>NW_020273087.1:155453-496752 GCF_003268045.1 Sipha flava
GTCAAGGTGGCCGTACCCGTGGACCGCCCGTACCCAGTGCACGTGCCCAAGCCGTACCCGGTGCACGTAGAGAAACCCGTCCCTTACGAAGTCAAAGTCAAGGTCCCGCAACCGTACACCGTGTACAAGCAAGTGCCGTACGAAGTCAAGGTGCCGGTCGACAAGCCGTACACCGTCAACGTGCCCAAACCGTACACCGTCTACGTGGAGAAGAAAGTGCCATACGAAGTCACCAAACACGTACCCTATCCCGTCAAGGTGCCCGTCGACAGGCCGTACACCGTTCACGTACCGGTAGAGAAACACGTCCCGTACCCGGTCGAGAAGCCAATACCTTACCCGGTCAAAGTGCCAGTCGACCGTCCGTACCCGGTGACCGTCGAGAAGCACGTGCCGTACCCGGTCGACAAACCGGTGCCGTACCATGTCGAGAAGCCAGTGCCTTACCCAGTCAAATTCCCCGTGAAAGTCGAAGTCCCAGTACCGTACGAAGAACATGGTGATCACGAAGGAGACCGTCATCAATATGAACACGGCCAAAACAAACACAGTATTTACTAACGATAGCAATATTGTAATTTTTGCTAGTCATTTTATCTACAATTTAAATTGTTATTGTTACCAAATTATCGTTTATACCTAAGTTTTGTTGACTTATGAAAACTTGTAAATTGAAAATTAAATCAAAATAAAGACTTATTTTTTAGTACATACTTTGAACTTTATCTTTATACGCCTTACGGAATATCAGTTCACGTGGATGGTGAAAAAAAAAATATTATTACTTTTATGATGTATATCAGTATTGGTGTTTAGCAATATTTTATTTTGTTTCATACATGGTACTAAATGTTGTATAACATAGATGTAATTTAATTAAGTACATAACTACACGCTCATTCGATTTTCTGTATTCAAATTTATTACAATGACTTATCTTGCAAGCTGACCAATTATGATTTATTATTATATGGTTTGGGAGTTGTATATAATGCAAAATTTTAAGATATTTGATAACATTTAATTGTCATTATCATTGACCTTTATGGTATTTTGAGCTCGGATTAATTTTTGAAAAAATGGAGCATTCACATAGATTATCTTTGGGTACTTTCATAATGACCGACTAAACAAGATTGAACAGACCCTTTTAAACCATATCAAGCTCAGTCATATGGTGTTAGTTCGAGTATATGAATGAAAATCAATTCATCGAAATATTCATACTCATAATCTACTGGCATCAAAAATAACATTTAATAACAAGAGATATTCATAAAAAAAAAAAATGATATAAGTTACTTATATTTAAAACTTATACATGATATTTTATACATTTCATTTTAATTTTACGTATTTTTTAACCCAAACATTTGTGATCTCTAATAAAATTATGTTGACGTTTTGAATCCAAGTCAAGGCTAACAGAAATATACACATTAATATATTTTTGATTAAACTTATGATTTGGGTAGCTGTAATAACATCATTACGTACATAGAACATGAATGAGTCTAAACATCAACATAAATATTACACATTTTAACGAGTCCCAGTTATAAATTATTGACAACAGGTAGGTATGTTAAATGATATTCTACATAACTTGTTAACGGCTTCTTATTGATAATACTTTTTTTTCTATAACTTTTTCCGAAGTTTTTCCATAACCAATTATAAATAGTTACCAAGTGACAGCAATTATTTTTTAGAAATAAACCCATTAAGTTTTATTGATCATCAACGGTTTTTTTTTTTTATTTGTTTTATCCTTGCTAACAAATAATCTATCTTGTCATTTTTGAGCAATTTTTCTTCGTTTAAAACATTATAATTTAATATTCCAAAATCTTATTTATTAGATTAATAAAATGTAATTAGTTATAAGATCGTAAAAAAAATTGTTTTAACGTGATATGTTTTCGATCTTTTAAAATCAAGTCCATACATATACTATTTTGAATTAAATTTTTTTTTTTTTTGACATCTTATCAAAATTGAACAATCTAATTTATCTAATTTCCGAACATTTTGATTTTCTCAAGAGACGTAAAGAAAACCTTCTTTCTTTCTTCTTTCTTGTATTATACAAATCATAGTTAATAGTTGAGTAGAATACTTTTATCGAATGTACTAGATCAATTTATTGTAGTAGTAAATAATTTCTGAGTTATTTTTATTCTTATCAGTTTTTATTGCAGATCTTATCTTGTTGGTACATTGGTTGTATCATTCCATAAAACAGTTTACAGTTCTTAAAATTTATATCAAAATATTTATCATAAATCTTTTAAATTGTGAAAAAAAACGAAAAATGCAATACATTTATAACGAAGATAACTTTCACAATGGTTTTGTATTGTAAAATGAATTAATTAAGAGTATAAGATTATAAATTATGTACAACATAAAGAATTATATTACATATATTAAATTCCATGTCTTGAACTTTCAACAGAATATTTTGCTATTCTCATTATATTATTTTAATTCCATTACTTTTTCGATTGAAATAATCGCTAAGCAAAACAAACGCATACCTTGCAGAGAAATATTGATACAGATATGTGTAGTGTATACATAGTTAAATAAATTTAAAATTGCTCAATGTCTGTTATCATATAGTATATTTACATAAACAAACTAAACAAATAATTAAAATAATCTTTGAATTTAATCATCATAAATTACCATCTGATTAATATTCCAACGCTCGAATACCTAGAACTTACTAGAACAATCTATGCTATTGGACACTAGTACATTATTCAATAATAATAGAATAATACACTTCCAAATTATATTTTAATGAAATAATACGCGTATATACGCATATAATATAAGATATTACATTTTATCACGTTTTAACGAATGATAAATTTCAACTATTACAAATCGTTAACAATTTATTCGAATTGATATCAAATCGTTTTCAATATTAAAACATGAAACAATATGATACCGTGTTGTTTTGTACTACGATTATTAGAATTCAATGAATGAAAAAATATCGGACATGCTTTGATAGAAATTTCAATTATAACTGCTATCATATGTGCTATATGATAGCAGTTATAATTGAAATTATATCTGTTGTAAGATACTCTGTGCTTCTGATTTTAAAAATAATTACAATAGGAGAAGATTATAACAACTTATCTGACGCGTAATCCGAGTCAATGACCAAATACAGTTAGTTACACATTTCCTTAAGAAATATTACGAAATGAGAAAATTAGTAGGATCTTCAGTAAACGATAATGCACGGTAGAAAGTAGATTAGTGGAGTTTCTGAGAGGGGGGCGGACATAGTACAGTTCTTCCTCGATGGACACGACTGGCTACTACAAAAAGCCAGGCAAGCGGACCAGCAGGCATCAGTCGATTATTCCATTCGAGACAATGAAGATGCTTTTACGTACAGTTTGCGTCGTTGGACTATGCGCCTTCGCTCTGGGAACCGGTCAACCGGAAAAAAACAAATCCGATGACGGCAACAACCAGAAAAAGAGAGGAATCGTTGACACAAGCGGTGACTTCGGGTCGGATTTCGGTCACGAGGTAAGCGGTAACGATTTCTACCACGGGCACGAGCAAAAAGTTCTCTCCAAGACGATCATCAAGGAAGTGGCTCAGCCGTACCCGGTAAAAGTGGAGAAGCACGTCCCGTATCCTGTCAAAGTTACCGTGCCCGTGGACCGCCCGTACCCGGTGCACATACCCAAGCCGTACCCGGTGCATGTAGAAAAACCCGTCCCTTACGAAGTCAAAGTCAAGGTCCCGCAACCGTACACCGTGTACAAGCAAGTGCCGTACGAAGTCAAGGTGCCGGTCGACAAACCGTACACCGTCCACGTGCCCAAACCGTACACCGTCTACGTGGAGAAACGCGTCCCCTACGAAGTCACCAAGCACGTGCCTTACACCGTCAAGGTGCCCGTCGACAAGCCGTACACCGTTCACGTACCGGTAGAGAAACACGTCCCGTACCCGGTTGAGAAGCGAGTGCCTTACCCGGTCAAAGTACCGGTCGACCGCCCGTACCCGGTAACCGTCGAGAAGCACGTCCCGTACCCGGTTGACAAACCGGTACCGTACCACGTTGAGAAACCAGTGCCGTACCTGGTCAAAGTTCCTGTTAAAGTCGAAGTGCCGGTGCCAGTTCCACACGAAGAAGAGCATCATCACGAGAAATACGAACATGGTAGTTATTGATTTGAAAATTTTCTGTGTTATAATCTAACAAATAAGTACTACAATGATTTTACTAAAATCAAATGTTACCCTATTTTTGTTGAATTGTATACGTGTAAAAATCTATATTTACTAAAATATTGTTACCAAAACTAAATGTTCCCTATTATTGTTGAATTTTATACATGTGAATAAATAATCTAATAAAGATTTCCTTTATAATTTTATTGTTAATTTTATTTTAAGAAATTTCAACACGAATTCAAAATATTAGTTCTCAAAATCTCGAGAAATTTAAGTAATTTAGAACTTATGAAAGTGTACAGGAACACATACAATACACTTGAATAGCTCTATTTTAGTGTAGGTAATGCATTAGAATGCGAGATGAAAAAAATTAAATTACAAGACCGATAAGTCAATACTGCGCAAGTCATTATTTATCTAATGTTGAAATGTTGCTAATAATTTTTTTATTTTTCTCCACCGATATTTTTCCTTTTTCAATGATAGAGCTACCTAATCCACGAGAAGTATAATTCTTTATACTATGAGAACATTAGAAAGCAGCAACAGCGAGAAGCATTAAGAAAAAACGACGTATTGTTCGCTTTAAGTCGGAATAATAGAGACGATGCCTCCCCGGTGGTTCTTTTTTTATCAAATTATAACTTAATATATTTTTTGGCCCTGTGTATTACTTGTATTGTGTTCGTATGATTGTTCCTATAACGAAAAAGGGAGCTTCAAATTTCAACCACCTCTCACTGCCACTTACTGTTAGAACTTCCATTGATGTGACGTTACAGTTTCCTTTTTTGAAGCAGCTGCGTAAATCAAATATTGACGAACGGCATGTGTAATTTATACATCTGGTGTGTACGATTCCTGAAAATCAATAAAATATTTTATTAATTTCACATGATTTAACCTAAGAGCATTTTTACTGCATTTAAAATTAGTTTTTAAAATTATGTATTCTTAACTCAACTTTTTGGGCCGAAACCAAACGTATTAAACAAAAAAGGGAAAAAGGTTCGATGGCCCGACAACTTATGGGCTGGTAGTGCATGGGGCTGACATTAAATTATGGGGTAGATAACCGTTTTAACCAACATTATAATATAAATTTTTATAATTTTTACGATACCAGTAATAATATTTTAAAGAACATAAGAAAACAGTAATTATATTCAATTATCATTAAAACATTTATAATCAATTCTAAATTATAAACATTTTATGATGTTTTAAGTTTTGATTGCTTGTATTTTACATTATTCATCACTAAATACGAAATAAGTTATTCATTTAGCCTATCAACAGTATGGTTTTTTCATTATGAACTATTGTTCATTAGGTCTATCGGCTGTCCCGGTCTGTAGTATGTTCAATTCGACCGACTGTCTGTCACTCTTATAAACCGTCAGCTTTATGGTTATCGGCCCGATATCGTGATCATCAAACAAAAACTATTACTATTATACATATCAATTGATTGAGTAAATACCAGTATTAAGCAATCAATTATAAATTTAATTAAAATCATAAAATAATATGATTGTTGATAATATGCTGATAAAATGTTCAAATGTTATGTTTTTTAATACGTTTTAACGATAAACTATGGTGAAATCCAGTAAATTTTGTTAAATAAAACGAATAGGTACACTACAATTGAATATTTTTTTTTTCATTTAAAAATGAATTTGAACTGCCAACTTAAATAATTGTAGAAGTTCATCAGATATATTTTATTATAGTTTGTATAAGTAAATATAGTGTTTTCTCGTTTGAATCGTTGATTCAACATCAAACTTTTTCAAAAACACTGAATCAAAATATTTTGAAAATTATAAATTTTATAAGAAAAATAAAACTTTTCTCATAATACTTGTTTAAGAATAAGCTATTCGTTGTTTGAAACAATAATAAACTGGTAAATTTCAACCCTATAAAATAGATTTCTCAATAATTCGAGTGAAGAAATAATTGTTGAACATAATTGATAAATTTAAATTTTATAAAAAAAAAAAAAAAAAATTACGTTCATATTAAAAAAATAAGTCTTTATTTGTTTTTGTAATTTTATATGTACAATAATTTAATCGTATACAAAATGCAAGTACAATGCTTAAGATATTTATCTAACGTTATCTAACAACGAGGAAGGGAACTAGGTTGGTTATGGCCAAGAGAAAAAAACAAATCGATTAGTAATTGCTATCTTCATGTTGGTCGCGTTGTCCTTCATGTTGTTCCGGTTGTTTCGACTGGTGTTGATTCTGTTGTTGCTGTTCCGGTTGTTGATATTCTTGCCGTTGCTGTTCTGATTGTTGGAATTCCTGCTGCTGTTCTGGCTGTTCATCTTCTTGCTGTTGCTGTTCCGGCTGTTGGTAGTCCTGCTGCTGTTCCGGCTGTTGGAATCCCTGCTGTTGCTGTTCTGGTTGTTGGGATTCCTGATGTTGTTCCGGCTGTTCATATTCTTGTTGTTGCTGCTGCTGCTGCTGCAGTGGCTGATATTCTTGTTGCTCCTCGCGTTCTTGTTGAAGCTGCTGGCTTGGTCGCGGATCGGCTACGTTGTGCACCTCGTTTGGTTCGGTCTGCCGATAGAACGTTCCTTCGCGTTCTCGGTCTGGGTACTGGACCGCGATGTTCACCGGCACATGCTTCTCGACCGGGTACGGCACGTGCTTCTCGACCGGGTACGGTACGTGCTTCTCGACGGTCACCGGGTACGGACGGTCAACCGGCACTTGGACCGGGTAGGGCACCGGCTTCTCGACCGGGTACGGCACGTGTTTCTCCACCGGTACGCGAACGGTGTACGGCTTGTCGACGAACACCTTGACGGGATACGGCACGTGCTTGGTGACTTCGTAGGGCACGCGCTTCTCCACGTAGACGGCGTACGGTTTCGGTACATGCACGGTGTACGGCTTGTCGACCGGAACTTTGACTTCATACGGCACTTGCTTGTACACGGTGTACGGTCGCGGGACGTTGACTTTAACTTCGTAGGGGACGGGTCTCTCCACCGTTACCGGATACGGCCGGGGCACGTGCACCGGGTACGGGCGGTCCACGGGAACGGCGACCCGGACCGGGTACGGGACTCGTTTCTCCACCGGCACCGGGTACGGCCGGGCCACCTCCGTGACAATGATTTTGGACAGGACTCGCTCTTGGTATCCGTGTTGGAAATCATCACCGCTCGTATGGCCGAATCCGTAGCCCGTGCCGAGGATGCCCCTCTTCCCTTGGCCCTTCTCGTCGCTATCCGGTTCCGGTTTCACGTTGTCGGTGGCCGCGGCCAAAGCGCACAGGCCGATCACGTACGCGGCCCGCAGAAGTTTACCGTTCATGTTGTTGTGTTCGAAACGATCGACTGATGTCCGCCGGCCCACGCGTTCGGCTTTTGTACTTACCGGTATTGTCCGCCGACGAAGCGCTTTGAACACGTGGTCCCCTCTAGAATTTCCATGGTCCACTTTCTAATCCTCACACGGACTGTCACATAATAATCGTTTTACTAATGTCATAATAGATAACGTTTAAAAAAATTATATTTAACCGATTTTATTAGTGCGTGATGATAAAAAAAAAATAAAAAATATAATGATTCATTTAATTGTTGTGTCCTAATAGCGTTACATGTTATTCCAGCCCGAGGTACTGCTACGGAAATTCGGTGGAGTGACCGTACGCGTTACGTTCTTGTAATTTGTCATCATAAGTTTTAGGTTTTGCGTTTCGTTTTATAAACAGTTTGATCATCATTTCCATTTCCGTAATAATGTTATCGAACAAAATCGAACTGAAACTGTTCATCACATTAAATGATTTTTATGGCTTGAAAAAAAAAAAAGACATTAAGTTTTTATATTTCTTCCTGTTGCTATAATTTATTCCAAGATACTGAGCGTTAGCTCTTAAAAAATTAAGATCTCCTTTTTTTTTCCATATGCTTTAACAGAAGATATGCTTTTAGTTTTATTGAAATTATTTCGATTTGTCGAACGGTAATAAAAAGCTAATTAAAAAAAAGTATATTAAAAACCAGTATTGGACGATAAAAGGTAATTCGACGATAGTTTATTATTATTTTGATTATTTGTAAATTATTTATATAACAATATAATATAATTTAAGCAACGATGATTTTTTTTTCTGTAGTGAAGTCATAAATATAAAAGAAATAGGAATTATTACACGTTATTATTATATCCTAGTGTTTGACTCTAATTTATCTGTTAACTTTTAAGTAAACACAAATATTGTTATTAACTTAGTTCATTTTCAAACTATTATATAATCCTCGAAATTATTTATCATACCATTCGATTGTATGCTTCTGGTCGTAATATTTCAAAATGGATTTAGACGTGTTGGCAAACACATAAATACAATGTGTACATTAAAAAGTTGTTAGATAGGGCTTATGTAAATAATTTCACGCTGTATATATATGCACTATTGGATATTAATTTATCGGGAAGTATGGTAATACAGTATGGCTAAAAATGTCCTTTTTACGTAACAATATTGAAAATGGTATTATACTGTATTATGCAGTCATTATTAACACAATTATTTTAAAATATTCATATTCCAAGCGAATTGATTGAAAAAAATATTTAAATATCTATTTTTTTGTATCAGGACTATCTAAAATATATTATAGTTCCGAAAACAAATACTACGAATATTATAATATATATTTATTCATATTATTAATTTTATAAAATACCTATTACTGAAATATTGTTATTTACCATATTTTCAATATAAATATAAAACTTTTATTTTCAAATACAACATAATAATGGACCAAATTCCGTAGAAGGGATAATTTTTATTACTTTGTAAACCCAAAGCTTTTATATTACTTAATAGTCTTCCCTTTTGATGATAAACATTAAAAAAAAAATTTCGTTTTTTGTGATACACGATATTGTGTCTTTAATGGAAAAATTATTTTATTGGCTAATGATTCCTATTTTAATTTGTATGTCTGTAACATAATTTGTAAAATAAGTGGATTTATGTTAATTTAACTCGAACAACCTAATAAAATTTTAATTCACTTTTTTGTCTTAAAGATTGAATAGCAATGTGAAATGTATAATTTTAATCCATTTGCGTAAATTCGATAAATAAATAATCCAATAGTTAATATTTTAAAATCTGTTTAAATTTATTCCATCTATCATTTCGAACAGGATGCCTACTAAAAGTTTATAATTGTCTTTAGTTTTTTTTTAGTTTTTTTCCTTATTATATTTATTTTCCTTGTTATAGTTTTCTTATTAAATAAAATAAGTATAAAATTCGGTTTTTCGTAACAACTGAACAGTTATTTACTGCACAGTATTTGACTTTTTTGAAATAACAATTACCTGAAATAATTGTAGATTCAAAATTATAAATTTGATGTGTTATTTTTTTATTATTTAACTTTATCATTGATCTATTATTCATATTTTATTACATTACATCGAATAGTTTGGAACCAGAAAATATTATTTAGGATTTATTTTCTACTACAGAAATATATAAGTAATAATAATCACGTAATATATAGTTATTATAATCTATTATATTAATATCTTTATGTTGAAAACTAAATAATTCCATCGACCATTTCGTATTTGGGATGTAAAAACCACTACCTGTATCAGTCGCTTTTATAAATAATACAATTAAAAAAATGTTAATGATTAAGTGTATATGATTGAAGCAATGGTTTTTTCAATCAGAGAAAAATTTAATATTTTCCGTATTTATGGATGAACATTTTCATCCCATCTCAGCTGATACGCTACCAATAATAATAAAAAAAAACTAGAGAATTTCATGAACATTATAATGTATCGTGTATTGTGAAAACCACATGTTTAACCACTGCGACAAACAATACAAACGAGGGCCATAAAAATTGAACATAACATTACCATATTCACACGTGTTCACAAAACGGACGTATTTTTATCGATTAGTCTGTGGTATACGTTTAAGTTAATTAACGAAGTAAACGATAATATCGTACGAATTGCTATTACAATTTTTATGTATAGAAGCAGTGACTCCGTTTTTTTTCGAAACGTTCGACTGCTGTTCCTTGTTGCGGCGTTATCCCGAGGGACGGAAACGAGATTTCACTTGACGTTTTTTTTTTTTTTTTTTTTTTTTTATCGCACGAGAAGCGCATTGATTTTTAGGGAAATTTGACGTGCCGGTGGTGTACCTTGTGCGAGGGATTTCCCGTGGCTTACGACGATTCTCTACGGTCGATCGACCGGAACTTGGGCCGGATATGGCGCACACTGATATCCCGAGTCGACTTAAGGTACATGTTTATCTATTCACACATGATATCGTGACACGAATATTGTTTCGTAAATCGCATTAGGAACATGTTTTGGACCAAGCTTGAATGACTGCGTATTGTGCGATGTGATGTTTACCAACTTCAGCCGTCCGTACTCTTTGGGTGTATGCGTTCCTCTCGCGACACAACAATTGTCATGGTTTATTTTTCGGGGTTCTCATTTCGGCTTGAACGTTTAGTCCGGACCGACTTCAAACCCGACCCGTGATTTGCGATAGATCGTTGGATCGTACATCCGGTTGGTCGACTTCTGCGGTGATGAGCGAGTACTGATTACGCGGAGGAATAGAAAATAATGCACTTCTACTTTCCTCGGCGTAGCATATTTACATATTCTACATCGTTTAACGATATTTATTTTTTTCTTCATCGCAGTGACGAGTCAAATATACAATTTGTTATCAGGTATTTATGTCGTTCCGGGCGCGCATATCAAATGTCATTGAAAAGATATGAAAGAAAAACTATGCGACAAGTGCGTTTAAATTAATGAAGATCATTCTAGGAACGATAAAAAGAGCGTTCAATTCAAGTATTAAGTGATATTATCTCCATACATAGGTCATTTTTTATGATTTATTATGATCATTAACGAGTATTATTATTATTATTATTTTTTTATTACCATTTTTGTCTTATGCGGTACAATAATAAGCTAATGTGCATTTTAAAGAGGAAGCAATGGCCCCTATTTCGGAACGCTCGGATCTTCTGTAAAGCGGTGCAATTTGATACTACCCGTTGTCCCCTATTATTACAAACGTATTATATGCGGTGTGTCAAATGTCAATTCGACAGACATTTTGTTTAATTTCACTGCTTGGATATTATGATGGGGAAGGTAGAGACAATACTCGTAATTTATTTCCGACTAAAGTGTTCGGGTAAATATGAGTGTACGGTTTTTTGAAACCAATATTCAAAGCGTAGAGTGTAGTTCTTTTAGCTGAAATATGTTTCAAATTAAACACGAACGTTTTCCGCGTGGATACGGTAAACGATGCACTCGCTGGAAAGATATCGCCATGTGTTGATAAAAATAAAAAATAAAAATATATACACTCGTTTACTGTAGTACATATTATTTTATACCGACGCAATTATTCCTTTGTTAGATTACATACGGTCCTCGGTTGAATAATTTTTTAAAAATTGCATATTTCTGGTATATACGGTTACGATAAAATGATAAAAAAAAAAATGGATGAACGAATTCAAATGAGTAAAAACTCATTCTATTATTTCAGCTGTGCATAATTTAAATTTAATGTCTTGGCACCGGAAAATAATCTGAAACAGCTCTATAATAATTGTCTACGTACACCGCTCGTTTACTCACAAAACAAATTTAGAAAAACATTTTAATTCGTCGCCCGTTCTCCGACACTGCAGTGTTCTTCGCCCGTATTTCTGCGACTTTCATTAAATCGTAAATTTATGATAATTATTATTTATTCGTTATTTACGTTTCGAGCAAAGGTTATTTATAATAATAATATACGACTAAAATTTTAATGTTAACACGACGGATTTGTTTATTACAAGCGTTGCAAAAACACACGACTGTAATATTAATGATATGCATACGTATAAATAAAATTGTCTGCGTTGGAAGTCTTTCAACCGGTACAGTGAGCTCAGCAAATAGTTCTGGAAATAGCATAAGTCACAGACAGGACCCCTACTTGACATTACTATTACTCGCGTTCCCGTATACGTACATATAGGTACACGCGATTTTATATAATAACAACCGATTTCTCGTTAAGTCTCCGATTTCGCGAGGATGCGGCCGCGATGAACGTATGATCGGATATTCGTAGTTATCGATGGGTATTCCATTAACCGAATGAGATGTTTTATGTAATTTATTACTTGTTATTCAACAAAACCGTGTGTACAAAGCGGATCGAATGAGTTACATACAAAGAACCCGATGCTATAATTTAAATCTCATGGCGAAAATAAGAGCATTTTAATAAATATGACTAATAATATGACTTATGTAAACGGCTTTTCTTCCAATTTACATAATAAAAGTTTAAATCGAACTTAGATCTGATAGAATTATTTCTATGTATTTCCGAAAAACGTTATTACATTTTTTCTGCAAAAATAATGAAAAATAAGTATAAAACGGTAGGTTCGTTTGACCGCGTGGGATCTGAATTCACCGGCCATATCTCTGCTGCGTTATTGTTGAGCGCAAATATTTTAATTTTGATCACCTGCAGTATAGTGGATTTGGGCCTCAAGAGGTCAAAGTTCTTGTAAAGAAGGAAAATCCTTAAATATTCTACGGGCATAACTTATTGAAACATTTCACGGATCAGAATGTTCGAGTGTATCCCAAATATGCATTTCAATAATAATTTATAATCAATTGAGATTAATGTTATACAAGTTAAACGGCATGCTACATGAATAAATATTTAGCATGAAAGATTAATAAATAATTATTGTAATTTGTTCGTTCAATTCAAGCTTTCTAAATTATTTTCCGTTATATCTAAATATAAAAAGGTTATTTAGTTGTGTACATTTGTATTTTCATCTTATCTGCGGTAGCTCTGTTACGACTTGTTGCTCAAGAAAACAATTTAAAAATCGGTTTCGCATAATCGTAGAACATGTCAACGCTAAAATTAGCCGGTTCCCGATTAAATTGTACACCAATCACGATCACGTCGGTCTGTCTATTGTATTTAAGGTGGCTCATCACGCAGATAGACTTACGGTTGAAAATGCAAACCTAACCTTATTTACTTATCATTTGTTTAGTGTGAACTGTTAATAGGACCGGAAACCGGCAGCTTTGTGATACAATTCTTCAATGATTAAACTACCTGTATCCAAGGTCATAGCCGAAACGAACATTTTGGTAATACATAATTCCCTCGTTTTATTTTCCCGAATAAAAAAAAATGATAATTGTAACATCGCTTAATCGTTTATTGATGTCATTCATCACTAGTAATTGTGAGCATCTGCACGACAATCTTACGGTCGGAAAAATATGACCGGAGTCACGGTTGACCATCTAACAGCGATGTTCTACGATTTAAGAGTACATTTGAAACTATTCAAAGAAGCGTGTTTCAAAGTCCACGGACATGTTAAACGTCGAATCTCCAACAACAGGATTGGTCAGCTAACTCAATCGAATCACGGATATCCCAAAGCCATCAAACAGGTTCTGCTTAGTACTCATATTTAATAAATATTGTCAATAACACTAGGTCGTGGTGTCTATACATATTATATTATACCCTACACCAGTCGATAATAGTTAAGTAACATAACGTCGAGATTAGATCTCCCCGTGAACTCGATAAAGAGATCGTTACATGTGCATTTAAAATTGTAATCGCAACATTTTATGTGTTCATTCACCTTCCAGTTTACACGTAGTTAGGTTTGTGAAGTAATTATTACCAAGTAATAACTAACTAGGTCGTAAAAATTGTCAAACAGCGTTGTTGTTATTCTTGTTGGTAACGCTGAACGAAGATTCTTACCTCGTTATATTGGCGTTTTAATACCGTAGACGATCAACGTATCAACCAATAATGTAAACAATACGATGATTTTCGTGTAATTTTAAATTAGATTTTAGTCTTGACACGTTGTGCGGAAACTTGACAAACTGTAGTTTTTTTTCGCGCCGTTACTTCGAACCACGTCCGTCGGCGACCATATAAAAGACCTATGCCGAAATTCGCGCAAGGAAAAATTTTACGAGCGTAAAAACGTGTACACCGTACGCCACGCGGGTTGTTAGCTCGGATTCGCAGGACTATTACCGTCCGAAAAGTCACGGTGTTATTTTGCGGTCGAAACCGCTCGTTTGATCGCGTACCATATATTGTGTGGTATATACAATCGACTGCCCGAGCGTATTCGTGTACATAACGTGTAGTCGCTGACCGGGTATACGGTTTTGTTTCCAACGTTCGCGTGTTACATGTGATCGGTTACAAAACGTTTTATGATGTTATGCGCACACGACGTCCGCCACGCATAATGAATTAATTAGGACGACTGCAGGACGGGAGGATTGCACCGGCGAGCGCGTGTGCATCGTCCGCGACGACGGGTGAAAGACCGATGGCGGTGGCTGCACCATTCGTTCGAAAATCATTTCCGTCCATAGGTTCTGGAATTATAATTATCACCGTGTACAACGGGTCGTATTCAGGTTAACGAAAATCGACATTTTTCCATTTTTCGATTGGCCCGTGGAGTCGTTAAAAACTTCCTACAAAAAGGTAAACATTTTAATTGTACGTTTACAAAAGTCTTCTGTTTTAAAACAACCATAACTCGCTGTCACTCACGAAAAATAAAAAATAAAGTTTTAAACAAATTCACGTCGACGTAATTTATTTATCGCAGTAATAACTAAGGGTAGGATTCTATAGAATTTACTATTTTTTTTTTTTTTTTTGGAATACTGTGAAAAATAACATAGGAAGCTTTACATTTGTTCTATACATCAATGCATTACATAATAATTTCAGATTTAAAATTTTATACAGCATATTTTTAAAATTTTACTTTTGTATTGCTATTTCTTCAGTTGCGGTGTGGTTTTTTTTTTTTTGTTGTTCGTATTCTTTAATTTGATTTATTTTGTGTTTTTCGTAAATCTCGTAATGTAAATTATATAATAGGAAAAAGTTGTATGTTTAAAATAAAAAAATGTCATTAGAATTTCGCAAAAATATTATAGTCCCTAAAATAGTCCTATCTTTCAGTACCTTTTAGTTCAATAAAATCAAAGCTCTGATAATAACAAACGTTATAATATTATCAGAATATCCATCGAAGTAGTATTTCGTCAGATAAATTATGGCTCTTGTAATTTCATTAATTCGATTAATTAATTTCGTTAAGTTGCGATGGTTTCAATAATAATTATTTCAACAGTTTGTCCGAAACGAAATCGAACCTGACAAAACGTTCGCTTGTCCGGCGGACGGTATCCTGAGAACTACCCCGTACGCGATCGGTTACGAGAAAATAAGGTACTGCGGTTAGATGGACGGCGATCGTTGAGTTGCCGGGAAAGCGGGGACCGTTGCACGGACCAGAAAAAGTCGATGCGATTTCACGGACCGAGAAGACGATTTCCGGGGGTCCGTGGTGATACGATATTTATGTTAACGTTCGTCTGGAGAAGAAAAGAAAAAAAATGAAACACGCCCAAATCGTGTGGTCCGCTGCCGCGTGCATCTGTTACGTTGTCCGTTCCTGACGCGTTTGCCGAGCGCGAGACGAACGCGAAATAGACGTCTTAATATTTTATCATTATCGTTCGACGGCCGCGGGTCGGACACGATGATTAAATACATCAGCGTAACGTCGATATTCGTTGACCCCGCGGACCCGATTTGCGTGCGTACGGATTGCGCAACGATGCACGTATTCGTTTCGTAAAACCAGAGGCTAAAACATATATGGTTTTTCGTTAATGCTCGCTTAAATATTTTGACATAATCCCCTTTCAAACGTTAACAGTAATGAGTAATACAGTTGAAATAGTTGGTATTTTAGATTTCGTTGATATTACATCTTGGAATTTGAAAAATATGTAAAATAATTTGATAAAAAAAAAAAAAAAAAATGTAAAATCGAAAAATAAATTTCACCATAATGTAGAGAATAGAACCACAACACACTTTTCAATTTCGTACTACACAAAATGTATCGTACTGCACACAATTTTAGCCACTGCGTAAAACTTAACGCGAAACCCGTGCACGCGGCCGGACACGGGACGGATGATTCACGGCGAGTGCCTGGTGGACTACGTGCGAAACCGGTCGTGGTTGCACGTACGACCGCGTCCCATCACGTCCTGCTTACGTCCCGAATACGGGCACGATGGTGCATCGTCCGGTGGGCAAACGGTAGTGTTATCGAAGGAGCAGACGCGCTACCGTCACAGGATCTAGGACTAAAATTAATCGCGTCTCGCCGACCCCCGGTAGATTTACAAATTTAATACCGTAACATAGACACCTCCAAACGAGTCCGATGCGTGTGACCGTTTTGATGAACAACTTCAACAGCCGTGTCTATACTCCAGCAGACTCCTTAACGTAATCCACTGCTAATAAGGATTTTTTTTCTCTCTCTCTCTCTCTCATGATCCATCTGAGAGAATTTTTTATTTTTCGTACGCCTATTATAACAATATAACTCGTTTAATACGGGCCTTGGATATTTTAAAATTTATGTTTCGGTATGAATCAACGGTTGCGTTCTCACGTAATTTTTTTCGACGTTTTACTGTTCGAACACGAGAAATTGGGTCACAATAAAGTTGACGGTAAAATAAACGTAGGTATGCAATACAAAAAAAAGATAGAGCAAATAATTAAAAATCAAACACCGAAATCACACGGTTAATGTTATGCGAGAAAGTACTGTGAAAATAATGATTGCGTGGAATGGATTCATTAAAAATATCATTATTGACTATTATTATCAGTAACTATAAACATAAGTATCGAAGTTTGTAAATTGTGTACATATTATTGCGTGTATAACTGGTATAACACAGACATTAATGAATAATTAACTGAAACCTGTACGGAGAAATAAGTTCCATATTTTTTATTTTATTTTTCTATATTGTTGATGGGTCAACGACGAAAAAAGGAACTATTTAATAACTATTTTATTGATATTAGTTAAATTATTTAGAGTGATAATTATTCAAAAATAAAAACAAATATTTATTTGATGTAGTCTATTTATATTTCTTATTAAACAAATATACGTATAAACGTAGCTGTTTTTCGGCATTATTTGACATCGATATGGTTCAAGTTGATTATAAATCTAAGATCAACACTTTATTTTTAATAACTGCCGTTTTATACGATTGTTGTCGAATATCCTAAAATTTTGGATTTTACACGAGTCCGTTCCAAATCATTTAACTATTAATCTTAACTGATAAGCTTGCAAAATTTGTCACCGTAATATAAAATGTATAAACAGAAAATCGAATAAGTGTGTAGTTATGTACTTAATTAAATTACATTTATGTTATACAACATTAAGCACCATGCATGAAACAAAATAAAATATTGCTAAATACCAATACTGATATACTGATATTTAATACTGATATTATGATATACATCATAAAAGTAATAATAACTTCTTTTTTCACCATCGACGTGAACGGATATTTCGTAAGGCGTATAAAGATAAAGTTCAAAGTATGTACTAAAAAATAAGTCTTTATTTTGACTTCATTTTAAATTTACAAGTTTACATAAGTCAACAAAGTTTAGGTATAGTAAACGATAATTTGGTAACAATAACAATTTAAATTGTAGATAAAATGACTAGCAAAAATTACAATATTGCTATCGTTAATGAATACTGTGTTTGTTTTGGCCGTGTTCATATTGATGACGTTCTCCTTCGTGATCACCATGTTCTTCGTACGGTACTGGGACTTCGACTTTCACGGGGAATTTGACCAGGTACGGCACTGGCTTCTCAACGTGGTACGGCACCGGTTTGTCGACCGGGTACGGCACGTGCTTCTCGACGGTCACAGGGTACGGGCGGTCGACCGGTACTTTGACCGGGTATGGCACTCGTTTCTCGACCGGGTACGGGACGTGTTTCTCTACCGGTACGTGAACGGTGTACGGCCTGTCGACGGGCACCTTGACGGGATAGGGTACGTGTTTGGTGACTTCGTATGGCACTTTCTTCTCCACGTAGACGGTGTACGGTTTGGGCACGTGGACGGTGTACGGTTTGTCGACCGGCACCTTGACTTCGTACGGCACTTGCTTGTACACGGTGTACGGTTGCGGGACCTTGACTTTGACTTCGTAAGGGACGGGTTTCTCTACGTGCACCGGGTACGGCTTGGGCACGTGCACCGGGTACGGGCGGTCCACGGGTACGGTGACCTTGACCGGGTAAGGGACGTGTTTCTCCACTTCGACCGGGTACGGCTGGGCTACCTCCTTGATGATCGTTTTAGACAGGACTTTCTGTTCGTGTTCGTGTTGGAAGTCATCACCACTCGCCTCGTGACCGAATCCGGAACCGTACCCATAGCCGGTGTCGACAATTCTTCTCTTGACTTGGTTTTTGTCCTCGTCGAGTTTGCTTCCATCTGGTTTGCTCGCTCCCAACGCGAGTGCACACAGTCCAACGACACAAACCGAAAGTAGTAGTCCGTTCATTGTTGCTTGTATCGAATGAATTGATAGACTGATGATTGCTCATCGTCGTCCCGGGGCTTTTGTAGTAAATTCAGCAGTTCTGCGTCGAAGGAATTCACCACACTGCCCCTACTCTCGTACCAACTCTGTAGTTACATACTTTCCATCGAGACGTTATGGTTGAGTGTTTTAGTTAGATCATCGTATGCATATGATTTTTTACCGAATGGAAAATATTACATAGTGAAATTAACGTTTTTTTAATTATAATATATTACATACTGTACAGTTCAGTCTGAATTATTCGATGTAAAAGTATCTTTTGTAGATTTTTTTTGTTTTCATTTCGAAAATCATTAGTTATTGTGTGTTGTACGCGCAACACTGTGAAATAGTCGAAGTAAAATAAGTGAGGGTCGCTGTCCATATAGTACATACTGTCCATTTAATACGTATTAATCGATTGGTTTCCTGAAAGACGGATCCTTGAAAAGTGATATTTGTCGGATAACCTTTATAAAATAAAAACATACATAGTACGTACAACGGGATGTACATTATATGTACCACGAAGAGTAATTTAACTTGAGCTTAGATTTTGTAAAATGACCTGGTAATTCCGCACAAACCCGGGTAAATGTTCCAAGAAAACGACTGTAATCCATTACACGAAACCCTTCTTGAATGTCTATTCAAGGTTGGAATTTGAAGAAAATCATTTACAGAGAAGAAGTCAAAATAAAAGTCAGAAGAAAAAAGTTATTTTTCTAACAAAAGTGTCAATAAATTTCAATGTACTGCAGTTTCCAGAAAAAAATATGATGTTTGACAATATTGTTAAATAGGATATTTTAACGATAACAAATGTTCACATTTCAATATATTCATAAAAGAGTTGAACGTTTATTGATTATTTTCTAATGAAAATTCTAAAATATTTAAATTGAAATAATTCGAAATATTTATTCACTTTTTTGGGTCATTAATGTAATATTATGTTTTCATCATTTACTATTCCACCAAAATTTTAGTATAATTTTTTTTTTCTGAAACCTAAGTGCTTAAATTTTTGGGAAAATACAACACCAAAACTCGTATAAAATAGTTATAATTTAATCTAAATCAAATATTTTTGTAGAATAGTGTATATAAATTATATTTAATATTAGTATATTCAATTATACTCTTATTTTGGGTTTTAAATATCATATTGGATTAATTTTTTGTTTATCGACGCTCACTATTTTGGTAAATCTACATTTAATCAAAATTTTTATTTTCTTTTAAAGTTAAAAATCGATAATCTTATTTTTATAATAATGCTTCTTAGAATGTGTATTTTTCAATATTTTTTTTTAAAATTTTTATGTAGTTTTATACGCTTTAACATTGTACCTTTAATTTTAATCACTAAAAAAAAACACTATACTGACAATTTGAAAACATAACAATTATATATCAATCTATACATTTACCTACATCAACAATTGATTCATAAGTATTTAAAGTTTTTATAATATGGACCAATCTCAGTCAATTCACTTAAACTTTAAAAACTTAGAAAATAAATATTGTTTTCATATTAAATTTTGTTGTTGCTTTTAGAAAAATGGTAGTACTAATATATTACCTAGATGTAAAAAGTAATAATATCATTTCAAACGTTAGAGCACATACTAAACAAATATGTTTAGTACATAAATGGTTCGTTATAATATGTTTAAAGCAGTTCAAGATACTTGTAATTTAGCTGATATACAAGAAAGTGTTCTCATAATCTATTCGGTTAGTAATCGTATAAGATTTTAGTAAAAAAAAGTTTCCTGAATTTTTTAAAACATTAATTTTTTTTTAACTGTTGGAGGAAAGAAAAAGTATAACTCCAAAAGACATTCATCAAGAATATGTATTACCTAAGTGTAAATGTGCATAAATAAAAATAAAAAACAGTCATATTTTTCGGATTTCTTCTTATTTTGACCATTATATTATTTACTAGTCGAAAATATTAAAGAATGTATATACATGGTTGTTTATGTATATACATGTTCGCAGAAGAAGAATAAGATAAAATGTACCTAAAAATGGTGAAACTTTCATCGTAAATTTTTTACTCAAAAGAATATAAGGTCCTCTATGTTTAAGAAACTTTATATCCTATAAAAAACCGCAAAGTGCGTATGCGTTTATATGTTTTCGAGTAAAACACTTAATACGTACTTATCTTTAATTTCGTCATATTTTTTTTATTTTCATATTATTCTTTAACTTGAAAATTTAATGACTTAAATTTAATAGTTATAATAAAAAAGAATTTCAAAATTAGCTAGAAATATGAAATGTATCAAAAAAAGTTTTAAATATAATACATATTTTTTTTATTTAATCCATTTCAATTATTTTTACAACCAACATAACAATTTTATCACACACTAGAATGCTCGAATATTGTATAAAAGTAATTTAAATTAACTATTTGTGAATTTGAATGAGTTCTTTTTTTTTTAATATTAAAGGCATTTATAAAGTAATTTATGAGTAGTTTTATTAAATGTTTAAATAACAAAAAAATTATCTTTTTAGTTTAATGGTTCGATTACAAGATTGAATTAATACGTTGGTGATGACGAAATATACCCACATTCAAGACCACCGATTACATAATATATATGTACTAATTGTATTAGTTTCTATATGGTAGAGAATATATATGTATATCATTCCAATTAGAATATGTGAACCATAAGGAAAAGAGCTATTATTTATTAATAATAGCTATACATTGACCTCACTTCGATAATGAAGGGTGTTGCTCTCAGAAATAAATTATCTAATAACAGTGATAATATCTATTTCTGGTTAGTTCTCAATGAAAACATTTTTCTGTTTCATTTTTGTGCCTAAAAGTTTATCGTATTCATAATAAATAAAATAATAAATAATAAAATATATAACACAGAGTTAAAAAAGCAATTATTTTATTACAAAATTAAAATTTTACGTGAGACAGGTGATACATTATTTTATTTTGTCTTGCATACAATGACTACATATTATAGATAAAATAATTCATTGCATAATAAAAGTTTAGATGAGTCGATATAAATATACAAACAAAAGATTTTAGCAAATTCTTAATATTGTCATTGTTTGCATTGTATGAATATTATGGTACATTGTATCAGTCAAACGAGTCGATAAACAACTGTTAAACGTACAGAGATCTAATTATAATAAAAAAAATGAATATATTTTTCGCAAAAACGCGAAGAAATATATTCTCTTGTCGGTTTAAAAACAAGTTTTGTACGCGTACACGTACAATATTTCAATTACAATCTAAGTATAAAAATGATATCCGTTTCACAGTGTTATGTACAAGATTTTACAATATCACAACAATCGGAAATTAGCTGTGACTAGCCGAAGACTGTATTGGCTTAATATTCACTACTCTCGTGGTGGTAGTCTTGTTGGTAATCTCCATGGTGTTCCTGGTGTTCATAGTGTTCGGGCTGGTAACTCTTGACCGGGTACGGCACGGGCACGGTGACTTTGACGGGCACTTTGACCGGGTACGGCACGTGCTTCTCCACGGGGTACGGGACGACCTGTTCGACGGGGTACGGGATCTTCTTCACCACGGGCACCGGGTAAGGGCGGTCGACCGGCACCTTGACGGGGTAGTGGACGGGCTTCTCGACCGGGTAAGGCACGACCTTCTCGACGGGCACGTGCACCGGGTACGGACGGTCGACCGGCACCTTGACGGGGTAGTGGACGGCCTTCTCGACCGGGTACGGTACTTTCTTCTCCACGTACACGGGGTACGGTTTGTCCACATGCACCGGGTACGGACGGTCTACGTGCACCTTGTACGGCACCGGCACCTCCTTGACCACGGGGTACGGCTGGGGCACGTGTACGTGTACGGGGTACGGTTTGGCGACGTGCACGGGGTACGGTTTTGGCACGTCAACGGCATACGGCCTGTCGACCGGCACGGCCACCTTGACGGGGTACGGGTACGGTTTGGCCACCTCGACGGGGTACGGCTGCGGCACGTTCTTCGTGATGGTCTTGGTGGGCACGTGATGGCCCTCGTACGCTTGTTCGTCGTGACCGGCATCGCTGGAGTATCCTTGGTACGCGCCGCCGTAGCTTCCGTATCCTGCGCCGTAGCTTCCGTATCCTTCGCCGTAGCTCAAGTGTCCCGCTCCGAGTTCTTCTTGTCCGTAGCTGCTGCTGCCCGCGTACTCGGAACCGCCGAAACCGTAGCCAGTGTCGAACAAGCTCCTCTTGTCTTGGGTCTTGTCGGTGGCCGAGGACGCGGTCTTGTCCTCCGTTTTCTTGGCTACGGTCTCCGCGGCCAGGCAGTACGTGCACAACGCGAACGCGCACGCCGAAAACAGTGTCGCTCTCATAGCGATCGGTGCGTATGGACGTCGGTGATGGTCGAGAACTGGCAGCGAACCGGCGAAACGAACGTGAATGGTGTCCGGTCGTCGGCGCCCGTCGCTTTTGTAGTCGACCGACGCTTCCACCTGAGCTCTCGGCTCCCACCCGGACGAGATAATGTAACACTGCTGTTACGTGCGCGCGTGTTTGTTTTAGGGCCAAAAGTTGTTTGCGTCTAGTTACATTACATTACGCGTCGTTAAAAAAAAACCGACCGTTCTGCCTATTCATTAACGAACCGCCGGGATCCGTTGTTTATGTCACGGATGTTGATGATCAATTTATTTTCCTTCGAACATCTTAACCGTCCGTAAAAAATAATTGTACCTGTTGGCCGTCGGAACGGACGAGCGTTACGTAAACGCGATAAACTTTTATAGTAAAACGGTGTAATTTATCTAATGGGGTAATACGATACATGTGTTCGACATGTGAACGGTACATGTGAATTATAATATGGAATAATAATTATTATGACGATTAGAAACCCTTGTTTTTAACAATGAACACCTATGAATCGAATGAGTCAACGAGCACTTTTAATTTGTTGTTTACCTACCGTGGAGCGCGTCCTCATCGATTAGAAACAAAACACAGCACACTACGTAGCGGAGCGTAATTTAATGTACAGAGTACGTGGCACCAGTGCCACCCAGCGATAATTGAATGCTACCCAGTGATGGGTGATCGTACCACTAACCAATAATTTCTCATAACGACCTTAGTAACAGGAGTTGATTTTCCCTGTACGTTCCTCTGCAGAAGAATACCACGTCTATGAACTACGAGGGTAGACAATTTTATTGAAGTGTCACGCAGTGAAAATTACTTAAAATGTGTTCTGGTACGTAGGTACAATAATTGTATACTGAGTACACAGTTTTTAATAAAAAAATATCGGACAACGAAATACATATGGGGGGTGTTCCGCGTACAAATGGCCAACGTGATATCTCTTGGGACAATAAAAATAGTGAAATCCTGGTTATTTTTATATGACTCATAGAAATAACTGCTTCAAACATTTGTTTGTAAATCTAGTTTTTATGTTTTGGTGGAACGTTTGAAAATTAAGCTTTTTAATTTATTATTTTCGGAAAACTTGTAGGTTACTGTTTTATAGATTATTCTTCTGACAATATTGATGTATCATTTTTTCGTTTTCAATAATCTCATATTTTTTTGTGTCATTTAACTATAATAGTTTACAAAACTATAGTGTTTTAATATTATTTTATTTCATTTTCCGACTGTTAAAAAATAGTATAATGGTATAAAACAAACTGAAATTAAAAAAAAGATCAAAAATTATAAGATTTAGGAAATAAAAAGTTAATATTTCAAAATGTTTATAAAATTACACTCTATTAAGTGTACGGAGTCTATAATATAATCCATAAATCTTAATTTTTTTTTTTTTTTTTGAATAATTAGATAAAAAGTTTTATTAATACATAAATATTCAATAAGAATATTATTAGTTGTAGTTCTTGTCTCTGTGAGTTATATAAAAAACAGAATTTGATAATCTTGATCATCACAGATTTCACAATACTCATATCTCGGCGGAGCACTTTAGTTATGTAGGTACTTATTTTTCATTTTTTTTCTATAACAAATTTAATATAAATAATTATTATTATATTATATAATTATAATATTCAAATTAAACGGGTTCCGAAGAAAGTGTGTACTATGTTTGCCCTCGCGGGTGTAAAACTCACAGATAACATGTCAACCGTTATATCCGGTAATGCAGTTTTCGTGCTTTTGTTTGATATTTATATTTTTTCATACGAATTCGTTTCATTCAAGTGATTATTTTATCGAATTTAATGCATTCATAGCATTTAACTTTTGTCCGTTTTGTATACTACTATCGACGATCCGGTCGATGTATCGCTGAATGAATTTATTTTATGCGTATATGAATGTAGAAAGGACAACTTAATATAGTGCACCATAACCGATTGCTCACACCGTTTCGCTTTGTTCACCACGGCCAATGTCATATAATATTATTATTTTAATTTTACATCTACGATAAATCGTCACCTAATAATGAATTATGAAATGGTTTTGTATATAATCGTTTTTTTGGAAATGTTATTTATTATTCTATCGCCTTAGCTTTTAGAATAATTACATCACACAGCGTATACATCGTACTGCTTAATTATTGAACGAGATTAACATCTGTAGTTCGTGAAATGATTACAATACTTTATTATAAAAATACTTTAGTTTTAAATTGGTATTCTGCATTAATACTAACTACTTTTTAGATGTGGAGTTGTACACCATTCAACATTTTCATAACACAATTTAATATTGTTTTAAAAAAAGACGGAGAGGAGTCGTCATTTATTCAATGATAATAATTGTTTTATTCCCAACGTGAAATAATTTTTTAAACAACTGGAATTCCACTTACGGTTTTATAATAATATCATGTTCCTAAATATGTGTTTCTTAAAAGCAGTTTAATATTTATTTTGTTGTTTGTATAAGTGAACTCTTTTCGACTTTTTGAAACTATTTTAATACAACGGAATGAGGCAAATTTAATATAATTTTTTTAGTAAAAAAAAAAAAATAATTTAATTATATTATGTCTTTCTGGTACATCATTGGGTTATATTTTTAAGTTTACGTTAGAAAGTGTTCAAATTGGTTTGAAATAATTTGATACAAAGTACCTCATTAAAAAGTAAATCATCTCACGAGGAACTTATGTACTAATTTAATTCTAATTAATTATTTGTTTCGTAGAAGTGTTTAAAACTCTGCAACGTTAAAATTAACAACTTTAATTATAATATAGGTAAGCTGGTTATTGTACGGAATAAATTAAACAACAAACAACATTTGAGTTTACGGTGGAGTAAACAATTTGAATTCGGTTATGTGCATAAGATACCTATAACATATTACACAAAAGTTTTTGAATTTTAGGCATTGATAATAACGTTCGGAAAATCTTCTAGACTCTGGTTTACAGTAATATGTTACTATAAGGCATTTTTTTTTCTCTTCAACTTTAAAAGACGCAATAGTTTACGATTATGGATATTCGAAATGTATTAAATATGAATAAAAAGATTTGTTCAGAATTATCATTTTATTTCAAAATTATAATTTTATATAAAAATATATATGACATAACAATCAACGCATGAGCGTAATTTGGTTGTGTTCGGGGAGAGATAAATTATTTTTGCAAATCTTACCCTTTACCTCTCCCCCCCAAATATTAGTTTTTAGTATACATAATAGACTCATGTATAATTATCGAAAAAACCTATATAATTTGATCTCAAATTATATTCGAATTCATCAGCAATAATTTCATTTTGAGAAAAATAACGAAAATCAAACTTTATAACTTAGTGTCGACCGATCAACTGTCAATATTAAATAATCTTTTATCCAATATATACAACAAATAAAATGGTGTTTTCTGTTGGCTCATAGTTTGGGTGATCATATATTTTCTGAAAAATTAGACGTTATAGAATTCGAATAATTTGTGTTATCATACTTTAATATAATTAGTTTTTCGTAATAAGTTTCCAACTTCTGTTTTACGACCAAGCTGAATGGAATTGATTAATAATTAAAAAAAAAAAAAATACGGGAAAAAAACAATACACATCTTAATGGTTATTATGTATGTATTTCATAAATATTCTTATAATTGTTGATTATTATTTAATAAATATGTTGATGAAACTACAATATTTTTTATAAATATTTTGGTATTTATTCGGATAGTACTCAAACAAATAATGTGAGTTCGTGACAAAACCAGTAAATTACATACCATCTACCTAAACTATAAGCTAAAAGACGGTCGCAGAAAGACCGTGGGAAACATAAATATAATTTCAATTTAAGCTCCGGTGGTCAAAGTTGTCTGCACAGATTAAAGCGTGGAACAAAAGGGTCCGCTGAAATACAAGCAAAACTTTTCAGTAGTACCTAATGGTTAATACTGCGTCTGTTACAATGTGTATACTAAAATAGGTCATTCTTTAATTTCTGGAAGACAATAATTATTTTCTGTAATATACAACAGAAAATATTCGAAACGGTATTCGTCCGAACACTCCAGTCGGAATATTCACTGGTGTTGCGCAATTTTCGCACGGAAAACAATATACACTGATAAATACAGAAAATGACCTATTTTGTGTACCGTGTGAGTCGAATGTGAACATACTCAACTTCTGCTGCTGACGGTGCAGTGATAAATTCGCAGAGCCATTTCAGAAACGTCACTTGAGGCGAAAAAAATATACATAATTATTCGACTAAAAAATTGGACGTTACGGTCAAATGGGATCCAACAAGGGACACCACTTAAAATTAAAAATAATACATCGAGCAGTAACGATATATTTTAGTTCAGTAATCAAAACACTAGATTGTGGCAAATAAAATATTTTTTATTTTGATTGTTGTATTACTTATGTATACAATACAAATGTAGGTACATATTAATACGATGATACATAAGTTCAGTGAACATAGTTTATTTACTTAAAACGTCAATTATAAACATAACACACGAACTAACATGATATCATGTAGGTTCAGAAATGTGTTTACGAAATATTCTACTGTTATTATTAATCATTATATACAATAAAATATTATAACGGCCGTGGCAAACGTCAAAAAATCGAGATCTTTATACATATGTATATAATTTTTTTTAAAGAAATTCCGCGACGCGAGAATATATTTCGATTCAAGTTTGATTCACGAAGTAAAGTTTAAGGTTTAAGAACATTGTAAGTAAAAAACAAAAATATTTATATCGTAATACATATGTGTGACCGGCAACTTGAAAAGGCGAGCGTGACTAGATGATGAAAATGCTTGGGTTAGTACGAGCTGCTACCGTGTTGGTAATCCTGATGGTAGTCCGCGCTGTAGTCCTGGTGTTCGTAGTGTTCGGGCTGGTAACTCTTGACCGGATACGGCACGGGCACGGTGACTTTGACGGGCACCTTGACCGGGTACGGCACGTGCTTCTCCACGGGGTACGGGACGACCTGTTCGACCGGGTACGGGATCTTCTTCACCACGGGCACCGGGTACGGGCGGTCGACCGGCACCTTGACCGGGTAGTGGACGGGCTTCTCGACCGGGTACGGGACGATCTTCTCGACGGGCACGTGCACCGGGTACGGACGGTCGACCGGCACCTTGACGGGCACGGGCACCTGCTTCTCGACCGGGTACGGCACCTTCTTCTCCACGTACACGGGGTACGGTTTGTCCACGTGCACCGGGTACGGGCGGTCTACGTGCACCTTGTACGGTACCGCCACCTCCTTGACCACGGGGTACGGCTGGGGCACGTGCACGTGCACGGGGTACGGTTTGGCGACGTGCACGGGGTACGGTTTTGGCACGTCCACGGCGTACGGCCTGTCGACGGGCACGGGCACCTTGACCGGGTACGGGTACGGTTTGGCCACCTCGACGGGGTACGGCTGCGGCACGTTCTTCGTGATGGTCTTGGTGGGCACGTGATGGTCCTCGTACCCGTAGCTCTGGTGGCCGAAGTCTCCGTAGCTGCTCAGCTCGGAACCGCTGCCGTACCCGTAGTCCGTGTCGAACAGGCTCCTCTTGCCCTGCGCCTTGTCGGCCGTCGCGGTCTTGTCGTCCGACTTCTTGGCCTCCGGCTCGACGGCCGCGCA
The DNA here is from genome assembly GCF_003268045.1 of Sipha flava. NCBI lineage: Eukaryota > Metazoa > Arthropoda > Insecta > Hemiptera > Aphididae > Sipha > Sipha flava. Next base: position 184,412 of record NW_020273087.1, read on the forward strand.
GTACACGATCAGCGCGAACGCGCACGCCGAGTACAGTGTTGCTTTCATCGCGAGATTTCGTGCGTGTACGTGTTGGCGAAACGGGAAACTCGCAGTGGACGGAACGTGAATGTTGCCGGACCGTCGGCGCTCCGCTCTTTTGTACTCGGTCGCTCTCGGCCACGCGCTCCCAGAGTTTTCGCTCCCACCCCGTCACACTCGTAACCGTGTTGCTGCACGATCGTTATTACCGTTTCGTTTCCTTTTTCTTTCCATCTTTATGGACCGTGGTAATGGCCAAAAGTTTTAGCGTCCAGTCCCGTTACCGTTCGTCGGACGCATTTGCATTTGCACTCCGCTCGGTGTCCGATATTTCGTATCGTTCACTCGAAATATTGTTTTAACGACACGTTTTTCGACTGTACACCGTTTCGCAATCACCTAGTGCTCGTGTTTCGATTTTCACCTTGTAATCCAAATCCGTTCCAATTGTTTTGAACTATTTACGTCTCCGTTTTACCGTCGTAGACTGTTATTATATTGTCTTTAGTACGTTCGCAGTCGGATTTCTTGTGATCGCAGCATTGAATTATTGTATTTCGTGTCAGACGTCACGACGCCCGCTGGACGCGTGTAATACGAGCACGTGGTACAATGTTATAACATATAAACGCAACAATACGTTACGAATTCGTGGTTTTGGAAACGCACACTTTTGACCGTTCGGGATTTCACGATCGGCGAAAAATATACCGAAATCCGCACGCGCTGCTTCGCCCTTAGACGGACGATTTTCATACAACGATTTTAAACAACTGCGTAACGAGTGTTGTGATAACGGTTGCACGAAAATTCGATACCGTCGAAGGCTAAAGTAATCATTTTGGGCATATAATTCCGATGTTACAAAATTCGTTACGATTTTTTTTTTTTTTTAATTAGTCGGATATAATAATATGTAGGTGTACACGCGTGAGGCGATGCACAGATTTGGGTCAAACGACGTAACTAAAATAATGTATAGTGGCTACGACGGAGTAGTGTGAAAGTATTGTTATAAATGAGTTGATTATTTAATTGTATGGAATTCATTTTCATATTATTATTATTATTTTATATCATAACCGTTCATTGTGTACACGTATAAAAGTATATACTCGCCGCGCGTGTGTTGCAGTGTACGTTCGGTATGACTATGTACACGTTATGATCAATTGTTCAACATACGTATACACTATATCGCATCGTATTTTACGCACATGTCATCCGTTTGCCGCGGTCTTATGCAGGCAAAATCGCCATCTCTCCAACCTCTAAAAGATTCCTAGACATTTCAAAATTACTATAGTAATGGATTTAATTTTAATTGATGAATAGAAAAATTGTTCTGTGTTATACTGCTTGTTACATAAATTTGCCTTTTTAAACGACCCACCAATATATACCAATATAAACGATTTTAAAATAATTAAATCAAAACATCCTAAAACTGCGATGTGCTTGTGAGTTACAATAAATACATTTGACGTTATTGGATGGCTGCACGTGTAAGCTAAAAGTAGCCCAAAAAGTTCTCTTACGGCTACGCGATAGGATCTAAGCAATATTGATCCATTCCAAAGTTACAGTTTCGATGTTTTCACGCCAAATCATGTTAAAAAGAGGATAATAATGTTCTAAGCCGTGGGAAACATGTATTATCACGGTATTAGCTTGTAGCACCTTCAAACTTTATTAAAAAAAAAAAAAAAAAACCTATTTAGGTCATTGCGGGATAAAAAGTACTGTGGGATTTCCTGGGTTAGTAAGTCTGGGTTCAAAGACGAAATAACGTCATCATTTGAGATTTTCACATTTTAAAAATTAATAAATACCGGCTCTTATGTCACGCACACAGAAATCACAAATCAAATAATAACGTACCATACCCAACGGGTATACCGTTGTAATCTTCAATATATGTACCCTTAAAGAAGACCACTTTGGTCAAATAATCATCCCACTATAATCTCCAACACAACACGTTCATCGGACCCTTCAAGGACCTCATCGATGCAAGTCATGGCCATGTGAGCACCAAATGCGAACCACCTCAATTTTTACGATTTAAGCAAAGAAGTTCTGTTGTCAGTGTGTGCACACGGACTAAACCGATTTAATTACTCAAATGGAACGCAACTAAAACAGCTAAACACAAATTCTGTGCGAGTGTTAAAAAAATGTTCAGCATCAGTTTATCAAATCCTGTGTCTGTTTCACTTCAACCTCATTCTATGTTTTAAATAATCATTAGTGTTCGGCTCATCAAAACTTAAACCCTTATGACGAACCAAGTAAATGGTATTTTATTTAGGTAGATATGTAGATTAGACTGTTCACCACATTCATCTACTTTTGTACCTTTGAAACTCCGAATGCTCTCCGTTAAAAGGAGTTATCTTTCTAAACCCGCTATCACACCCCAACTACTTTACCCCGATCCCCTACTTTTTTTCTTTTGAATTATTACAAAGAATTGTTTGAAAACCTATTCACGGCAGACAAGGCTAAAGATTATTTATGGGGAGGGAGTTTGATATGATGACTCATAATTATTTTTATTAACCTTTTTATTTACCAGTTGGGATTCTAGCAACGGGGGGATCGAGATCTCTCCTTACCTACGCCATCTCACATTAACATCGTTTTCAACATCGCTTTGCCGTTGAAGAAAATCCGTTAACAAATTTCTCGATAACAAATCGAACGGTGTGTGTTACAGTAAAGATAGTTATATAACATTTATGAAGATTTACCAAATCTTGGAAAACAACTTTTGTTCGCCTTGAATGCAATTTTAACCCACTGTGCACGCCACTGACAATATACGTTTTGTTCGCAATGATAATAAAATCGAAAACCGGATTTCGTTGCATACACTAGTGCATGGCCTTCTCGAAGAAGGTAATAATTTATCTCAAAAAATAATAGATAGCTTATGGTAAACGTTCCGGTCCGTGTACTTTAACGTAATGCCGTTCGTTCCGTTTAACCATCATCACGTTGTTACGATTTTCGAATAGGACTTTTTTTTTTACTTTCGGTCTCCACGCGGATGCATTATTCGTGCATTCAGTTGAACTGGTTATTGAAATTCGAGCAGAACCCAATGTCAACGCAATGTCGGCGGACCGTCACCGGCGATCCGTCGGTTAATTATTCCGCCACGATTTCCGCGGGGCACCTGCGGTAAACATTCTCGTACGTTCAAGTACGTTGGACCGGTGCTCAGTAATTGGGGGAAAAAAATATACCGATCCGTTCGGACCCGTCGTCAAACGTTTCGCGTTATAGTCGTTCGCTGCGGTGATCCTCGGTACCAGTGGGCGGCGCGAAGTTTATTTTCCAACGAAGCATACACGTGTCGAGTACCCACCCCGAACCACAAGTCAAAAGGGCTTTTAGGCACATAAATATTAAAATTAACGGGTACAAACAAAATATCGTACAGTAATATTTTATGTAAAACGTGCGAATTATGTATCAAACTTTTTTTGTCCCACAAAATCATATAATAATATAATATAATAATCACCCCATTTTAGTCGAGAAACAGCTACTTCAATGAAACCCGTCTTCACGTCGTAACGTTTTTTGACGCCGTCATTTCCCCCCGGACCACGGGAATTTGGCCCCGTTGGATATCCGTTCGCACCGCCAACACCTGCTGGTACATGCGACACCGTGTCTTGCAGTACCGACCCTTTTGCTCAACTTTGCTCCCCCTCGTAAGCGGTTATTGAAGTGAGCACTCCCCCCAATGGGCGGGTTTCCGGTTTTACGGTTCGGGTCCGCGTAAAATCGCACACCTCTGGCGCACGGAAGACGCACAATAATATGCTCGGACAATCATCGCGATCGTTTGGAAATCAACCGCGTTCGGCAATAAATATTGAACGTTTGAAGTATTGCTGCTGAGATCTAATGCATTACGTTACAGTCATTTTCGTCTGCAAAAACGTAATCTTGGGATGTTTTTGTGTTAGTTTTTTTTTTTTTAAATTTTAATTATTTACTTTTAAAGCATTTATTGTCGATACGTTTTAATCGTAAAATGTATAAATATAATCAATTCTCTGGATAAATTTAAATCGAAGACAAAAATAATACAAATCGATTGATATGAATTTTTATTTTTATGTTTGTTTTGCGCTAAAAATACGTTGATCAGCGTAATTTTACATTCGAAATGATTAATAACTTGTTTTTTACATTTTATATTTGATGATTTTCAATTAGTTGAAGAATTCGTACATTTCTGGCCATCAAAGTAATAATACTTACTGTATATCAAACAAGTTTCGTTGTTATTATATGTATGCATTATACAAAAACGTTCGGTCCGCGAATAAAATCCAGAGATTAGCTAAAAATTACATTTACCTACTTGGTCGACCGTCATCCTCATCAAAAATGTATATCTCGCGCTACGTGCACGTAAGATACATTTAATCAAAATGGAAATTTTAGATTATGTTTTAAACATTAATCGTTTATAATATGATAATATTTTTGTGCTTGGGATCATAAAAAAAAAAGTAAAAAAAAAACAACTCTAAATGCAAACTGTTTTACAACTTTTTTTTCACCATCACATAATAATTATATATGATCAACTCTATGATTATAATATTATTATTTAATGTAAAACACTGTTCGTGGTGTTTTACTGTGAAAATAAAACGAAAAGTGTATCGGTTGTACAATGTTTGTATAAACGTCTGATATGAATTGTTGATACCGCTATTTAATATTTTTTTATCGTTTAACTATGTTACTTTACATTATTCTATAGTTCACCATCATATATTTTATGTATTTACATAATATGGTGTTCAAAATAATAACGCATATACGTTGAAATAATAACGTATACAATGATTTAAAATGTAAACGAACGCTATTATTGCCGTTACTATTATGGAAAAACCGACAATTCGTTCAGTAAATGTATTAGTTATATTATTATTATTATTATTTATATGTATAAATAATATTCCTTTATTTCTTGATATGTTAACAATTAGGAATCGAATAGATTATAGGACCAGTTTGTTAACGATTTAGACATATTATCACGTAGACCGTACACGAAGATTGCGTGTACAAGCGTACACCGAAGGGTGTTGTCCTTGTCACGAGCTATAAAAAACGACTGTCCATATTCGTTTTCATTATCGAAAGAAAAAAAACTACTAGTTTTCACTTTTATAAACTTTTTTTTTTTTTATATAGACGACACATAACAATGAGGTAAACGTGATCTCATAGATCGTGGTGAAATAAAAAATAAATAAATAAATGTACGACTAAAAAACTCATAGTAAAATATGTTTGATATTTATTTCGACTATATATAATATGTAGAATATTAAAATATAAACATACGTTATTAATATATACTTAAACAAAATGGTAGAAAAAAAGTTTTCAAGGAATCATATATTCAGACGATATTATGATTATACATTTTTCGTTGCGATTTGCTACTGTTGCACATATATACATGTTATCGTATATTTGTAAACATAGAGATACGCGTTTTACATAGAAAAAAAAAAAATTAAAAAAATTGAGCTTGAAAATGCAATAATACGTACAGAGATATGGTCCGATCGCATAATATAATACAATATTGCACTACTGGTCGTCGCGCACGAAGTATTATAATATCGGAGTCGTAATAATAACGTTCAATCGGATCAACGGTTTGAAAAGACTTGTCTTTTCGAGGCAACGTCGAACACACGTAGAACGGAAAGCTATTATCATCCAGTTTTTTTTTTTTTTTTTTTTTTTGATTAAACATAGTTTAAAACGAACTACTGATTTACGTGTAAAATAGTTTTTGAGTGATTCGCGTTTGCGTTTTGCACGCCGAGCGTGGAAAAAGATTATCGGAATCGTAACGTTTTACTGGTATGCACTTTGGACGCGCGGGGGTTGGTGACTAGCTGAGGGCGGCGGCGGTCGTGGTCGTGTTTAGTAGCCGCCGGATCCGTGATGGTAGTCGTGGTGTTCGTAGTGGTCGGGCTTGTACGCCTTGACCGGGTACGGCACGGCGACGGGCACCTTGTACGGCACTTTGACGGGGTACGGCACGTGTTTTTCGACGGGGTACGGTACCGGCCTCTCGACCGGGTACAGCACTTGCTTCTCGACCGGCACGGGGTACGGGCGGTCGACCGGCACCTTGACCGGGTAGTGGACGGGCTTCTCGACCGGGTACGGGACGATCTTCTCGACGGGCACGTGCACCGGGTACGGACGGTCGACCGGAACCTTGACGGGCACGGGCACCTGCTTCTCCACCGGGTACGGCACTTGCTTCTCCACGTACACGGGGTACGGTTTTTCCACGTGCACCGGGTACGGGCGGTCTACGTGCACCTTGTACGGAACCGGCACCTCCTTGACCACGGGGTACGGATGGGGCACGGGCACGGACACGGGGTACGGTTTGGCTACGTGCACGGGGTACGGCTGCGGCACGTCCACGGCGTACGGCCTGTCGACGGGCACGGCCACCTTGACGGGGTACGGGTACGGTTTGGCCACCTCGACGGGGTACGGCAGGCCCACGGTCTTGGTGATGGTCTTGGTGGGCACTTGGTAGTGGTGGTACGCGGCCGCGGACAGGTGGCCGACGGAGCCGCCGTACGCGTAGCCGCCGTCGTAACCGTAGCCGGACGGCAGGCCGCCGGAGCCGTAACCGTAGTCGTACAGGCCGCCGGAACCGTAACCGTAGCCGGTGTCGAACAGGCTCCTCTTGCCCTGCGCCTTCTTGTCCTCGGCCTTCTTGGCCGCGGGCTCGGCGGCCAGGCAGTGCGCGCATAACGCGAACGCGCACACGGCGAACAGTGTCGACTTCATGGTGCTTCTGGTGGTGGCGGCGGTGGTGTTATGTCGGTGGTGATCTGCGGGCAGCTGACCGAACGTTAATGGTGTCCGGTGTCCGACGACTCGCCGTTTTGTAGCGAACCGGCGCCGCCGCGCGAACCGGGTTCTCGATCCCCTCCGTTCGGCCACCGTGATACTTAGCGCGTCCCCGGAGACCTACTTTCTACGCCCACTCGGCCGACGGTCGGTCCGGTGCCTTGTTGTTTCTATAATCTTCCCATACCGATCGAGATTTACCTATTTACCGTATTATTTAACGCGCGCGCGCCAAGGTCGACGGCCATTAAACGCAATCGCCATCGCGTCACGTACCGATCGTCGTTTTCGCTTTTTTTCGTCGGCCGCGCGCAGGATCACGGTTTCGCACCACTGCGCCGCCGCGCCCCCGGATCTTCGATGATCGGCGCGGGGGGGGGGGGGGATTTTTTTTGAAAAGCGCACGGGGCCGGAGCGAAAACCGAAAACAAACCGTTTTCTCTCGAATCAGAACTCAGTTGATCGTTGTCGACGTCGAGAATCAACCGACAGTTAGATCTCGTTCGCTTCGCCGCGCACGTCGATTTACGTAGAAACGTGAAGGACCCGATTGTGGCGCAATCGAATTCCGTACATTAACGTGACCCTGCGCGAGGCGATGCTTTTCTTACGCGGTGCACCGGCCGATCACGCGATCGTATTGTTTATTCTCGTCGTCGTTGCGTGTACGCGTGCCGGGATCGCCCAGCGAACGGGACGATATGACGAAACGACGAGGTGTCGCGTGCGCGATCGAAACCGATAAACATTCCGTTATTTTTTTTTATTTCCCCTCCCCCTCCCCGTTATATTATTATTGTTATTCGATGTCTATCGCCGGCTACAGGACTGAAGAGACGCGTTGATGGTTTGTTTGAAAAAAAAAAACAAATGTCCAAACCCTAAGCGAGTGTGTCGCGCATGAAAACAATGCACTTTAACGATGCATTGTAAGCCCATCGTCTCTATTTGATGCACATTCAGCTCGATCTCACTGGGTCCGAATCGCGTCTAGTCGAGTTTTGAGCGCGGTGGACGTCTTCGGTTTTCGAACGCGAGCTGAGACCTCGTCTACCGCATCGCAGAGTGCACCACGTACGGACGAGCGTGTCCGACAATCGCGACAACAACTAGATCAACAAAAATGTTTAAAATAACGCCTAGTTCTGATTTTGAAACCGATTGCTTTCGTCGCGTTGTCAGTATACATAGTCGTATTTCACCATGAACGCTGCACCTGGCCGACGAGAGCACAGTTTTGCTATCGGTATACGAGATCGTGGTCACCGCGCGACAACGTTTAACCGTAATGTCTAACCGCATTTGCATACGTCCCGGTTTGCGTCGTACGGCTCGTCGGTCTATACACGGAACGTGTAAAAACTACATGGATATCGTGCACGGCGATCGGAGAAAAACTTTCGCGCACCTCAATTCACCGCTGTCGGGATCGCGACAGAAAACGTCCTTTCCAGCTCTTCAGACATGATACGAACACGTTTTGGACGCAAACCTCGCAGGAGGCTGGTGAACGTTTCCCGTGAGGCGTACATTTCAGAAATTTTATCCCGCAAAAGATGTTTGATTCGAAGTGCAGAATCCGAGCGCTCCAAAATACTCGTGACTCCGTATACCTAACCGGGTCCGGAACTAGACGGGCGTGGACGCGATCACAATAATGAAGCGAGAAGCAGGGACGAGAAAGTCGCGTCGTACTGCGGTATCATCACGGGGTCGTCGTAATTCGTTTTTCTGTTAGAATAATTCACTCGCTGATTGACGTCCACCCGACACAGCTTCTCGTCGACGACAAGTTTGCCGTCCAACAACGATCATTCGATTATCGCGCTATCCATTTTTCCCCCGTTTTTCCACGCCCTGACCCTGGGACGATCGCATAGGATTTCGAATTCCGACCGCGCTCTCGGGGGTCCAGTCCCTTTTGGTCGTCGTTGTCGTCGTCGTCATTACCGTGCGAGGTCAAATCCAATCGGACGCATGACTAATACCTGTTTGATAACTGGGCACGTGACGAGTGACGGTCGCCCGTCCGCTCGGAAAACGCGAGCGGAGGGCGAGTTTTTCGGGGGAAAATCTCTCGCGTCGACCCATGAATAATTCACGAAAAAGCCCCTCATCGCCGAGTGCCGTGCGGAGACGAGCGTTGCTCATTAATGTAATAATGCATTCACACGCCATTTACGTGTATATATATATATATATATATATATATATATATATATACGTATAGATTATATGATACGCTCGTCGTGTGTTATTGCATTACGCCGCTGACCGTTGGTCCGCGAGACTGCTGCGCGAACGGTCTGCAGTCTGTTAGCCGTGAACGGAGTCGGTAAGAAAAACACCCCATCGCCGTCGACGACATTCGCGGCGGAATAACGTTTGTATATATATATAAAAAAAAAAAAAACCATTCGGGGGTTCCTTTCAACCTTTCGTCGCGATGAGTAAGCGATCGTCTAACTCTCGTGATATACGACAGATTGACGAATGGAAATCGAGTAAACGCTATCAGTCACTTAACCATAAAAAAATGACGGATTATTATAGTAATATACTTCGAAAATGTTAAACGCTCGCGAGACTAAAGGCGCGATAAGCTCTTCTCATAAACACGTAAATCCGGTCGGATCGAAACGCATTGGCATGCGGTTGATATTATTAATTCTACAACATTGGATACTATATGGATACGTTTACCGAAAACGACTTCGTGCAGACGCTGAATAATGGCTATTGATTTTTATTAGTTTTCGGGTTTTTTCTTTTTTTTTTTTTTAATTTTGTTTTGAAACGTTATCGAATGAAATAAAAAACCGCGGAAAACGCAAAACAGGACGGTTCGATTTTACACCGCGGGCATCCGGAGCACAGTCGTTCTGCCATCGTCTACGAGCTTCGTGTTCGGACTGTTGAGTTCGCAATAATAAATAAATGCATTTATGCATCGGTTGTCGAAGAGAATGCGAACCCGCACGCGCACGTTTGGCCACGATAATTGTTTTACGATTAACGTTACGTAACGAGGAGTCGGTGTTAACGTTAATCGCCACCGACGAGTTGTTTATCTCGCCCGAGTGCTTTTCTCGCGTCATTTTCATTATTATTATTATTATTATTATTATATCTGAATGATCTAATATTGTGTTGTATAGATTTTATTTATATTTTCGTCCAACCACGTCGTTATGGCTGCATTTGTTCACGTGACAAAAATATTTTGCCGGATCGTATTACGTGCTAGTATTATGCTATCAGCTCGAAAGTTTTCGTTTTTTCTTTCTTTTTTTTTTGCCTCAGAGCCCTTGTTTGGTGTTATAAAATATCATACACGTGTATCATATGACTTCGTAGTTACACGTCTTGGTCCCGCACACATTTGGCCTAGAATCCGAGAAGCGAAGAGTTCGCAGACGGGTTTACTTTTTATTTTTTTTTTTTTATAATTTTTTACGATGCTCTATATACTCGTAATATGTATTATTGACTTGAACATATCGACTGGACGACGCAGTATAGGTTTTGTAATTTCACTTACCGTTTCGTTTTACGACCATTCCCTGTACGATATCGTTGAGCACAAGCGATTAATATAAATACTACTATATTACCTATATTACCGTAAACCTAAAATTATTAAATCATAAATGAGGTGTTTAAGGTTAGATTGAGTTATGCATTTTAACATACGCTCAAGGACATGCCCTTAAAGTATTCGTTATTGTTATTTAATCATCTTCAGTAATTTGGATTACTGGACACCATTATGCGTTTCAGTCCTCGGTATTCACGTATAAAATATTATATTAATATTATAACCGAACCGAGTAAACGCATTCCGTACGGTCTCGTAAAATTTGAACTAATAAATGTATCCCCCTCTTCGGATTCGGCGAGGCTTATAATATATTCGTATTCGTACATAAATAAAATATTTTTACCTTGTAAGTGTGATATACATTTTTCCTGTCGCACTGGTTGCATAAAAACCGGATAGTATGGTAAATGATTAAAAAAATGATTTAGTGATGATCAAAAGAGAAATACGACGGGTAGCTTAACCTTACGCAGATGGATAACGTGAAAAGATACCGACTCAGAACAAGTGCGGTTATACCTATATACGTAGACCGACATAAAAAAAAAATATTTCATCTTTTTCTCGATTCCCTTTTGATCTAGAGAAGACGTACCCGTAAGAGGGTCATCTACCTCGTTTAATAGTTTTTTCTTCCCAGACGATATTGCCGAAATGTAAATTTTAAATTCGCTCCACATAATAATGAATTGTAATCTTTGCGTTCGAACTGGACGTTGAAAAAATGGAGATAAGGTATATACGTACAGCAGTCGTTTGATCGCCGAATTCGATACCCTTATATTGGTGTTGCGCCCAAAACGATGCCCGGAGCACTATTTTGATACGACACGGTAATATTAGTTAAGAAGTATAACACGTTTTCGTAATTACGGCTCCGTGAAACATGACAATATAATTATAATAATAATCCTTGTAATCTGGTTGTATGTTGAGATCGATTGCGAAACCCAACAAACGAAATGCGAACATGAGACTTGATATGCACGATGATATTATTTGCGACGTTCCGAACGAGGATATATGTGTCCGATGTGTCCGACAAGATCGTTTACACGTTTAAATGATAACCAGATAGACGGAGCTATGGTGAAAAAATGCGTTTAGATATGGTTCATATAGGTGTGCACGTACAAGCTTGATTTGTAGTTTTTTTAATTTTACAATAAGCTTTATGCCGTGTAAAAGACAAACGAAAACCGTGTAGTTACTCGATTAAAATATAATTAGGTGTAACTCGCAATTGGTAACATTAATTGTTTGAAAACACAAAAATATATTTTCCATGTTCTTATATTTGCCTTTCGGGTACTGGTGTTGTCTTACAAAAATATATTTGTCAAGTTCTTGTTCGCCTTTCGGGTATTAGTGTTGTCCAACAAATGGTCGTATCGGTATTAAGATTTTAATGTTTCCACAATTTTTCCAAACGTACTAAATACAGTGCGAACGGTCGGAACACTCGGATCGATTTCCGTGCACATGGCAACCGAAATATTTATGTATATTAATCGATTTTAATATGATAATATTTCAAATCGTTTTCGGACGCATTATGACTATAACCTCGAGTGGAGGAAATGGTAAAAATATCAAGTTTGTTGTTACAATATCATCATAAATTTGCCGACAAAGTTTCTGTAAACTGATAATAATAACAACGTTTTAAAGCGTATGAAAGTCGCTGTCCTAGAGCGTAATATACACTTATAACGATCTATAACATACGATGCCGGAAGTTTTCGAAAGTGTATCGGTCCTACAGTACAGTACAACTCGACGCGTATGTTATAATAGAAGGACTGTAACGATTTTTCCGTTTCCGTCTACAGTTTATGTTATAGATATTATGTCTCTGCGCGCCATTGAATCGCGATAAACTTAAATTATTAACTCTTCCGTCAACCCTATATCATAGTATCGTCACAAATTCGAAGCAAGCATACAGTTATATATGTGCTAAAATCGGTGCTACTTCAACGAAACGGAAAATACGTTCTTCGACAGCGGACAAATGTAACGAGCGTATATTTTATAATTGTGTACAATACGAGTATATAAAATAAATATAAATATAAATATATATATATATATATATCCGTTTTCGCCCATTGAACGTTGAAGTCGAGAAGAAAATTAGAAAAAAAAAACATTAGAAACATAAATATCGTAGTTGCGTGAAATGTTGTGCCTATGAGAAAACGTTTTACGTGTGTGAAGTTTATACGCGATCTGATGCGCGACTGTCCTTTCACCCCCAAAATATGCAACGCACATGGTGAATTTGATATTCATTCTCATTGCCGTTGCGCGTCCATTACAAACGACAAGTGAACCGAAAATATGTAATCGGCTTAACGACTCGGTATACAGCAGCAGAGAGCATGGCGAAAAGAAAATAATAATAATAATACAAAAGACGAATCAAGAAAATGCAGTAAAAATATATATATAATAAATAAATAACACGGGAGGATATAGTACACCACTCTCGTAAAAAGAATAAGGGCAATCCTAAATTTATATACGGAGGGGTGCGACCACTTTTTGACGCGATGTCAACTTCCGCTGCGCGTTCACTAGCTGTTATTATATTAAAACATGGATGCACAGCCCTTCTCCAGATATTGCATTTTACTACTGGGTGGAATACCCATTGGCGATGTACTTCTTAAACGTCAAAAGGTCACGTTGTGACATAAACAAGTTATAGTAATAATAATAATGTATTAGATGTATAATATTTAATCGTTAATTATAATATTAGTTTTTCTATTAAAAAAAAAAAAATAAAGAAAATAAAAATAAACTCTGTTTGTTTAATGTTATATTAATGCATATGGAAATCAATTTTTAATTGTTTCATATCATATAATACGCATCTAACTGGTATAGGTAAATGCATTGTTTTGTACTGTTGATATTAACTAATTAGGATAAAAATAATAATTAATAATATATTCTGTTCGATCGTATTGTACGATTAAAATCATAATTAAAAGTAAACAAGTAGCCATCTGATTAAAGATGATAGAAAATAAAAAAATGTTTACCTCCATGATTGATTTGACGATCGTACCTCGTACTAAAAAACAATTTCACCGACAGAATAATTGATATTTTATGTATTTATTTTTTTTTTTTATCTATCGAGAAAAGGAAATATTCACCATTTCCTTCAGGCTGAATTGCTCCAAATGAAAACTGTCCTATACAAAAGTAAAGCAGGAAAGAATTACATAATTCGTGTTTGACTGATAATATGGTTTTAAATGCAATCGACGATAAAAACAATGAAGAGTTTATTCGTAGCTGACATAGTAGCGTGATGCTGAAACATGTCTAGGCGCTTTTGGTGCACCGGTTTAAATAGGATTTTGATTTTAAGATAATTGTTTTTCTTTTTTATCATATAGACAAATAAATTTGAAAACTCAAACGGCCAACGGGATTGTTAAGATCTTATAGATTTCCATTCCGGCCATCTTCAGATTATATATAATACATTGCGAGTGTACAATGGACGCGTAATAAATGAACCTGATCGAAGAACACATTTAATAAACCGAAAGGCAACGAAACGATAAATATTAAGGGACGTATCTTAATGTTCGGTTGATTTGTTCGTTTATTTTAATTTTTTTTTTTTTTTTTTATCTTACGCAACCTAAAAGCCAAAACCTATTGTTGTAAATGTTTAAGAATTACACTGCCGGTCGACTTTTTAACTCTCCGATGTCCGTCGTGATGGTCATACGATATGGAAATATGTCGTACGCGCGGAGCAGTGTTACGTGATCTACGGCTGCATGCCGCGCGAAAGGAGAACATGAAAAATAAGACACGACTTCAATATCGTAATAAACCGATGTATGTTGAAAAGGGTTGGGTTAACGGTCGATCGCAGGACGACGGTCGCGCGCGCGCGTGTTTGCATGTGCGTGTGCATCGCGTATTATTTTAACGTACCGCAACATCCCGCGCGAAGCGAGGACAACGGTTCACGCGAAATTTTTCGTTCAGTTTTTCGCGTTCGTCTCACCCGCGGACTACGCGTCGTTATAACGACGTATTATCGAGTCAATCGTTATCGCGCGCGAGTCGCGAACGCCGCACCGTGCAGTAGGACAAGGTGAAATCGCCGAAAAATACCGAATTGTTCGACGTTGTTTCGATTAATTCTTTTCTTTTCGTCGACTTCCCCCCCCCCCCCCCGTTTCTTTCCACCGACGACACGACAAAAATGCAGGTGCCCCGGCCGCGTAACGACGTTCGAGATTAGAATCGCGTGATGATTAGCCGATGGTTTGTGCACTTAAAAAAAATCTACACGGTCGTCCGATGACGGGCAAGTCGGATTCATAAAATCGGTGCATTAACTCATTGTTATTATTATTACTACACCTACTGCACCGAACGCCCGTTATTGACAATAAAACCATTACAGCGAAAATTAACGATTCCTCAGCCGGACTAATGTTTGTTTATGTTGCGCGGGGGGGGGGAACACCGCCGCGCGCGAATAAAGGACCTTCGAAAATTAAGTGCTATATTGTTAGCGTCGCGGCGTAACGGTCGTGTACGTTATCGTTGCATTATTGTACACGGATCGCGCGTTATCATTAACGTTCGCGGTCGCTGCGCCCTGGACCAACAAACAATCGACATTCCGTCCCAGTTTTTGGACCCCTCGGACTCGTTTCGCATTACACGGCAATATTTTTTTTTAGAGGCCCGAAGAAAACCGTATCTCATATTGTACGGTCACCGTACAAATGCCGTCGCCTTGCAGCAACCGTTTACTGCCAGCGTTTCATCAAACTGTGTTCCGCGAAGCTTAAGTAATCTTATTAAAATTGTTCAAGAAAATAACTTTAAAATGTCCAACTAAAGATTAGTAAAAATGTTTGCATAACAATGTACAAGCCATATGGAACAATCTAATTAAAGTAATTATTGTTAAAGTGTTGTTATGTATGTATACTATTATTTTTATTTTTATTTTAACAAATTATTATTATATGATTATAATTTGTTTACAAATAATCCTAAAAAATGCTAAAAAAAAAAAAAATGTGGATCAATGTGGACATCAAAAACATAAAATTTTTAAATATTTTTATTTTTTTTTAGCGATTTTCATAGCTATTGATGTAATTTTCTTAACATTTCGGGGAACGCTGCAGCTCACTCCACCCTCCACCCCCTAAACTGTGGTGGAAACGCGCACACGGCTACAACGTGCATCGCGAGTACGTGTTTTCCCGTTCCCCGCGTATGAGCGATATTTAAATCGGAACCGCGTTGTACGGCAAAACGCTAGACGACGGTGTTCGAAGTGATTTGATGTATTCAAAGTGCACTCGGTTTATCCGGTTTATTAGAAATTTATCGTGTAACACTCTCGCAAAGTTTACAAAAACGTTACTGAAACAACATTTGGTCCGCGCAACAAAAGTTTGGAGGAAAGTTTGCGGCGGCATACTGCGGTACACACAAAGTATTTTACAACGGATTTGACTACTAATCCTTATGCAAATCTACCGACGCCGATGTCTACTCGAGAAGATTTTAATGGAAACCTTTGGTATTATTAATAATTTCCGGTATTTTTAAACGCACGCACACATCTACTTGTGTGCAGAAGGTGTCCGGAGTAGTCCCTGTTTGAACTTCGCTTTTATTCTCCGACCGGTCGTGAGATTGTTCCAAGAGCAAACTGTTTGCGTCGAAAGGAATAACAGTGTTATTGAAAACAATTAATACCACGTAATAATATGTTTACTAGCGAGAATATCGACCGCGTTCAATCCGACCGTAAAGTTTTGCATAATTTCAACCCCGAAGGAAGCTTAATTGTTCATTATTCACTCTCGCGTCGAAAAATTGCCATTTTCTTTAGGTTTATTTTTTTAATTTTCGTTTTTTTTGTCGTAGTCGATTGCTTCCCAAGAGACGACGTGCTGAAAATTAAGTGCCGTCATCTCGCAATCGCCACCGAGGTGGAGCATACGGACACTTTACACGCATAGTGTTACAACACAGGTACAGGAATAAAACCATAACTCCGAGTAGATACATAAAAATAAAATTTATTTAAGGTATTTCACAATGTTTTCGTTACATTTATAATAATGTCGTACGGTTAAACGCACGTGAACATGGTGTTGCGGTCGAATGACAATAATGAACTAGAGAGTCGATACACAACTTTGTACACTGAGATCTATCACGATAACGGCGGATTTCATGACGATCGCAAAACCGAATGTCGAGCGATAAGTGTTTTTACCTTTTTTTTTACCTAACTAACGATAAATCTAGATTTTGAAACGGTTCGTCTGCACTGTGACCGTGGTCAGTGCGTGGTAACTGAGCCGAAGATGGCCGCGGACGCCGCTGGCGGTCAGTACGAGGTACTGTGCGACGGGCCGTACGAGTTACCGTACGAGCCGCTGCTGCTGCTGCTGTACGAGCTGGGGCCGTGATCGTACTCGTCGTGATGGCTGTGCACCTCGTACGGCACCGGCACCTCGACCTTGACCGGAACCTTAACCGGGTACGGGACGGGCTTCTCGACCGCGTACGGCACCGGCTTGTCGACCGGGTACGGCACGTGCTTCTCGACGGCCACCGGGTACGGGCGGTCGACCGGTACGTGGACGGCGTACGGCACCGGCTTTTCAACCGGGTACGGGACGTGCTTCTCGACGGGTACGTGCACCGGGTACGGTCTGTCAACGGGCACGCTGACCGGGTACGGGACTTGCTTCTCGACCGGGTACGGGACGTGCTTCTCGACGTACACTGGGTACGGTTTGGGAACGTGCACCGGGTACGGCCTGTCCACGGGCACCTTGACCGGGTACGGCACCTCCTTGTACACCGGGTACGGCTGCGGCACGGCCACCTTGACCGCGTACGGCACCGGCTTCTCCACGTGCACCGGGTACGGTCGGGCTACGGGCACGGGGTACGGCCTGTCCACGGGCACGGCCACGTTCACCGGGTACGGCACGTGCTTCTCGACGGGCACCGGGTACGGGTGCGCCACCTCCTTGACGACGGTCTTGGACAGCAGCTGACCGTGACCGTGGTAACCGTAACCGTAACCGGCGGCAGCCTCTGCGCCGTAACCGTAACCGTAACCGTGGCCGGCGGACAGGGCGTGCGAGTAACCGCCGTAGCCCAGCTCGAACAGACTCCTCTTGTTCTGGACCTTGCTGACCTTGGCGTCCGCCTCGGTCTTGTCCTCCTTCTTGACATCAGCGGTGGCGAACGCGCACGCGCACACGCCGAGCGCGCATACCGCGTACATTAGACCCTTCATGTTGCGTGTTTGATCGGACAGATGCGTCGAACGCTGGAAAACGATGTAGTGTATCGGTTGTGTTCGCTGACCGGTAGTGCCGGACGACTGACCGTTGATCGCTCGAACCTGCCGGTTTTGTAGCGTCCGCCGACCGAAAAAGGAAGTGGACACCGCTGCGACACTCGCCCCCGCCCCATCATCCCCACCGGCCACCGTTTGGCTTTGGTCGTCGTCGTCGTCGTCTTGGTAGTCGTCGTGGTCGTGGTCGTCGTCGGCGCAGGATCAAGAACTGGGCGGCTGTGCGAAGCGCGGGGAACAGGAGGACATCAGACCTACTTTCTAGACCTGGTTCTGTGCCGAGGTCCGCGTGCGTGCGCGTACTCGTATATACTCGTATGTACTCGAATACTCGTATTCGCGCGTAGGACATTATGCGATTGCGTAACATTCGACGTTATTAACATTACAATGTATTGCAGTTCGCGAGACTTACGGTTTTCGATTTATTTATTATTTTTTTAATGTAAATTAAGTCGAATCTTGTGATCGTCGCGGTCCTGTGCACCACCGCACGCGCAGGTCGTCCGCTCACGCCGCCGTTCCTTCGGTTCACGCGGCAACAGTGCACCGCGTACGTGTAGGAGTAACACCCCGAAATGTTTTAAAAGGAGGCCCTGCAGCTCAAGTCTAAGAGAGAGTAAGGGGCTCGTGTTTCGACTGATGGCGCTCAAATGAAACGCAATCCGTTCAAGTGTGTTTGGTGACAAATAAACGATGTTTCGTCGTAGGAAAAAAAATCGAACAACGTTTTCTACGTTTCCGTGCACCAACGCATTATGATTGTATATCAGCAGCTACGATTTACTTAAAAATTAAAAATCGCAAACAATCGAAGATATCCGAGAAAAAATTATTCGGGACGAATGCATCCCGGTGTTAAATGAAAAACGAAATGTATTGTTTGTCTAATTGTATTGCTATTTATTAAACACGCCTACACGTTTCGTTAATACGGGTTCCAAAAGTGTTGTAGGCTCCCTCTGAAATGCGCGCACGTCTACGATCGTATCCGACGGCTGACGTACCCAGGGCCTGTGCGATGATTACGCGCGTCAGTTGCGCCCGCGACGAACGGCGTCGGACGAGGACGCTGTTCGAACTTACGTTTGATCCCTTGGGTCATTTTCACCCCTGTACGCGGGCAAATAATTTTCATCAAAAACAGTGCTACGATATTCGTCACGAGCGCTTATAACCTTATCGATATCGAGGTGTACAAATATGGAAAATCGCTTTTTAAACATTACGAGACGTATTTGGCGGGCTGCGTTGAATAACGTTTTGCGGTTTGCCGACGCCTGGACCTAGGTGTGTACGACTTCTTGCGATTCCTCACGACCGCTGGGACGGTTGCTTAATTTAATCACTTCGATAAAGGCGTGCGAGCGCACGAAATTGTTCGGGTCTTATTTTCTCTTTTTTCTTCGCGTTTTATATTTATCGCTGATCAGGGTTTCCATTGCACCCCGACCGCAGATTATTTTGCCTCCGGACGCGTTCGAGTCAATCATCCGATCAGGATCGTTCAAAATCCCCCGACGGTCGATTTCTAGTACCGCGTCAATTAACGCAGTCGGCCTTGGCGGTACAATATCTGTATATCCAACCAATTATGCAGATTATACGTATTCTACAGCAAACAATAGAAAGTTCGATAATCACTTCTACGCGTGCGTAACGCGTTCCACAGATACTATTTTTAGCTTTATCCCGATCCAGATATGAGATGTCGAAACGTCTATTATCTCGTACCAACGCCCGTTTTGCTTATTACGTGTTTTTTCGTACGAATTTCGAACCCGGTCCGGTAACGTTATTATTTTTATTCATAATTTATAGTCTTATTTATTTTAAATCGCATCGGGTCGATTTGTTTAACGACCTAAACGAAACTGAATGGGTACATGACATTTCGATTAAAATCAATTATATAATATATATGTTATTACTCGGTCGGCCGAGACTCGAATCCGATGATCATTATATTATTGTCGGGTTTTCGCCATATTGTGTTTATACGAATGCCAAGCGAGTATATGCATGGCTATTACAATAAACGGCTGTACGTAGCCGATTGAAATCAAACACAATCGAAACATGTATTAATCATTTTTAATTATTTCATAACCGACGATGGATAAAACATTTTTTTTTCTCTCTTTCGTGTAACCGTCCTTTCCGTTTATTTTTCCCATCGTTTCACCTGTCCGTCAAACATGTGGTCCGCGCACTATTTGTTCTTGATCCTGTCTTGAAACATTACGCAATAAAATATCATGTTTGTATGGAAATGCAAATACCACGGTAGGTACATACAGTGGTATTTTATTGTCCGGAAAAAGATAAGTAATCGTCGACAAGTATTCATACAATCGTCACACGATTACGTTTTTATAAAAGAATAACAGAATAACAGTTACGGGTAAAGTTGGACGGTAGAAGGGGTCCGAAAAATCGCAAATTCTAGTAGACATCGATTCTGATTTAATACTATGTGCTCGCTGTCCCTGCAGTGTTACGGAGGCGTGGACGGAATAGCGCAGTGCGATCCGAGTGATAAAATGTTCAACATAAAACAAGAGTTCATCGTGTAAAAATATTACGTATTTTATCACCAAATACCGACAAGGAATGTATAATATCATCAACTGTGGGTTTTATAGCAGTTGTCTGATGTTTATGGATGCATACGGTTCTCTATCGTGAGCCCGATACGCAAATATATGTTCTCGATATTATATTGGACTATAAGTGGAAAAAAAAAAAAAACCAGAAATATAACTTGTAACATATTATTCAACTGAAGCGTAAACACGCATCAATAAACATTTAAACGCACATAGATTTGATCTACATTTAAACTAATGAGGTTTACGTGCGACCGACTATGGTATTAATTGCTTAAATACACAGTTTTAGAAACTTTCCAATGACGCGATTGTAGAAATTACGACCATGTAAATTTTACTTGCACTTGGTAGGCATATCATAAACACAGTGTTAAAAATGACGGTGTTATCATCATAGATATTTTGTAATCGAATTAGTTGATTTCTTTCAATTTGGAAATATATTTTTGAAAAATCGTTAGTCAGGTACAGTAAATATTTTTATTAAAAAAAAAAAAAAACATGAAAATTTACTTTTGCGCAATGTAATATTACATAATTGGTATGCGAGTATTCGTGTACCTACTATATAGACCCGAGACACATTCTTTGATTAAATTAAAATCAGCAGAACTGGTATAGTTTAATTATGATCTTTTTTTTTTTTTTTTTACGCAGTTATTCGCGTCGGAGAATGTTCAGCAAATTATATTTATTTATTATTTATTTATATTAATATTATAGTATTATTACGTTGTCGGAAATCAATATTTTTTATTTGATAAAACGTAGTTTACAATAACGTCGTCGGCTATGACGTTTTCTTTCTACTCCGGTCGATCGCCAGACCGGTATTGAAATATTCGAACAGAAATTTTTAATTCGTTCGTCCCGCACATTACTCGATTGACTTTATTAGACGCATACACACGCGCACTACAATATTGATTCGGTTTCCGTATTAACTTTGAGATATGTGGACGGTCACGACCGGAATGATCGCGCGTAAGACGGAGCTGATTTCCAAACGTCGTCGTTCGTCGTCACCCGAAACGTGATCACCCGGTTTTCCGTGTACACAACAATGCCACAAAACATGATTATAACAGTATTGCGTACCCGCCGTCCGCACTGAACGGTCGCGATTGTTTGCAGGTCACCTACGGACACGCATTCGGGACCCACCCAGGTTTACGACCGCAAACTCTGTGCATTGCGACGGTTGCTCGTTTGTCGCTCGCCACGACGGCGAACGTAGCACGATATATCGGCGTGAACCATTTTTTCCCCCTTCACGAGCCTAAGAAGAAAATATCCATAAACGTGCGGTCGTCGTAGTGCTCTATTGTCGTTTTTTCGAAATTCGACTGCGTTCGAATTAAAAACGGATTTCAACAAAATCTGCGTAGCATTTTCGACGAAAACGGCAAAACTTGTTAAGACGATAATCGAATTGTTTCACGTCGTTTTATCCCTGTAGCAATTGAACTGGAAACGTTATGAAACAGTACACTCGATTGCCATATCGTTCCGAAAAAGACTCAAGGAGTGTTGCAAGTGTTTCAATGATTTTTTTTTTTTTTTTTACTGACCGTATTTATATTCACTTTTATTGGGCATCTTGCCCGTCCAAATCGATAAAATGAAAAAAATCAAATTAATTAATCATTTCTCAGTCCGTACGAATCGAATCAATTGTTTTTATTCACTTCTAATGGTTTGCGGTTATACGGACATGACGAAGAATGCACGCGTGTGCTCTACAGTTTGATTCTAGTCAAAACCCATTAAACAAATTAAGACAAATTTAAAATTGATCGGTTTGAGTCTCTGACCGAAAAGTTGCGTACGATTAAAAAGTTGGCTACGGGATGAAAAAAGTACATGTTGTTCTGACAGTTTAAAAAGCGGCTTTTTTGAAAAAATTTTCAAAATATATGTTTAGTCGAGCGTTATTTAAACGTCTTCGCCGAACAACTTTTTTCCCGCAACAATATATTTTCCTGCAGATGTGTTGTACTTCGGTTCAATCAACGAAGTAGAAGCGTTCGGTAACGGATTTCAGCGTTACATCGCCAGTGTACAACGACTCGCGTTTTATTTTTTTGTCTTCACAATTTTTACCCGGCAACGGGGTTGAAATCCATCGGAACGGGTAAATGATCGCGGACAGCTTTCGGCCGACGACGGTACAGTGATCGCGCGAGACGGATCGGTCGGGAACGCGCGTACGTAAAAAAGATGTTCCCGACACGCGTATCGAAACGCGTTCGCCGAGGATTCATACGCGTTGAATTATTAGTATATTATTTTTCAATAAACCGGTTAATAATTCAATAAGTAATATCGATCCGCACGTATTGAGATGGACAATAGGTTCATCTGGAGAACCTGGTCGCGACGTGTTGTTGTTCGCGTGAGGATCGTCGTCGTCAGTCGCGATCGTCAAAAGCGCACTCCTCGATTAAAAATTATGCGTTCCGCTCGGAGAGAGCACCGACGTGCGCTCGTATTTTTGTCCGGGTCGGGTAAACGGTTTTTTTTTTTTTTTTTACGATTCGCGTCCTATATCGTCCGTTGTCATTGCGAGCCGCGCGAACGCAATCGGTCCGGTGAAATCGGTGTCGCGCGGCTCGTGCGTTTTTGTATCCGTTTCATAACCGCGCGAAACGATTTACTATCGATCGCACGAAAAATCCGTCATCCGACTCGGGACCAGTTTTATTATCCCGGTCGCGACCGTCGTCGTCATCGCCGTTTGTTTTCGCTTTCGTTCACCGATCGCCTCCGGCGTCATCACAACGACCAAGGTCCTGATAAACTTTTTCCAAGAGTATTGAACAGAAAAAAAAAAAAAAAAAAAACGAAACAAAAAGGTGTACGCGCGCGGCGGTTTTGACGATACGGTTGTTTGGTTGTTCCGAATAACGTATGGCCTACTCCGTTCGTCTGGACCAGCGGTGCGCAACCTTTTTTGATCCACGACCCTCAAATTAATTTATTTCGATGAGGCGACCCGGACCCCCTTCCTACCCGACATTGTGTAAATGTATGCTTACTTAATGTACACAAACATTTTATTCACATAAATTAAATCGTTAACTTTGAGCAATATTTCTTTGATTTAATTAATTCAATGCATAAAAAAAAAAAAAAAAAAAATTATATTTTTATAAAATATAAAATAAGAATATTAAGTTATATAAAATAATATACATATTGTATAACATTGCGTTTGGTGTTAAGTTATTGTCGACCTCCAGGTTGTGCACTATTAGTCTAGACCGAATTTTGGGTCGCGATAAGCCTCTGTTTAAAAAATTCATATTCATATACCTAATACTATAATGTACTTATATATTATATTACGTATGTCATATGCTATCGGATAAAACCATTTTTTTGAATAAACCCGCAACCGTACTATTTTATATTTGTATAAGATAAGATACTTAATTAGAAAAGAATCTCAATCAATATGCGACACATGCCACAAAGCATTTGTTATCGAACACATAGTGAAAGACTGTACACAATATACCTAAATACGTGCCGACCTGAACCTATCATCCAACATAGCAGAAGCACTTGATGGACTCCAAACTCTGAACATTAACATATTTTTAAGTATGAGAAATATTATTAGTAAATCTTAATTTTAAACCAAATTTTACTTCAATAGTATGTAGTATGTAATATTTTAATTTTAAATCTAACACCTCACACATATATTGTTTGACATCTAACGATTAATAATCTTTGATGTTAAAGTTTTAACTGTCAAATAAAAATAGAAGAATGAACAATCAAATTAGGTAATAGTATAGCGATAGCCCGAATTAATCCATAAAACTCATTTGCATGTAATTCATCTATGAACTGCATTGCGTGAAATTGAGCCGCGGTGGAAGTATTTTGTGCTTAAACAATTAGTAACAAATATTGCACTATTTTTTATTTATTTATTTATTTTTTTTTTTTTGCGTGATTACATATACCTTTTTTTATATCATTACTTATAATAAAAATTAAATTTTATCTAGATACCTAGAAAATTATGAATTTTAATCTATTCAGTTGTGAAAGAACTTCTATTATGGCATACATTTAGGGAATTTAAACTTTTTTCGGTTTTTGATTCGCAAAAAATGTATGATAAGATAAGTGGGTCGCGAGTCAAAAAGGTTAAAGACCACTGGTCTTTTTATTAACTTTTTTAATAACTTAACCTTTACTATCGCGTTTCGTTCAAATGTTCATAGAAATGTCTTGGCTTCATAATATTAAGTTAAAAATATAATAACGTGTTTAAAAAAAAAAAACTTTTAAAAAAAAAATCTCAAAAATCATTATAGAATAAATATAAAATCGCAATCGTTTTGAGAGTACGTAATGTATAATCGAAAACCGATTTTATGAAAACAATAATTTCTTCAGTAGCACATACGTCAACCGATAAAACGAGTGGTAATATTAAAGAGTTTACTGTGTGCTTTATAAAAAAACGACTATTTATAGACTTGCAATTATTGTACACGTAATACATAATATATAAGTACAAGTAACCTGCCGTCTCGTATAATGTTATGTTATGCGAATTATTAACCAAGCGCAATCATTCATGAGTATGAGCGCGCATACCGAGTAAAATAATATCATTTTTTTCTTATCCCCGTAAATCCATATGATTATACAGATGTCATTTTTTTTTCTATGTGAATCGAAAAATAAAATACGTGCAAACCGTACTAGGCGTGGCACAACCCTAAAAATAAGACTCCGCGTGTTAACCTTGACGGAATCGATCACCTCGCGAGAGCCGCGTCCTTCTACCGATGGTTAATTAGTTCAGAATATTATTATTTTACAAGGTTCGACAAATGAGATCACCGATCGTTTCCTGGTCGTCGACAAATACGTTATAATTATTCTCCACAACTCGGACTTATCGATGCAGACGATGAGGGATTCGGAGTACTCGAAGCAAATTTATTGTAATTTTATTGTGTCGGTACAACATGTTGAAAGCGTATTGATATATAGCATCTAGACATTGTGGTCATGAATAGATAATAAAATAATGATGAAAACAACATTATATTACGTAAATATTCAAAAAATACGAATGCGTAAACAAATAATTTATAAACGAAAATCAAACGTATACATATTTAAACAGTAAACCTTATTGTGATGTATACATACACAAAATTGTGTATTATAATAGCTCGACACCGGCCGGAGTTTTTAAACATCAGAGGTAAATTTAAAATAAAAATAAATAAATATATTTAACGAGCTTTCTTTAACGCGTGTTCACTACGTAAATCCTGTACATTTTTTTTCTTTCGTTATTATCATTATTTATTCCCAACCATTATTATAATATTACACCGTCGGCATACTGTAACCGCGGTATATATACCAATATTTATATATATATATATATCATCCATTTACCTAATTAATGCCGGTTGAGGTCGAAATTCTAGGTGCTATCGCGCAAAATCATATCCTTCAAAACGTTGAAGCACATTTTGCCGAAACGTCCGTTTTTATGGCCTGTGCTTTAGAAACAAGCTGGGGGTATTTTTTTTCGTCCCCACCGGTAAGTCCGACTTTTATCTCGGCTCCTCTCGCTATTGCCACAAATGGCAACGATAAATAAACGTCCATTGGCTACACTAAGTTTATATACGGCTGTCAACGTTAATAAGTGGCACGATCGTAAATATTTATCTTACACACACAGATACACATACATATATATATATATATATATATATATATGTATATACATCATGTAATACGCGTGTAAACGCGGCCACTGATTATCGCGAAAATTCGGATTCTTCCAAACCCTTTAATAGCATTAATAATAATAATTATAACGATAATATTTATAAACATGCATCATCTCGCAACTGGCGAATCGTTGTCGTAACGACTAGGAAAACAATCCATTTCCCGAAAACAATGAGAATTGCCAGGGCTGCGTATTTACAATTTTATGTTATGAAGCGTATTTTGAATAAAAGTTCTATTGAATATCGTTCGTCAAAATTCGTTAGTAAAGAGTTAAATCAAAACAAGACTAATACGAAATGGCAAACTTTTCGTCAACTAGAGTATTGTTTATGAATCAGTACTCGTCAGATTCGATGACATTCCATGCTTCTGACAATCAGGTAAACGCTTAGTATTTTTTCGATTCCTGCGATTGCGGTTTGGGGTGGAAATTAAACAGCGGTGTAGTAGGCCTACTTCCCTTGTGTGTTTCAAGAACATTTTCGAATCGTCATTGCACTCTTTTGTACATATAATTAACAGCTCATAATGCATTCGGTCAGCATGTCAACAATTGTATAACCTCTCCGTTGTAAATTACATAATTTTATAGAGCAGGGATGGGCAACTGGCGGCCCGTGAGCTTTTTTTATCTGGCCCGTGCTATATTTTCAAATTACATCATATAATTTCAAAATTTAGCGTCTATGCTCTAACAGCATAGAGTTTAGCTTATTGATATAATAATTGCTGTCTGGTATTAAACATTTTTAAATGTCTAAATGCCAAATGTATGTGTACGTATAGCTTTCAAACATAGCTGTTTGTAACCATAGACCTTATACTAATAGACGGAGCATGGGTATAGTACCAGCGGTCGGACGTGAGTGCACTGTTCTACTATTACTCAATTACCACGGACATGCGTAATAGAATTTCAGGTCGGCGATCGTTTGTTGCGTTTTAAAAATTATTGTATGATAAGAATGCATATACAAATAATATCATTATATCATTATATTATACATTTATAATTAGGTAGAAATTCAATCATTTTTATTAAAGGATTATTATTTTTTTTTTTTTTGTGGACTAAGTTTACGGGATTATTTATTGGGCAAATTGATTTTTAAATGTTTTAATAATAATATACTGTATAAATATGAGAATAAACATATTTTATGTCGTCAAAAATGATAACACTGATATGAGAATAGTCGTGACCACACGGCGTTCAATTCCGCCAACCAGTGATGCTCCGTCTACTAGTGTCTAGTATAAGGTTTATGTTTGTATCGAACTATTTAACTATATACCAGTTTCTTCGTATCATTCGTGTCGTGCTGTCATGTGTGTTGAATTATTATTTCGGCGTACATAAATTCTAATTAATATTCATATTTTGAATGACCTTTTTTTGTTTTCTCCTATGCTTTGACCCGCTGGATTATAATTTTCTGAAAATTGACTCTCTAGTAACATTGAGTTTCCCACCACTGGTATAGAGTATTGCACAAGTAAAGTTAGTTCAGTTGAATTTTTGTAGACCATCAATACACTTATTTAAAATTAATTTTTTTCTATTTTAGAACTTTTATACTTATAAAATATTTGTAACATTAATATATAGTTTAAATAATAATAATAATAATAATAATTATAATATAATAATATATACTTTAAATCCTTGATCATGGCCATGGAAAAAATGTAAACACTATATTTTTCATTGCTAGGCAATAATCTAATCGGTTTTTATCGCTTTTGATATACACTTAAAATAATAAAAAAAAAAAAAAAATTATTTAAGTTTAACATATTACGTGTGAGTGTGAATTAACATAGCCATTAATTTATTCCGTTGTACAATGATAATGATCTACATTAGACTAAGTATTAATCCGGGATAGTTGTAGCATTGTGTTTCCATAATATCAATGTATATATTGTTTTTCACAGTTCAATTTTAACCAACCCTTGATAAAACCAAGCAACCAAGATGCAGTTGAAAAAATATGTGCGCAAAATCAATCGGACCGGAACGAGGAGATTTTACTTATACAAAGCTTGCAAACGCGAATCGGTATGGTATAAATTTTTTAATAACACTATCGCGTCAATACGAATCATGTTATACTGCGTAAAAACGTAGTTTTTCTGAGCATAGCTATTCGTGTATTAAACTGTTGCGCTTAATGATTTTTATCAACGAAAAAAAAAAATAATATCTAAATAATGTCCGTGGTGTAGAGCCGAACTACGACATCAGTCATACCGTTAGCAGAGCAATGGAAAGACTCAAGGAACAGGTCAATCGAAAAGTCGAAATCGTGGAAAACATCTTTATATCGATAAACGATGAAATCGGATGTCAAATACAGAATGCTTCTCAAAAACTGGACGAGTTTTTGATTACCATAGATAACTCGTTATCCAGTATACTCGAAAATTTAAACTCGGTTATTGCGAAAATAATTTTTTTATTGTCATAAAATTATGGCGTACAGAAAAACGTTAAAAACGTTAATTTTGTGTTTTCACGTTTTAGGGGGATTTCATGCAATTCGATTTCCTACGCAAATCTTTCGGTGACGTAGAAGATTTGATAAACAAACGCAATCAAAAAATCAACGACTTCACAAACGTAACTCGAGAATTGGAAAAAAAAAGAACTGCGTTAATCGAGACGTGTTACAAGCAGTACATGTCAGAGCTTTCGGGTGAATCGTTCGAATGGCTTTTCGAAAAATATTTGAAAGTAAATCCGCGATTTATATTACGTCTCGTCTTGTTAAACTGTTGTTCGAGTGATAATTGTTCTCATCCTTTGCAAGAACTATAACATTATCAAATTGGGAAACTTCCGGACGTACGAAGATCTCCGGTTTAAATTAGTTCTGTTGAGCGAAAATCTTCGACAGGATTTTTTGCTTAGAGCGTATGAAGTCAAGTTGAATATAAAAGCTAACATCACAAAGATTTTCAGGGATAAGTTCAGGTGAGAAATCGGTTCGTTTCCAACCATCGTCATACATATACATGCGTGTATTAACGTGTTCTTACATAGAACTGCCGCTGAAACGATAATATCGGACAACATTTTCGTTTTTCAAACCAAGTCGATTGATATTGTGAACGAATCGAACAAACTAATTGATAACTTAACATATCAAGTGAAAAAACAATTAAATTTCGCCACCATAATTGAGGGCTCCGAATCGTTGAAAACGTATTCGAGAAACATCGGTAAAAGCGTCGACGCATTGGAAAGATTAATATCGAATAACATATAAAATCAATATGAAACATTTCAGATAATACCGTTGACAGTGTGCTGTTACCGTTGGTCGACAAAGCGCCTGAAGATATTCAATCGCTCTCGATGAAAACTTTAGAAGAGCTCGACAGGATTATGAAGGATTCCGGTGAATCTCTTAGCCCGGACGAAATTACTGCGATCGGCGAAGAAATGTTAAACGAAGCGGACGGCTTACTGCAGGATATAACGGAAACAATCATGGACGTCCGGTTATTATTGAGTGACGTTAAAGTCGCTATACAAGTAATTTACGAACTACTCCGCGTCTCGATAGATATAATCGACGGTCACTCGAAGCGTTTAACGGAAGCGAGGAACATTGTCTTAGTAGCTCTCGAGACGAATTTAAGATTCAATGACACGGAATTAAACGTAATACTGTTGATAAATTATTATTACCGAAACAAAGTTTCTATCGTAGTTTTTGTAGATTTTTGTTGACAGTTTTAACGTCGCGTTCGATTCTCTTGTGCAAGCGTCGACCGAAACCGAAGTTCTAATGTTTGAAAAAAAATGTAACGATGAACTGATAAACATTGAAAACAGGTAAAATTCCATATATTTAATTTTTGGTAATATATAATATATTTCTTTAATAAACTATGTATTCGTTGAAAGAATACAAATAAATCGAGAGAGTGAAATGTATACCATATCAGGGTATAATGATTTAGTGACATCTGAATTCGCTACAATTAGCGCGGATATTCAAGATCTTTTAAATTCTTTACCGAAAATCATAAAATCGGTTCCTGAGTTTAACTATTTATCTGAGTCGAAATTCTGGAAGAAATCCATCGAAACGTCGATAATACCCTTTAAAGCTGCAGTCGACAGTTGCCAGAAAACGTTAGTACTCAAACATTCGTTTTAAACGTTTTCGAAATTACTTTAGTCTTAATTTTATTTTTTTTTAGTTTTAATGAACGTCTGTTGAAATTAATTGAGGAATTGATAACCTCAGATCTGCTAAGTAATGAATGCGCATGGACTACATTCTTGACGAATGGCGTCGAGGAACGGTATGCTGACGCAGCAAAATGGCTCGAACAGCGTACTGTAATAATGAACGACGGGATTGCGAAAAGAAGAACTGACGAAATCGAAGATCATCAAAATATTCTTGAGCGTCATATAAAAGTAATTCGGAAAATATGCCATAACGAATCTGATCTAATAAAACGTTACGACGATACAGGTTACACAAGAAATGAGCGAGCATTTACAACGTAAAACAAACGAATTGTTGGAGGGATTTGATCGGCAAAGAGATTTGATATCGAAAAACGTTGAACTAGTACAGTCAAACATCGAACAATTGCCAATGTTGGAACTGTCCGAAAAAACTAACGCGCTCAGAGCCCTAGTAGATTCGGTGGCTAACGAGTTGAACGATCAGTATAAATCGCATTACAATACCGTGGAGTGGGAGTACGAAGCGATCAGAAGTTCAACATCGGAATTAATAAAGTCTATCAAGTAAACAATACGAAGAAAACGATCATAGTTTCCTTTAATACAAGGACTTATTTTCAGATTGTTTCCGGAGGGCGGGAATCATGGGCACGAAGAAGCTAAAGTTATTGTCGATGCTTTGAACGATCTGACGCGCACAATGTCGGAGCAACAAACTGAAACCATGAATTTATTAAAACGAATAGATTACGGATCACTGAGCAAAACGAAAGAGTCGCTTTCCAAATTGATAAATTCGTACGATAGTTCTATACTATAGAATAAAATCACTAAACAGTGATACTTTAGTAAACCGTTTTGTTTAACATCAACTGATACAATTACAGGGTGGAGATCGAATTGGATAAAAAAATATTGATACGAAAATATTATGCAATCAACCGGATTATGAAAGTTACCGTGAACCAAGAAATTTTAAACTTGGAAAAAATGATTGACAGTCTGCACACGGATTTGCGTCACGTCGAAGAAACGTTCGGAAAAGATGACATCGCGGAACTATCCAAACGTTGGTCGCAATTACTCGCCGAGACGCAAGCCTTCGTGGATTATTTTTTCGAGTCGTACCGCGATATCAGTAAGAACAATACGAGTTTTGTGTTCAACGCTAACAATGAACCGCGGTGTTTCGGAAATATTTATTTGTAGGCAGTGACGTATTTAGAGAGTGGGTTAGAGGGGGCGATCGCCCCGGCCGGTATCAGATTTTTACACAGCCCATTTCATGTTGATGAACAATAATATAAATTGGTTAATTTTTTTTTTTTATCTAAGATAATATTCTAATATTGGAAATATTCATGGGAGGGGGAACAAAAGTTTTCAACGAAAAACCTATTCTTTAAAACGTAAATAAGATACTTGCGATCGAGAATGACCGATTAACGCGACTAAATGGCTATATTAAATATTGAACCAGACATCACAAAAAGTGTACAGTATGATGACATAATCAATGAGTATAGTTCCTTTAAAACTCGTAAAAAAATATGTAAATTGTAAATATTTTTTTTGTAATAATAATAAATAAATCTATTTTAAATTTGTGACCGATTTATAAAGATAACATAATGTTTAAAATTTAATCTGTGTTTTCTTTTTCTAACACTTAAAAATTGTTTAATGGAAATTTTTGATTAAATAATCAACGGGAACTGGTTCCACCAGAGAATACAAAAAGTGAATACATTAAAAACAAAAATGTAACAAATAAGTTAGAAAGCACTTAAAAAGATAACGATAACATAAAGGCTGTTATACGGCCTACGGGTGGTTACTGGAAAAAGATAAATAATTTTTGTTGGGAGGGGGAGGCGAAACGTTGGCACCCATGTGCCAAATTTCTGGATACATTTTTGTTTGTAGGGGTCCTGCTCAAGTCGCATACGAGAGATACGATATGGAACTCGAAAGCGGAAAATATTAAAATCACCAACGACTCGGCGAACACGTTCCTCAGGGGACAGTCGAAGTTTTACGATTATTGCAAAACCGATTTCGGCAGCTCCACCGGGACCGACGTCGGTGCAAGATTTCTGAACAACATTCACTTGGCGATGCGACAATACGTATCGGAATCGCAAAACAACGCAGCGGTAAGCGGCAGGATAACAACACGTTTTCACGAGCGTGCAATAATATACGGTTTTATTTCACGATGTCCACGTCGTCGTTCGATTTGCTACACCGTGTGTGCAACAATTAAACGTAATGCGCAGGACATGGCGCTGATCGAATCGAACAACGTTTGGCTCACGGAACAATCGGACATCGCGCAGGTCTACCGCGAGATAATGGTAGAAACGTTGGGAAAAATCCGGGCGACCGTTTCACAAGCCGAGTCGATATGGATTTCCAAACTATCAGGTCGGCGGTGCTCTTATCATTATCGATCGTAAGATTTGTGCAGTCGAGTGTACAGCCGATTCCTTCCATATCACGTATACCAGGGGCGGCCAAACGGTCGATCGCGGACGACTTCAGAGTCGATCATGTTAGATTTTATTTTTAGGCCATGAGCACGAAAATTAATCGTGGTGATTATGAACAAATTGTCCATAGGTTTTATCTGTATAGTTTTTATCTTTTATTCTAGTTTATAAAAAATTTTTTCAAGGAAGTCGACCTTCAAAGATGAAATATATTTTTAGTAGATCTTGGCCGAAAAAAGTTTGGCCGCCTCTGACGTATACGATTCCCGGGTATCAAATTATCAATGATAATTGTTACTGTCATTATTGGTACAGCAAAAACGTGTGGAAATCGAGGTACTCCCAAAGTTATACCAAATGTTATCTACAAGTAGTATTTTTACGTATGTTAACGGCAGGTATTCAGAAATTTTGCTTTTGAACAATAAGTTCGACAATTACACAGATGTACAATAAAAAATAATACATGTTTGAAAATACGGATAACAGATAAAATAACAATTAAATATGCACAGCGTGTGCAGAGGACATAGAGAAAATTATAACAAAAATCGTAATATAACACCAATTAAATAGAAGAATTTTACTAAAAAAAATATCAATCGAAACGGTAAACGAACTTAAAAACATCGTAACGATGCCCATTAACTCCCTCGTCATTAAAGTAACTTATACCTGCGTACAACGAAAATATGGAGTGAGGGGGGAGTGAGAGGACCGATAACCCCTAAGCGGTACCGGTACATTCGCACCGAATTCGCAAATCGAAAGCGGTGATAGTACCGCGAAAATGCGTTGTAACGTCGATTGTTTTCGACGCAGAATTCTGCGATTTCCTGCGGGACGGTCTGCACGTGGCCGAACGGAAGTTCAAAAACGACGTGTTGTCTACGTATCACCAGGAGTGGCTGACAGGGTTGACGCAGGAGTGCAGCTCGTTTGACGACGAATCCCAGTCCACGCGGCAGCGATTGAAGGCGATCCGCGACCGGCTGCGCGATAAGCTGAAACCGTCGCACGGACATCCGGACAACGCGGCCAAGTTGGAAGCGTTATTGTACGAATTCCGTTCGGTGCGCTCCGAGTGCGAGGACACGTTGCAGGACGTCTGCGCCCGCGCAAAAGTAAGACCGGGTTCTTCGGCTACGGGATTTTACGTTTTTTTTTAACCTTTCCGTTTTCTTTTCGTCCCCACGAACCGTCCGGTATCGTTCCGGTTCCATTCGCACGCGTGCAGATCCGCGTCGAGAAACTCGCCAAAAACTACGAGAGCGGGCGCCCCGAAGACGTAATGAAAGCGACCACCATGTCCGTGAAATGCCATTCCGGTCTCCGGATCCAGCTGGACAACGTAAACACGAATTTGCCCGTTTTGTCGGTCGGTAAGTGCACCGTAGAAATATTCGGAAACGTGTCCGCTCGTGATCGAAACGTTTCGGCAACCGTATGAGACGTGATCGGTTAAATCCTCCATCGGCTTACGCTTCTTTGCCACTACACTTGTCCGCGTTACGCGACCGTAACGTTCACCCGAAACGACAATCGCAACGTGATCGTTTCCGCACGTCCGCAGGTAACGAGTACGAAGCGATCCCGAAATCTCTAGTCGACCGAATCACCGAGGAGCGCGCCGTCGAGAAAGCCGTGAAAAACGTTAAACGGTACACGTCGGAGACCGGAGCCGGAATCGTCTTCTGGTCGGACAACCAGCGGTTGTGGGCCGACAACCTTCACGTGAGTGAAATATATTCCAGTAATACAACACTAATAACACTAATGCTGACAAAAAAAAAAAAAAAAATTGTCACACCCCAAGTGGAAATTAACAACAGGCACAATACTGCGCCAGTACTGACTGATACTGGTGCTTTACTGGCAGTCAGTAATGGAACTGTACTGGCATATATCTGGGATGATAACGCTTTTCTGTACTAATTATCCACTACTGGCCCAGTACCAATAGTCGGTACCGACTATCACCTTGAGACAGTACTTCGCCTTTATTGTGTGCCAGCACTGATTATCAGTTAACTAGTAGTGGATAAACAGTACATAAAAGTGTTAACATCCCAGACATATCCCAATACTGTCACTATTACTGACGGCCAGTAAAATGCCAGTTGTAAAAATGTGAAGGCATTACTACTCAATATTTGAAAGGCCAGTTCTGTTAGAAAATTAAAATGCTTCTAATTAATATTGCTTAAATTGTTAAACATATTAGGTATATCATAAAGTATAAATAAATACATAAATATCTTAAAAAATTTAAGTTAATTTTCAGAATGAGAAAAAAATTATACAATATATTATATTCTGCAGTACTTAGCATAAACTCAAAAACATTAATAGTTGATAAACTTAGTTTGAAATTTTCACAAATGCATTTGTGTAAATCGTATATAACAAAATACGCTTATATCTATTTAAAAGAATAATAAAACATATTTTAACATGGAAGTATATACCACTTATACCCCAAAACATTATTAATAATTAAATTTATAATTATTAAATTCCAAAATGATGGACATTTTAAACCTAATTAAGGAATGCAATTTTTTCCACATCAAAAAAATAAAGGCGTCTTAAGAAACTAAATTATGGAAAAGAGGGAAGTTGAAGTGAAAAAATACGGATTAAGAATTAAGAATACATATTAAGAAATAATATTAAAAAGTAAAATGTAGTTTATTTTTTAATTAATTAATTTGAAGGTATAACATAATTAAAATATGATCAATTTTTCTATTTAACAAATTAAAATAAATATATGAAATTAGGAAAAAATTGCATTCCTTAATCAGATTTAAAATGTCCATCATTTTGGAATTTAATAATTATAAATTTAATTATTAATTCCCTCTGTTCCATAATTTAGTTTCTTAAGACTCCTTTCTTTTTTCCTCTTTCCCTATCTTTAGCACCAGAAAACCAACGACTAAGTGTGCTGCATATTTCTTTTTGGTTAGTATCTGGAAACTTGGTAGTAATAACATCTAAAGTAAAAATTAATATCATTCATTTGATGTGCATTTTGAGTAAGCTTGACTTTTTTATTTTGTTTTGGCAAACGGACGTGATATGTTGATGATGATGACGTGTTATTATCGTTTACTACTACATATAGGTACTTACAATAAATTAATAGTTGATTTGAATGTATAGATACCTTTAACTTCTGAAAATCTTAAGACTTCGGAGATCTTGAGAACTTGAGGGTTGAGTTGTACAAAATACAAAATATAAATGTCAAACGCTCACTAATCACTGCGCTGTATAAAATATTAAAAATATACACGCGAAAAAAGAAAAAAGAATTAATGAAAAAAACTCGAGCACGAACACAGTACACCACGGAAGAAAATACGAAAATACAAAGACGATTGATATTTGATATGATATTTCATTTGACGATAAAGACATCTATGGCGTTTAATGTATTGGTGGTGTGGCGGTGTGGCGCAGGGATATGATCGCGTGAACTTTGTTGCCGGCGGATAGTATACATAGGAAAAACCCTATATTGTTGTGATATTCTATTATCGTTCTTCGTTACGGCTACACGATATCAGCACTACGAACGGACCGCGGCATTGCACGTGTTAAACATATTTTAGTTTAATATCAATGCATGATATTATGAAAATTGTTTAATCCCAGTGTAGATTGCAATTTCTTTTTATCTAGATGTTAACATTCAAATTACATATTTTTTTTACAATATTTCTAATATTGATTTGAAGACTTAAACTACTGTCACAGGGGATCTTAAATTTCTAACAAAGGGGCTAAAATAATATTTGGGGGGCTAAGCCCCCCTTAGCTCCTAGTCCCTCCCTAGTTACACCTATACGGCTATATGGGACCCGTAATTATTACGGCCGTAATAACTATTACGTATTTAATTATTATGTCTGTATTCCGCCAACCTTGGCAGAACTACAAGAGTTATTTGCTGGCCTTTGCTCACAATTCTTACGAGGCACATATAGAGCCAGTATTGAGCCAACCCTGGCAGCCAGTACTAGTTTTCCAGTACTAATGCAGTACTATGCCCGTACGGGCTAGCCAACCGTTGGATGGCAATACTTGCGCAGTACTGCGCCTGTTGTGAGTATCGGCATAAGTAATAAATTTCCAAGTTAGCGTTTTGCAATGTATGTTTGTGTGTGTAACGGACGATGAAAATTCGTGAAAGTGCAAGACGAAACACAACATTCGTGTACAGGGTGAGCACTAGGGCATATTAAGATTATTCGGGGGATTCAAGAATTTCCTCCGGACAAAATGTCAACCAATTAAAAATGAAAATTAGAATTTTAGTAAACAATTATAATTTCTATTGTATAACCATAGCTGTTTTTTTTTTTTTACGAACTTAATAAAATAAAATACCTACATATCAATAGAAAATCAATAAGCATAATACTGAACATGAACAATTTGAAACTTATAATTCATAAAAGAATGATAATACGAGATCCTACACTTTACGTTTCATAAGGTTAAAACAGGCTTAAAAATTGTCTTCCGAAATCTCGGGGGTTGGGGAGCCCAGCCCAGCCCAGTCCAGCCCCCCCAACCTCCTTCTTCTCGTATATACGCCCCTGGTAGCACGTGTTGTTCCGCGCTTGAATCGGTAAATCAGGATATCACGTTCCAGGCTCATCTTGTACGCACACGACGTTGCACAGTTCACCGTGATAGATTTCTGCGAGGGCGTTGATAATGGTCGCGGCAGCATCGTTCCAATGTTTAGGGGCTGCATAAACGATAATAACAATCATCACGCGAAATTAGTATTTACCATACGCCATCGGTCGGCAGTGGTCATTATTGTTTGTCTTCGATAATTTGCGCGTATTATACGCTGCGCGCAATTAATAATACGAATGCACACGTGCGCGCACGTAACCCATTTCGGTCAACGAACTCGGGGCCAGATCGTTTGATAGTATGTTTATTATTATATTTCGCGTCGGGACGCGTTATAATACGGTTGCACATTTTTCACATAACACTTGATCGTCCTCGTCGGTAATTTGGACGTTTACGACCACTTTTACCGCTCTTACTCGACCGTTTTCCATCGCATTTCGTTTCGCGTTTTTTCATATACATTCAGCAACGCGATGTGTACGAACGTCGAATCAGTAAAGATAAACATAAATTACACCCATATTCATGTTGGACTACGTCGCTACGAGTGTGCTATTTGCGCACCGACAACGCCTATAAGTGTATTGAGAGCGGTCTGAAAAACACATGCGGTTAATGAAAATTAATGGTCTCGTGAAAACAAAGTAATGCGTTTGAAAACCGAAACGCGTTACCTAAAATCGGGTTTTTGACTCTATCGATTTTTAAACTCGAAATCGCGCTTTTGTGTTCTCGTCGTTTTTCCCATGCACCGTGTGAATTTACTTCGGATTTTAACGTCGTTGCGGTCTACAACCGCGTTATTACTGCGGTGATGCAATTGTGATGTTATAATAACATTATAATACATCACTGCATTGTGTTCTATAGCACCTTGTCGATATGAATTACGTGTAGGTACAACGAATAGTTCCCATTAATTATGTTTGTTGATACGTGATTATTTTTATTTTCAGTCGTTTTTGCAATCATGTCAAAATCGATTCGACGACATCCAAACATTTATGGCCGTCGAAAAATTGAAATTAGCCGATTGGGCGATGATGTTCGTCCAAGACATAGAGCGGGTGAAGGAACTTCATCGTTAAAATAGTATTGTTGAAGTTGTTGACGAAAGTTTGAAGACCGTGAAGTTAGCATTACAATGTTAGCAAAACTTTTTAAAAACCTCCCAATAATTTACGAAAAGACTTGTTGAAATTAGTTAGATACCCAATTTTTAATTGCCTCACGATAAATTTAGTACTGTCAATTTCACACCTAGCAATACATTTTTAATTTAACTTTTCAAAAACCTTCCAACAATTTTCAAATAGACTTGTTGGATACTGTTGGGCATTTGTTCGAATTTGTTGGACCACACATTATTTTTTATTTAAAATAAGTAGTTTTTCATTTTTTAGCCAGTCTTTTAGCCATTTTCTTTTTTTAAATAAAAAATTATGAGTAGTCTGAAAAATTCCTACAAATGTCCAACAATGTTCAACAAGTCTATTTGAATATTGTTGGAAGGTTTTTGAAGAGTTATAATTAGAAATCTATAAGCTGTTTGTCCCCAGCCCCCCCTCATCTTGGACTTTCGAGTTCAAATTCTTATTCACGTTGTGCGGTTAGTTCTGCTAACATTGTAATCCTAACTTCACGGTCCTGTATGTTTATCGATTGAAAAATAAATATAAATTAAATCCTTATTCTTGGTTTATTCTATATAATCCGTTCGAAACAGTTGTAAAACGTGATTTGTTTTCAAACTTTCTGCCATAGAGTTTCGTTTGATACGTTTGTCCCGTAAAGCTACGAGCATGCCTTAAATGTGCAACGACAAATAACTTTTAAAAAAATGTTTTACTATATTATATTATTCACAACTTAGTGTAAGTGCACTCATATGTTTTTCTTTCGGAAAATTTA
The DNA here is from genome assembly GCF_003268045.1 of Sipha flava. NCBI lineage: Eukaryota > Metazoa > Arthropoda > Insecta > Hemiptera > Aphididae > Sipha > Sipha flava. Next base: position 224,034 of record NW_020273087.1, read on the forward strand.
CAAGCTCATACTTTTTATTTTGAATTTTTTAAATTTCATATTTCAATATTTCGTTGAACGTATTATTAAAACGTTATTCAAGTGACCGTTGATTATTAATCAAGTCTACAGATACAACGGGGAGTAGATATCCTCCTCCGAATTCCGCTATAGTTTAAACCTTTTGTACTCAATTATAATTGCTATTATTATTATTGCTATAATGTTTTTCTAGTTTTCTAAATTAAGCCTGGAATCTTTAACGAACTATATTGATTTTTAAGTGATTTAGGTCAGCCGATATCACCTGAAACACGAACGTAACTAATTTTCAAAGCTCCATATCCAGGATATTCTCACTTCGAAATAGACTATCAGACAAATTATATTATTATCAACTAACCTGTTGCTAGTATAGTAAAATGTTTGTACCGATTTTTACATCATCGACCTTCGTTTTTTACTGTAATTCCTATGTTGTTTACACAGCGATTGCAGTCTTTAGTTTTCTTAGAAATTGAGCAAAAAAAAAAAACCAATATGTATATAACTAGTTATTTGTGTTTGCGGTACAAATCAATATGTTCACTATATATATTTAAACTTAATAAGATAAGACTTTGATTCATTTTGAAATATTCAGCATCAAGACTTTGGTCACGCAAAGGACTCGATTACTCGATATTAAAAATGTCATAACTGAAGGCAATAATACATTTTTAATGGGATTAAGCTGAGAAAGTTGTATCATCGAAAGCGGTTATCGGCACAGTTTTTCACTATAAGGAAAATATCGAATAGTTATTATTTATTTTTTTTTTCTAAAATTATTTGAATTAGACCTTTAATTTTATTAAGTCATTGTATTTTAAGTAATAGCATTTTAATTTGTGGAAAACAATTTTAATAGTTTATTTATGTTTTTAAAAAAAAATATTTTACGTATATCTGTATCCCTTATTTTGGCAATAAAGAATTTGGAAGATTGTCAGCTTCGTTTGAAAAGGTGAAATAATATCCGATGTAAAAGAACTTCGTTAGTCGTTTCAAAAGCATGTATTTGGCGCATATCACGTAGAATGTAGATAATCAAAAAATTAAAAATAAATCAACTTCACAAAAATTATTATTCTTTTAACTCTCTACGGCATTCTTGTTTTTCGATTTGACATCATTCGCTCTAAGTAAAAACTCCCGGGGAACTGACTTACACTTAATTGAACTAATTTAAACCGTTTGGAGCGTCTGTTCGTTAAAAGTGTCCACAATGCGATTGTGTCATGTGCTCTATACATAGGGCTACCAGGTTTTGAAATCCCCGAACCGGGACATGATAATGAATGACTTTTTTTTTTTCATATAACGCCTATATGAAAATAAATAAATCTTTTTTTTTTCATTAATTTATACAAAGATACATTATTGTGTTTATTTTAACTGCTTTTTAGTTATTTAACATTTTAATACAAACTCATTATTTGTATATTTTTTTACATTAGCTGTTATTAGCTATTACTTCTTATCTACACTTTTCACTTGAATCCATTTTCTTTAATATAGTTGTATTGACCTTAATTTTTTCGTAAAATCCATTTCAAGTTAAACCAAGTTGTACAATATTATTTTATATTTTTTTATGAAATACATTGATTTTTATTCTCTTTCCGTTTCTATTAAGCAAAACAAACTGAATGGTTGGACATCTAAACTTGCCTTTAAAACCAAGGGATCTATCTTTGAATTTTACATTAGCACACTGATCATATTAGTACATTAAAACTTTACGTTTCAGTTCAACTATTAGTACGGAAACAAAATAATGTAGTTTTGGACGATGGCACACTAAAACTATAACATTATTGAATATTTGTTGTATGAAAACAATAAAATACCGTTTATTTGTAAAATCGTGATCATTTTAAATATATTTACTTTCATAATTATCTGATCAATAAATTATAAAAAATAATAAAAATTTTAATAATATGGGAACATTTGGTTAACTCAAATTACCTCCAAGTTGTAAAAAATTTGGAAATTGTCAAAAAAAGGCAAGATACAGTTCAATTTCGTGTAGCTGAGGATTCTTTTATTGGTACGTTAAACTAAAAATGTATGACAGTATATATTTTTATTTTATTAATAAGTAATTGATGTGTAGCAGTGGCGAGCGGGTGGAAGACAACGTTCCGTCCAGGCTCGGATTAACACTATCGTAGGCCCTATGCCCCTTGTCCTTGCATGACCCGTTGTCCAGTATTTAAATGGTTAAGAAACCTTCTCTTTGGTGGAGGAAGTGTTGAATCTCATGCAGTATTAAGCTTTTAAAAACAATAATATTTACAACATAAAAATCAAATCTAAACTTTTATATGATAACTATTATATATTTTTATACAGTAAAAGTTTTAACAAATGTTAAAAAAATTTATTTTAATCCAAAACATATTTAATATAAATTGTTAAAAACCATAAAAAAATTGTTTTATACTAATTCGCATACTATAAAAAAAAAATCGTAGCCACACATTTTCGTAGGCCTTAGGCACAGTGCCTATAGTGCCTATGCCTAATCTGGTTGCGTTATAACGAATATTCTAAAACCGTGGACCAAGAGACGCGATCCGTCGGCAACGTGTCAACGTTTTCGTTCCTCTTCGCGGGTCCCAACGACGTTTCGTTTTCCAACTTCGATCGCGAAAAATGCATCAGAAACAATTCGTAAACGGACAACAGTGGACGAAACGTGTTGCCCCGGTATACGATGCTACCGTGGAGTGACCGTATTAGATAATAAGAAAATGGGACAGCTGTTATTTCCCCTCCCTCTAAAAAAAAAAAAACCTTCATCCATATACATTGACACATATGCACACAAATCTCAAAAGTTAAAGTCCAAATTTCTGTCATATCATAAACAATTATTTTCTTTTTAATTTACCCTTTTTTAGTAAAATAACCTAAATAATAAAATATTTTCTTTTACTTACTGTTAAATAATATTTTATCTTAATTAATCATCAAACAGGACAATTTAGCGCTTCAAAACTATTATATTTTTGAAATAATATGAAAATAACTGGATTAAAACGGGATAAAAAGCATACCATTCGAAGTTTGTCGGGAAAACGGGTCGTGATGATAAAAATAGGGACGATCCCGTTTTAAACGGGACGTCTGGTCACCGTGTTTCGGCACGGGATCTCACTCCGATCGAAATCGACCCGCGACGTCGAAGAAAAACGAACCGCGGAATCGTTTTCGAGCCGCGTGCATTTCTTCGTCACCGGTAACGTTGCGAAACCGTATCGATATTTATAATTCCGGCCGCCGACGAACACCCAAAACGTTTATAATATATCGTTCCACTGGGCGAACAGTATTGTTTTCGAACGATGGATGTTTATACGCATATATACGTACGTTTGATAATGTGGCGGCGCGCACGAGTTTTTCGTTCGCGACCGACTACTATTGTTTCGTTTATTGTATTTATTATCATTTATTTTTTATTTTTTGTTTTCGTAATTATATTGTTTCGACCGGAGAAAGTGCCGTTAATCTTAACACGTATTAAAAGTTCCCGACCGATTCCGTTGTAATTGTATTGTTTTTTTTTTTTTCTGGATTCCGGTATCACGAGCCCGAAAACGGACGTGAACGGTTTTAACGAACATCGGTCGCGTTTACCGATGCGTTATTATTAGAGCCCGGATTTATGTACATTTGCACGTTTTGTACTAAATGTATGCACGTCTATGGAGGATTGAATTGTCCACGGTTCATATCACACCGTATTCAAACACCAAATTTTATATTGCATATTTCGCATGTTTCGAGAGTAATTGCATATTCGTTCATAAATGCATATCTAAGGGGTTTTTAATAAATTAAAAACTTTTGTATTTCTTTTTAAGTTTTCTATTCGTTTTTTGATAGTAGGTAACTTCAAATGATCTAAAATATTTATTTTTAGGTTTTTTTTTTATTTGTATTCTCGTTTTTAAATTTCCTAAAAGTCTTAGACTGATTTAATTGATCTGAAATATAAAGCATTGGATATTATCATTTTTTTTTTTTTGTTTTTGAAAAAATATTTAGAATTTTATTTGGTATATCGTAAAAATGTATTTTTTTTTTTTAAATATGTTGTAATGTGTAACATAATGCATATAATTGCATATTTAGCCACTTTTTCTTTGCATATTTGCATCACATTTGACACTTTTTAAATGCATATAAATCCGGACTCTAGTTATTATAATTCTCTAATACCCTACTCCGATACATGCTCAATGTATATCACGCGGTTATAAACGTTATATTATGATGACAGCACACGTTACGTCACTTTGTAGACTATCTAGGTCTTGACTGGCCTATCATCGTAAAGTATTCGAGCTCACACAGGTATATTTCTATCTTTTTTTTCGTATGGAAAAAAGCTATTTCATAATGCACTGCAAATCTTTAGGAGTATTCAATAAAGTATTTTAAATATAATTTATGGGTTTAATTTAATGTATGTTTTATTACTGCACTCATGAAAACACGATTATGCGACGCACCGTGTGAGACAAAAATAATTAATTTATAACAAATATGAAATACAAAAAAATATTCAAAATATAAATTTCACTCCAACGGTTATGAGATAGGTATTATAAAATAATATCACGAGGTGAATGTAATATTAACTAATTGTTGTATAATAAGAAACTCTTTTTTTTTTTTTTTAGTATTTGAAAGTATCCGGGTATTATTCAAATACATTTGTACTGCAGTTATTAATAATAAAATATAATTTATGAATTTAAAATTAAAATATCGCTTACTCGCCGATCGCTGTATGATAAAAAATACAAAATGTATGAACTTTATATTTGACATAACTGTTCATTTATAACTATAGGTGTGCGATAAGAAGAGATTTTTTCAAAAGTCGCATTCTCAAGTGCCGAACCAGTTTTGAACTCCTGGGCTGGATAAATTTATTTACTTTTTGGTAAGGAAATATATAAGTGCTCTAATTTAAAACGGTACATAAATATCTCTCGGCTTTGGCTGATAAATTCAGCAACATTCTATTATCATAAAGTATTTGAATAATATATATTTCGAATACTATTTTTAAATAGTACGCGAGTATAGTGTACAAGTACAAAACTTTTTTTTAATGTATTTTAACAGCCACGTCTGTACTCCATGATGTGTAGGAATATTACAGGCTATCAAGTGTATACGCGTACAGTTGCATCACAATTCTGCGACGCGATAATCGCGGTCGTAAAATCGATACACATCACTGTACCTCGGCAGTGTGTGCGTGCACTGGCTGTACACATAACGCTCGCACACGCGTCGTGGCCGCCATGTAATTCCTGCAAGATGTACAGGACTTTATTAAAAACGAATACGCACGCAAGATGACCGACTGTGTCAATATGCATAATACATGTATACGTTCACATTGTCGGTGTGTCGTACGCGATGTACATACTATACATGTGCGTATAAAATGACAACAATAGGTTTGCTGAGCTATTCAGTTTATGTTTTCCGTCCCTATGGCAACAATCCCTATGCAGTAAAAGGGTTATGTGTGTGTGTGTGTGTGTGTGTGTGTGTATGCGCGCGCGCGTGTAGTCTCTGATACTAGGTATATCGTGGATATGCGATGGTCACCCCTCTTATTGTTTATTATTAACAACACAATATATCCAATCTGACAAAACAATTTTCGCTAAAAATGTAATAGTTCTTCGAAAGAGCGTGTAATGGATGCGACGTAGCGCCATCGTGTGATTGTACATTATACTATTCTTTACAATCGTTACATTTGCCCGTTCAATGTGTCATATTTCTGATTTGGTTAATTTATTCATGCGGGTTAACCGTCGTGTATAGTACCCTAAAGTGAGTTCGGCTTAGATGCGCAGGTTTATTTGTCCAGAGAAATATCCGAGGACGATTTTCGTGCGTTTCGTGCGACATCGAAATCATTTATTTTAAGTATACAATGCATTTTTCATGTCAATCGATGCGGAACAGCCATATTATACCCGCTTCGAATAAACGTCGAAAATCTCCGATTACGGTCGAAACGCGAACGAAACTCGACTCTGATACATTATATAATCATTGTTTTTGTTTGTTTTTATTTTCGTACTCTCGCGCACGATGTTTGTCCAACCTTTTATAATTGATATCAAATATTATTTTATCGTTCTCGACATCGGACGAGTTTTCTACCTTTCCATCCATCCGATATCGCGTACCTTTTTAAAATATTCACCGGACACGCGCGGAGAACATTATTTACACAACCGGTACACATTATTATTTTACCATTTCTATACCGGCTTAAACAATAAATCGTCATTCCGCAGCGGCGACACAACAACAGTATTTCGTACGTCATAATATTTTAAATGTACAAGCCGGCCGCCGGTTCGATCGTTATGAATTTTGTGTTTGTCAGTGCAACATAGAAATACAAATTATACGTCGATAAATACACGGAGTCAAACGGAACCGTCGCCGTGAAAACTCGTCCCATATATATATATATATAGGTAGTGCGTGTTTGACTCGTGAGTATTTCTGGCGACAAAAATCCACAGAAATAAATAAATATCGTAAATGACCATGGCATACGTAGTTATACGACGGTGACGCGACCTGGGAATTACAATATATTATAATTGTTTTCCGTAAAGTAACTTTCTCGGTTTGCTGTACACCCAACCCAACGTAATATATTGTTATAATTCATCATAAATTATTGTGTATAGGGATACGAAATTAACCGAGGAAAAAAAATAACCAATCTTCTTCGCGCAGTGTGTGTACGAAATCGATAATAATCGAAAATGTTACGACTTACCAGTCGTATTTTACAACTAGGAATCGGTTTTGGACGCCTCATACCAGTTTTGAAAAAAAAAAAAAAAAAAAACTAATAATTTGTAATAAATAATCAGTTTTCGAATAAATAATGATAAACAAATATTTAGAATACCCATTAATATAATTTTTAGAAACATAAAACTGTTCGGTTATATTTTTCGTAATTTTAGCCATGCACGTAACATAATATACTGTATTTAATATTTTGCCGCCCAGGGGCAACAACATTTTGTCGCCTTTCTTCTCTAAAGTGCAAAACTGAAGATAAGTGTCTTCAAGTATTCATTAAAAAGCAACTCGGTACGCTCGGTTTTCATTTTCCCCGTTTCAATATACCGTTGCACAATATTTGTAATTAATATAATATCCAAAATAATAATTGAGTATTAGTTAACTAAATAAAGTTATAGAAAATCGCATTTTATAAGACTGGTTGATGATAGCCTTCGGTCTGAATGCTCCATCAACTATACAAATCAAGATTAAATCAATACCTATGTCTCAATAAAATACTTTTAAATGTATATAATATTAGAATCTTAAATCGTAGGTGTACATTTCATATGCTAATAAATAACATAAATAGTTTTACAATATTACATTTATTTTTTATATAATTGCAATAATGTATTATTCATAAATGATTTTCCATTGATAATACGAAAAGTTCGATTTGTTTTTATTTAGAGTTTCCGTAGAAATTTTGCCACACCTATACATATTTCATGGGGGGAACTATTACCTCCCCGAACTACCCATCGAATACGGATCTGATAATATGAACAGCTTAAAAACAATCATTATTCAAATCAAGCCACAGGTAGGCTTTCTTATCACGTCTAATCAAATTATCTCTGTGAATGTTTATATTGAATCGTTTCTTTGACCGGTGATACGCGTCTATATATATAAAAAAAAAAAAAAAATGAGAATAAGTTGTAATACGTTATACGAATAATTGTAATTCGAATACATCGCGGTAATGACTAATATTCAGCACAAAATATGCATAACACGATGATATCGTAACGTCTTCACGCGTATTCGGTCGAAGACTGTTTCGCGATTGGTATAGCGGGTTTATTGCGCGTGTAAAGAAACCATGTTATAATCTTTGTTTATGAGTAAAAAAAAAAAAAAAGTACTTGAAAATAAAACGAATCACGTCAAAATCGTTTTGACAGCAAATTTTTATCCAAATCGACCACGTGTGACGATAGTCGTAACATTCGTCCGAAATTGTGATGTTATATTTTACTCTCTCTCTCTCGCTCTCATCATCTTTCTCTCCACGACGAGTTTATCACACGATATTATATTCATATACACACGTTTATATACACTGTTATACACCGCGTGTAGCAATTTGCCACTGCGGACGAGACCTGCAATACATCCCGCGGGCTTGCAGAGCTCGTTTTTTTTTTTTTTTCATGATTTTCCAAGATCTTCCAGAAGACTGCACGCACGAAGAAGTTGACCCGAACGAGGTCGCACGCGAGTTTATTATACATTTAATTTGTGTATACATGTATACGCAATATGTATGAAATGTTTGTGTTATTTTATGCGTCTCGTGCGATGCAGTTTCCAGCCCATTTCGAAATAAACGAGTCCTACGTTTTATGTACAAGAAAACGGCCCCCGGAAAGTCGTCAGATGAAACCCTGTCCTGTCGGTGCTGTACTCATATCAAAGTCGCCGGCTTTACGACCCCGCGGAGCCATCTACTTATAATGTTGCTTTATATTTTATGTAGGTGGATCTCTGGATTCGATGGACTTGAAATTATTTTTAACAAAAAAAAAAAAAAAAAAAAATCGTAAAATAAAAATGTCGACAGAAACTCATAGGTACAACCATTTTCGTTTAAAAATTCATTTTTACCGAACGAAATGTATGCAGATAATAATGTACGACGAGTCTAATAATAACGTACGGTTATAATAACGTGTATAACGATAGTAATAATACAAAACACTAATGAATAATTAATAATACCAATAATAGTATGTAAGTAAAGGTACTTAATGATATGTTATGTATAAATTGTATTTAACTCAATTTTTTTCGAAGAACTATCCAATTCCTCTGTATGCGCTTCTGAAAATTAACTTTGTCGCCCTTTGAAAACTCCTAAATTACTAAATACTATTATATAACAATAGTATAAAATTGATTCGTGTATTATGTAATTAAATGTTATGGTTCCATAGAAATATGCGTAATTTAGAGAGTTTTGTTGAATAGAATTTCGACTGGATATTATTTATGTAATCTAGATATAGATGGATTTTTTTACATATTATTATTGATATTACATACTACATGTCATGTTAAACAGAGATCTCGGATCGACGATTTGCCGTACCGAAAACATAATATAATTGAATCAAAGTGGAATAATTAAGATTTCGTTGTGTTACGTTGGCGTACGAATCCCATATATTCGTGTGGGTTGTTAACGTGTTGGTCACGAAACATCGTATCAATCGTAATTTTATTATGTGTACGCGTTGTTGGACACCGAAAATCGAATTGATATTACGAATGTGATATCAAACGAAAAGCTACTATTAAGTTTTTCGTCAAACTTTTAATTTTCCATATCGAATTCGTTATGTAATTATGAGCTGTTCGCAAATTAAATTCGAAAACTTGTTCGGAAAAATGTATACTGTTACAGGTGACATTTTTAATCTATATTAATGCAACGATTCGTCGCCGCGGCGTATAAGTATAGGTACAAATGTATTTATTAGACACTGTTTGGTAAGTACATATGTTCGGACCGTAAGTTTTTAAACGTTTCTAAATTTAATGGTTTGACCGATCGACATTTGGTTTTCACGTGTTTAAATTGTAAACCGTTTGACCGTCGTTCGTTCTGTGCGCGATTACGCATGCATTTAAACGCGTGCAAGAACATTCATCACTACAACAAAATGTAATATTTTTTAACCGGGTACAAAAAAAAAAACATTTCACCAGTTTCTGATCGTTATCGACGTCGTTCCGCAGTCGCGTCTGCATATTATTATTATTACTACAGTGCACTGCGGTTAGACGGGCAGCTGGTGCAGCGTTCTGCTGTTCAGACTTGCAACCGCACGCGTCTCGCTAAGGAAAGGGATTAATTAACGGCAAAAAACACAACGCAATATCGTAATAATAATAATCGTTATTAATATTATAATCGTGACGACGACGAGTTAGGACCTCCTTGCGGGTAGTCCTTCGTAAGAGATCCCGTGCACTGTTACAGGTGCGCAAGACGCGGCAGCCGGACGCGTGTCCGTGGGTCGGCTCGCGGACGGGTGTGAGAAAGTAAGCAGGGCTCGATAGAACCTAACGATAATCAATAATAATATCGCACCCTTAGAATACAAACGGCGTAACTCAGAAATAGTAATTACCGAGAAAATGTAAATAAAGATTTTAAGAATTTTCAAAACCGTCCGACTATATCGTTTTTTAATTAATTGTCGTTATTCATTGTTTTCTATTTTCATATGAGTTTAAGAAATTCCCTAATACTCAACACCAAAAAAAAAAAAAAAAAATCAATTTTAAATAATAAAGAGAAAAAAAAATATATTTTATGTTTTTATCACATACCTCTTTGAATCAACCCGTAAAATAAGATAAGAAAAAAGAGACGAGCGCAAACAATAGATATTTATCTCGCGGTTTTAGCCAACTGAAAATCGACATTTTTTTTCAGTCATGCCCGTTTGTGTTCAAGGGGTGCGGTATTTGAATAGTTAACGAATTAACAATGATAAAACGTTGATTGTTTCGTAATCGAGTCGTCGGGTGACGCGTGGGCAACGCAGGACAAGGTAACAAATAGGATTTGGCGCGGGCGCATAATATGTAATATCGACGGGCACCGGACGATGCGCCGCGGTGTCGTCGGCGCCGCGCGGAGAAAGTCGATCGGGACGGTCGGACGTCGCGGGCGTAAATGTGTACGACGGACGAGTGGTTTAAAACCGTAAATCGCGCGTTGCGACACCCGCCGAGCGGACTCTTCGGAACACCAGCTTTCGGTCAACCGAACGATGACCGCCACCGGTGTTGTGGTATGCACCGCCACCAGTGATGTCCGGCCGCTTTTTTCAACTCGGTGGGCCGCTTCGGTAAACAATGATTGTCTTTAGACAGGGTCGCCAAGTACAAAAGTACCGAGTGACGTTGATATCGATCTAATAATATGTTATTTTGTTACACGCAGTATGAGGTAGCACAATGTAGGTTCACGTTGAATTCGTTTTCAAATATCCTGTCGGCTACTGAAAACATTGAGGTGCGCCCTGTAGGTACACATTCGTCCGATCAGTGCGGTATTTCACGTGCATGGCTCGTACCGCGAATTTTCTATTTGAAAATGCTCGAAAATAAATTTAAAGAAAAATCGTATTTCATAATCGTTTTACTATTTTTTTTAAATATTTTGTTTCATTTCTAGAAAAAATTGTAGGGGGCCCGCGTTGAATACCTTCGAGGGCCACGGGTTGGGCACCACTGTATTACACGATCTATCCGCGAAAGTACGACTGCAACACTTGGAACTTATTCGAATACTTTGTTCGAGTAACGACGGCGTGTTTTCAAAATGATATTGCAGTGCAACGGTAAGCTTTTGCGATCGTTTCGGAAACGTTTGCCGAGGATCTAACAGCCGTACTCATCTCCTAGGCCCGAGACTCCTGCGCAATAGCAGATATTACAACAAAAAAAATAACACCTAAAATAATGATTCACACGTTTTTCAACATCGCGCCCGCGGTTGAGTCATCGGTTAATCTTTTCACGTTTTCAAATATGCGTATTGACCTATTACGAAATCGATAATAGTATTTTGCGTACATACGTATTGCTTTTGATTGCATATTTTCAGTGGGCTAATATATTACTATATTGTCGTCATGATGTTTCGATCATCGCATTTTATTCGCGAGAAAAATAATTAATTTTTACCGGATGGTCGTGAGCAAGCCATGTCCGTATTGAAATACACTTTCTTATACTTACCACCATAAATAATAACAAACGTTTACCGCACGAAGATCCGATGAAAGGACTGCCGATATGTTTTCGTTTCGTGCATATTTCAACGGTGCGCAACCCAAGGCTGCATACGAATTGCGTCCCGCGGCAAAAATTCATTCCGAATTGCGTCCCGGGTTCTTTTGGAGGTCATACTAATTGCGTCCCGGGTTTTTTTTGGTGGTCATACTAATTGCGTCCCGAATTTTTTTAACTTTTATAGGTACCAATTGAGTCTCGTATATTATAAAAACTAAACAATATTTCCCTTCCCATTTTTATACAGACTTAGGACTGTCTGTAGTAATAGTTACTAGTTTACTACTACAGGTATGTTAAAAATATTATTTTTGCTTAATATATTATTTTTGTTTTTGTATTTTGTCAAAAAATTGTAACCGTATAAAAAATATTATCGTTATTGGTGAAAAATGTATTGTTTTTTTTTTTTTGTAATTTTAATTTTATAAAAATGTTATAGTACCGGTAAAAATTTAAAAGATAACTTTTTTAGGAATTTAAACCTACTAATTTTAACTGATAAAATAGTCAAATGTATTGCTTTTTCAAAATCTGCAAACACTTTTTTTGGAGAAAATATAATATTGATTTTATTGCATTCAGACAAAATGTGGAAAAATGCCTTTTCGTAGGTTTTTAATTCCTTATCAGGAAGTAGAAAAAATAATAGTGGTATATATTTATCATTTTGTAAGCCATGAACTGTGAAGATTTGAGTAAAAAGGCTTGGGCAACTTTTGAAAGTTCCGTCAACAAAAATTGTATCAACATTACAATAACATTACAATCAACATAACCAATAATTTCGACTTTAAAGATATCACAGGTAATGGGGACGCAATTCAGACGTGCTCAAGAAAAACCCGGGACGCAATTAGTATTATACCTTTTTATACCTTTTTATACGGGACGCAATTCGTAAGCAGCGCAACCCAACTCGCTGCACAATAAGCTAGCCCAAGTCTGGCCGTTAACGAGTTCAAAAGTTAAATTCAAGTAACTTTTAACCGAATAAATGAACGAACTATTTTTTTTTTTTTTTCCAAAAGTTATTTCTAACTTAACGAGTAAAATTCTATGACTCGCAACTATTAAGAATTTTAAAAAAAATGTGTTACTTATTTTTAACCAAGTCGATTTCCTTAATTTTTCTCTTTAACCCATAAGTTATACAGATAAATAAAAATAGAAGAAATAACTTTTAACTTTACGCATAACTCGCATGTCCTTCAGTCGAACGAGTTAACTTGCCCAGCGTCGAATATTAGTCGCCAAAAACGTTTCAACTATGATAATATTGTTTTGCAGTGCCGGCCGAGTAAACAATAATATTATACTAATCATGTATTCAGATCGTCCGGGACATAATATATTTATTTATTTGTTTTCGTAATCGCGTTAAATCCGCGGGCTATTTTGAGTAGTTTGGATTTTATTGACGATGCGACACGGGCACGGTACATCGAAAATCACAGGTTACGAAATCCGTTACTTGTGAAATGTATCGCTTGCGACAACGCGCAGCCTCGTCTCAAAATACAAACTAGTCGAATTCCATAAACCAACGAAACGGACGGACGTTATTATGACGTCGTATTTTATTATCAACGCTTCGAGGTGGTTTACAAAAATGTGACCTACGCGCGTAATACGAAATCGTATCGGAAATACGAAATATGTTTTGCAACGTTCTGCGCGCGAGTCTGGCGGAGGACAACTACTGAAACGTCCAACAATGTAAAAGAAAAAAATATCTTTTTGGTGTAATGCAACACACAATGATACGTAGGTATGTGCTTGAAAATTGTTTTAAATAATAATTTACAAAATGCACTTTCATAGTTGTTCGTAGAGGAACAAAATTAAAATATATTTTTTGTCATACTCAAAAAACGTATACACAAGAACCGAGGGTATTTACTATGGTAAACACGGAGAACTGTGTTAATTAATATTATGCTTATGTGCCGCGGACAACATAATATACCATTGTGTAGGTTATTGCGTTAATTAAAAGTGAAATTTACTTTTCTGAAAAAATAATGTTATTAAATATTATTATCTTACATGGGTATCATAACGTTTACCGCGATAATTCATTATGATTATTATTTTTTTTTTCTATTATATGAAACGAACTTTAAGGTTTTAAAAAATATTAAAATTCGATTAAAAAGAAAAAAAAAATGGAAATCTTCTTGACTCGTGATTAAAATATTTTCTTCGCTCAGTCGTACAGCTGTCAGAAAAACCGGATGTTCTCGTAATTATTAATTTTTTTGTTTTTTTTTTTTTTTTTTTTTTTTAATTAAACTCTACGCTCCAAAAACGAATAACACCCTCAAATTAAATTTTGTACATTCTTATGCTCTAAGTACCTATTTGGAGTATATATCTTTTATCTACTACTACTCGGTATGGGTAAGAGATGAAACTCAGTACATCGTTTTTCGACGTGTTTGGAAAACAATGAATGTTCGTTGTGCTACATCCGTGTAGGATGTCTGGATGGGCGATAGAAATACGATTATCCAAATTAAGAATACCGATAATTACGATAATTACTAGTTAAAGTACCAACAATATACATAATAATACAGTCGTTGTCGCAATCAATACAATGCATTCGGTGATCACATTATCGATAGGCATGTACGCTTGAAACTTGAAAATCATATTTTATTATTATTATTTTATTTTTATTTTTAATAAAACATTGAACGATTTCATTCTAACACGATGATAATATCATACCGCCTTCAATGATGTTTTATTGATCGTCAACGTGTAAGTGTTGTAATTCTATACACATAGCTCGTAATTTCAGTAAACAATATTTAAGGACGTCGCACATCTATAATAATATACTTGTTGGCCAAGTATACCCGTTCCGAACAAATCGATTTCTGATGACCGTCTCCGCCGTTTAAGATGGGCTTTCGACGTGATACTCGTACAGGCAATATTAATTCAGCGCCAGGCGAAATATGTAATATTTATGAAGAAGTACTTATTTTTCAAGTTACTTATGGTTACGTGGTATCGCCTGTTACGGTTACCTAGTATAAAATGTATAATGTTCATAACATAAATTCTATACACATACGCCGCTTGTAGTGGAAATAATATATTATATATTTAAAAATAAAAACCGTTTCTAACATAAATCATTCGAAATACGAACACACACACACACACACACACACACACACACTGGTAAATACGTAAAATACGTTCTGAGTGAATCGTTGACTTATATCGACTCGAAGATTATGTATTAAATAATAAAAATAATCACAACTAACAGAGTCGTTACAGAACTGCTCGTAGAAAGTTCACAAACACAAAAACAAACGCACACTCAAACGTGCTTGCGGTGAAAAGATAATTCTCAATAACCATCAACCTGCAATCGGGGATACGTGTCAGTGACGTTCCGTAACTCATTATTAATTCATTATTAACAATCGAATTTAGATTCGAATAATAAGAAGTTGTTGTGATATTGGTTCGGAGTTTTTTTTTTTTTTGTACTTGAGTAATCTTAACAAGTTAAATTGCGTTCGGAAAACAATTCTGAGCGAATATTGGTGTGAACTGTATACACAATAAATTATGTCTTTACGAACATCATTACGAAAGTATGCATAATCGTAATGTTGTTTTTAAGAATTTTTAAACTGAAATAAAATAATCGCTAAGAAAAACCAATGGGTTTGGTTCACAATAATCCTTAATTCAAAAAGAAAAATGTACATTTATTATCATAAGTCCAAATTCTAAATTTAACGTAACCCTCAAGTTTATATATTTGTTTGCTCTTGCATCAAAAAACTATAGAGAGAATGTAAAACTATTCCATGTTTTCCGTTAACAGCGTCTACGGCGTCTTAGTGTTTTCTTTTACGATCCATGGGCATTGAAATCGTTTAAAATCAATTAAACAAAGCGATAATAATATATTTCCTTTTAACAATGGTCGTCGGTCAACCACTAATATGATAACCATCACGTGAGTCATGAATGTGTTGAAATAAAAAGTTGAATGGTGCACGAAAACAAAATTTGAACATTCATGATTGTACGAATGTTTCGTAATTAATTATTTAATACCGTTCAATTAATATTTGATGGTTATTATTTTTTTGAACATCTAGATAAAATCGGAGTTTTTGCATTTAGTGCGCTAATTTGTTCACAATAATATACTTATTTTTTTTTCGACGAGTAAAATTATATAATATCACCGTGAGGCATTTGGAGCGAAGGCAAAAGGAATAAACACGAAAATCGCATACGAAACGATTAGCTTAGGTATTATTTGTACGCTCATGTTGAGACGCGTACATGAATAATGTATTCTAATTTATTGTTAATAGGCAATTGACGAAAGAGAAAAAAAAACATAAGGAAATCCCATGTAACATTATAATATAATAAATGTTAAATTACAATTCATTGATATATGTTAATCTCTTTACACGTGCGTTATAAGTAATGATTATTTAACATTAGAATTTACCGAATGGACACACCAATACATAAATATCGCGAATTTATTGTTAAGCCGCCTTAAGTATGCGTATTAAAATATTACCCGGGTGTTGAAATAATATAATGTACAATATAAATAGTTGTGCGCTCGGTGGAAAAGGTTTAAAAGTTTCAATGAATTATATCGGTCGCTGCGATCGTGTATCGCGCATAATGCGAACTACGCCGCGTGCACCTCGTTGTATGAAATATTCAAAAGCAGAAAATGAAAATAGAACAACGTTTCGCAATCGCGCAGGATTGAATCTAATGATAAAAATAAATCAACTTCATAAATAATGCAAATTTTTATAATTTATTCGTTTTGTACGAAATCTATTTATGCCCGTGTGTACCGCCACACGTATAATACATATTATTATAAAATAAATAACAAAACCGCGTACATCGATTTTACGCGTATTACAGTTTATAAAACGGTCTATTAATAATAATACATTTTGATAATAATTGAACCGAACATTATTTTCCCGCCTGAGCTCACAACGTTTATGTTTACACGCATATTACATATTATTTTTTTGTACACTATTATAAACCAAAATATTATGTTCAGTATATTGTAGAAAAAAAAAAAAAATTTCAATTAAATAAAAAATTCAAACCATTACGTTGAAGATAATGTGACGAATACGTACAATAACGTGTTAATAGCAATATGTCATCGTTTAATGATATAGATGAGCATGTGGACAAAAAACGATTGGCAGTCCACTGCAATAACTAATACAGGTCTCCCGAGGTAACCAAGAACCGAGATACAGATCGAAACCGTTCGCACGTAAGTCATGTGTACGGTACATGTAACCCAGTGACTTGGACATGATTTCCGAACGGGGAGAGGGAACGGTAAAACATAAAATTGAACACGTTCTAAGGCGCCTTTATTATAGATCTACGACCGGATAGGTGGTAATCAGTATTTCAGTGCGTGTATACGAAAAATCATCGTCGAAAGATCACTAGAGATTCGGACAACGGTTTCCGCTACTCGAACCGTTTATTGGTCAACGTTATCCCGACGGTTGAACGGTACAATAATCTCACACAGCACCGGCTATATCCTTGACGTGAGAACAGGAAAACGGTTAGTCCCTCGTCGTTTAACGCGTTACGAACGTCGCACCGTATATTATTACGCTCGCGAACGATACGCATTTCCGAACGACGCGAACAATCCGTTTTCGTCGATCGGGAACGTGTTTCTTACGTTTCCTCCGCGCGCTCGCCGATCTCCTAAAACGGTCCCTTTTTGCCGCCGGTCGTCCAACGGCTTATTGTAACGCACACTCGCGTGTGGTATCGTATTATTTTCGTCTTAACACGCGTCGCGGTCCGTACAGGTGTGCACCTACAACAGTGGCGGATCCACGGAGGGTTCTGGGGGTTAAAATCCTCTCCAAGATCAGGAAAAACATATGTTAAAAATCAATTATTCTATAAATCAAGAAAAAAAGAAGAAGATTTTTTTTTTTTTAAGTATGAATGAAAGTATGTAATTCGTATTCTTATTCATACAAGAAATTTGTAGTCTTAGATTTAAATTAATGCATTATATTACTTACTATTATCTTAATTCATTATCAATCGCTGACTGCAATGTTATAAAAAATATCCCAATACCTGCATTGAAGAAGATACCGATAAACAAGTTCGCACTTCGACCCATCACACTCATTCGTGTACGTTATCAGTTAAACACGTCAACACTGCGAATAACGCAAATCGAGCTTTTTCTTTATACCCAGCACGAAAAATATCGCCCTGTCAAAACGCGACCGATACAAATCAGTTTGATGCGGCTTTTTTTCCTCAAAAAGACAACCGTCGGCATTGTAATATTATTACGCGATATGGCATTAAGGTGCGCGTACACTGCAACGAAAGCGGTTTGAACCACACGGTTTTCGACGAGCGAAAAATTCCGACGGATTGGAATACAATTACCGTGTTGGAAATAACCGCTTTTTACCTAATCGACAATGCGATCGCATGAGGAGGCTTCGCCGTTCGTATGCTTTAACTTAAGCGACAATACGATTTCAATTCGGACGATTGGGTATCCCGTGGACAAAGTCGAGAATCGGACCAGCGCCTACTACGATCGTGAAAAATCACGAAGAAATCAGAAAAATAGTTTCTGATGTAATTTAATACAATATTGTGATGACGCGCGTAGTTGTGTAATGGTGAGCCGTAACGATTGATGGCACGTTGGCACGTACGCAGGTGTATTTCTTTCACCCGCAAACGAACGATTCCATATCGTAAAACGATATAGTGTATCGTTTCCGCGATCATATGTGTTACGCACGCAGTGACATGTAATTATTAACAGTTTGCTCGTTAAAACTTACGAAAAAAAAAAAAAAAAAAAAGGCATCACGTTTCCGGTAGTAAAATACTAACACATTCGGATGTAATATTGAACGCGTGATAATACTTCCTCCGTGTATAAGACTACGCAGGACATCGACTGAAACGCTAACCGTACGTCATGTGAAGGGAGGCCGTACACCACTACGTACTCGGGACGTTAAATCTTACTGCGTCAAGAAGTGAACAAGAACGAAACACCTATACTTCGAACAGGATTAAAAAAAAAAAAAAAATTAAGAAAAATACGTGTTCTTTATGAAATGATTATAATGGTGGAGAGTGTTGTACGCACAGTCGTCGCGATAACATTTTCGTCTATCAAATCGCACATTACATGAACTCGTTTCATTGTAACGCACTGTTTTCGTTTAATTTAGCGTTAACGCGTTTCGACGGCGGTCCATGTAACATTAGTGGGATTATTATTAATATATTTCAATCATTGCACTCGTCGGTGTTCATCGTTCGGAAGAGCTTTTACGGTACCAGACGAACTCGCTTAAATAATTTAATACTTTTATGACACGGTTTCGTGCGTATCTGTCGGACCCTCGCATCCTCAGTAGCGTATTAAACGACAACATTTTACAATCGTAAAATAAAATACGTATTCGAATATATTAACACCGTTTTTCTAGGCGTACATAATTATAATATATATATATACATATGCACATATGTAACTTATATAGACGCAGCAACACATTACAATAATGTATTATAATATAAGTTATAGCGAATTATGCGTACATAAATAGTTTCAGAACGTTTTTATTGTAGAAAGAAAAAAAAACGCTGACCGTAATAAAAATTCTTTTTACGTGGAACCACGCGGCAGTTGAGAGGAAATCGTGTCCCTGTAAAACATTGTGTAATTTATTACGTGCACGTCTTCACGTGATCGTTTTCATTTATAAAAAAAAAAAAACACCGCGGTATGACGTGGAAACAATACATTTTAGTACAAATCACAGATCCGTAATTCATTTTGATATGCGTGAAAAACAATTCCGGATCGATTCGAAGAACAGGACGGGGAAGAGGAGGCGAGGACCTTTGCAGAACATCACCGGAGAACAAAAAAAAAAAAAAAAAAAAAGGAAAAGAAACCGCACTGTTAACTCGTCATGGGCGTCGACGCTGATTATGATATCCACATATTCAATTTCCGGTTGTTAAAACTCCGCCTTCGTCATTATACGTTATGATAATATTGCTTTACGCGCATACACATTACATTTTATTGTAGAGTACAATCGCGTAACAATTTTTTTTTTACGGCTAAAACGTGTACGTGTGCGTGTTCGTTCGTTGTGTCTCTACAGGTATCAGCTTTTCGATAGTTTCACAACTGTTATTATTTTTAATCCGTTCGAAGACGGTTACATTAACATTTTACCACGTTCGAGTTTTGTAAGTACGTTTTGCTCTGCGAACGATAGGTATTGCGCTGCAATGCGTACTACATACGAGTAGGTAAATGTATTATTATTATTATTCGTCTAACCGTTGCCTTTCAAGACTTATCGTAACAATAAATGCATGCACTACTAAAATACATAATACGCTTGTGCGGGCTAAACGAAATCTGATGAATGTGGCGGCCGCGCAAACGTTGACAGTTTATATTTATTTTTTTTCAAACGAATTCCTGTTGTGTAATGTCGCACACGTATACATAGGTGAACGATCCAATATAATGGACTGAAGGGTGTGCATGAATTAATTTTAATAATCGTTCGAGGCGTTGCACCGCGGGCCAGACACGATATGTGATATGTTTTACGTACGTTGTTCGATTCGTAGTACCTACTGCGAGCCGTATTTATTTTTCGACCAAAACCGGAGTATGATATACAATACGAAACGGTTTTCAGTCGCATGTGTACGGCGTACGTATAGTGTGTCATTAATAATGATAATAATAATAATAATAATAATAATAATAATAATATTATTATTAATACGATAGTAACGGCGACAGACGGTTGAGCGTAAAAATACGATTGCTATTGAATACATAGCTGAACAGGTTTTTCAGAAATATTTATTGTTGTTATTGTATTTAAGGGATTTGAACACGAAAAATCAAACCCCTGCAGTCTTTTTCACATGTTTTTCTTTTCTTCTTCGTATTAATGTTTTACACCTTTGTGGCGTTGGCTAGACGGGGGTGCGAGAAATTCGTTTTTAGCCGTTCGCCTAAATGTACTATTATAACACACTCGAAAAACCAATTAAATCCAACCCGACGGGAACCTGGGAAACGCCACGTAAGTCGCTACGTACCGGGACCCTGCGAAAATCGAGCGTCCCTCCTGCGCGCACTCGACAGGACGTAGGGTCTTGTAATGTTTGCCGTAATCGCAATCGAAAATCTTGATCTAGAAGTCTCGCGTTTGTTGAACGCTTTATCGGATAATATCGTACCGTTACAACATTGTGTACGATTGCTATAACAACGAGGTGTACCTACGCGATTTCAAAGCACATCCGCACTACAACTATATAATGCAATGCGTACTATAATTCGGTCTGCAATTTGATACAACATTAACGGACGTATTATTTTAACGAACCGTTTAACTATCGTCAGCGAGTATTTTGGATTTCGTTTTCGACCTACGCAGCCTTTGTACTTTTGTCCATTAAGCAATAAAACTAAAATACTCGCGAAATTATTACGACGGAAAACCACTAATTGTTGTGGATTATTAATTATTTTCGGTTGTACCTACGGACGGTACATATAAAAACTACAAGGCAACGGTTCGCACAAATAATCAAATTTTATTCGCATCGATCGACGTTCTTTTTAATCGCTTTTGATTAATATTACATTACGTTTTTACTCGAGAACGTCACGTTTATTGGCTTTGTGCAATCTAAAAGCATTCTCGAGAAAAAAAACAAATAAAAACATTTTGCTATTCAGAATAAGAGTCGTGACGTGTGCGCGTACATTTAAGTCATGTTCATGTACGTGTGTTCTACGAAATTGCGACAAAAATAATTCTTACGTATTTTTTTTTCCACACTTTTGTTATGCAAAAATTATGAGAAGAAAGTATCTTTTTTTTCTCGTAGTAAAAACAAACTATTTCTGTTATAATTGCATTAAATATAAGAAACCAGATTTAGTTTTAATAAAAAAAAATGGTGTCCGCAAAAACAGAAAATCGTTCTGAATAATTTCATGATATTTTTCGAGCACAAGAAATTAACTTAAAAGCCGTAGTCGGCAGATTATCAGAATTTACCCTTTTAAGTGTAAACTGTATTAACATAAAATAAACCAACAATTTGTAAATGTTTTAAAATATGTACATATAAATTGGTGTATGTAAAAATATAAAAAACAAAAAAATAACTAACCTAACTGAAACATAATAAGCAAAATATATTTAATTTATAATTACGCATATATTTATATATTTTCATGTGCGTGTGTGTGTTACAGCATTCACTTAAATACACCAAAGTATTATATAAGTAATAAATTCTAAGAATTTTTTCTATGAGATAGGATAGTAGAGATGAATAACGGTTTATTATATTTTATTTTAATTAAGTACATTTAAATAGGTTACCGACACCATTGGAATTATACTGTACCGAATGTATTGTTAACGATATGTGAAAAGCAATTATTTTTAAAAGCAGATTAGAAATGAGCGCGGTTATAGTACAGGTATTGTTTTACAATTTACAAACAGTATTATACCATTCGATGTCGAGAATGATGTTAATTTTATATTTTCCATCGGGGATATAGAAGTTATTCAATTATAATACCTGTCGTGCACAGATTATACATAATGTATTACAATATTATTTTGTACGACCGGCCCCGTTGACGTTGAACAGTATTCGGATTTTACTGCCGCAATTACGTTTACACGTTATTCGTATAATCGTTCGGTTTTCGAAACGGTTATGATTAACAATCGGAAAAGAACAAAACGAAAAGAATTGCAACACACGAAACGCATCGTACATATGGTTTCAACGGAATCATTCGACACGCCGAACAAAGGGAACACTCTCCCTACCACGTTTGGGGGATTTTTCGGGAAACGAATGCGTCGAACACATCGTATAACAGTGCAGGTATGTAGGTCTCGCTCGATCACCTGGCCATCGTATGCCCTTGCCGGCCCGTATGTTTGCTTCGGTGTCCATATGCCGTCGCAAACGTTCGAAAACGCGCGTGCACGTGTATTATGACGAGCACGTCATCACGCCTTCCCGTCCATTGTGTTCAAATCGTCCGTGGTCACGACTGTTATGTTATTTTATTTTTTATCTGAGTTACAGGATTAACGCGGAAGGGCTCCGAAAACAACGTGCCTCGTCGTCTTCGGGGTCGAATTCATTTTTTTTTTCGAAGGAAAAAAAAGTTACTCGCATCGCTTTGCATTCTGCATTTGAAAACTTCTCGTCAACACCGAACCAATACGATCGATCGTTACCTTAACGTTAACAACACGTATTCTGTAATCCTGTTCGTTTTAATGGGAGCGGAACGTACGGGAATTCGGTGCTTCTGTGTTTGATACACTCTCTAGTTTACACGCGTATTATCGTTTCTGCATAGGCTGCTAAATTAATAATACACCCGCGACCGGCCACACACGACTAACTCGTTTTGGATCACGAGCTTGGAATTTAGAACAAGTTCTATCGCAGCACGTTGGTAATCACTCGTGATTGCCGATATCAATAAATCTCAAATTATATCGGTTTTTAGAGGAGGAAAATCGACTACATAAAACACATAGGGCCACTCTCCGGAACACCCGAAGGCGATTCGAGTGGCAAAAAGTAACCTAACCTGATCCGGGAGGTTTCGATTCGTGTGAACCGCTGAGATCGGCCCGACGGGATGCGACGTGAATCAGGAAACCGGCGCACGATAGTTTAACGAAAATACACACCGCGGTGTAGTGACATTCTACGGTAACATCGCGAGTTCCTCGTGCCCATTGAAACCGTGACGACCACCGAACACCATCGGCCTGACAAACGTCCACTCGGAATTCGCCTTTACACTAAGAAACCCTTCTATTCGCTTTTGTTGATCGTTTCGTCCTCTATCTCTATTGTTTTGCACCAAGTATAATCGACGGGTTAGTCGTGCACCACCGCGTGCGCGTTATGATTTTTCCTACGACAACGGTGTGCCGTCGTCGCCTTCTCCTACCCGCGATCATTGCGTCACCGTAAGATGTGCATTTGAAACGGTGTTGCCGTTCAAGAGGAGAATGGAACACGAGAACGAAATTTATTTGTACATTTATCGTAAACGTACACACACACACACACACACACACACACGGATACATAATCATAGCCATGACTGCCGTTTAAGGCTTCCGTCGTGACGCCGCGCGATATCGTCCAACATCTGCGAAGTGCTAATATCGGATTAACCTAGATATTATTGCTAGGCGACAATGCGGTAACGACGACGACATACCGCGCATAACACGGTACCCGTCGTCCGCGGCGCATGCAAAAGGTGGTTTACATTGGTACATCGGCGCTACGCGAATACACTCGTGAGTCTGCAGGTGAAACAATCGGGTTCTCACCGGAGGCATATTTTTCGATACCTTAGTTCTTTACAACTTTTTCCCCGTCGTTTCGTTCGCAGCAGCAGCGCGGGAGCGTTATAAAAAACGGAATGAAATATGAAAAGACCACCCGGAGCGTGCCATAATATTATTATATAATAGAGGCGTACTACGCGGCTAAATCCCCGAAATGCTGAGTAACGCGATGTACAGCATTAGTGTTATCGTTATTAATAGTTATTACAAAATAATTCGAGTAGCATCCGAAAGACATTCCGCTCGCAGGTCTTTGCGCACACCAAAACGGTTCGTTCCGTACAAATGAAATTCTGATCGAGTGAGTTGTGCGATTCTTTCGTAAAACACATTTTTTTTTTTTTTTTTTTTTACAATCTTAATCGAATTTAAAATTTAATTTTGTATTTTAGATCGCACTGTTCTGTTCATGAATGTTAACATTTTCGTGCATTCATCGTTATTCCCATAACTATATTTTTCAATGGTAACGGTGTAAAATCAGTACAATATCAAATTCGTTTTTTCGTAGCGTTACCTCTCGCGACCGTAAAGTTTTCAACCGAATCGGTGAACTCCACGTTTCGCATCGAAATCGCTTTGCCGCGTCATAATTACGATACGTACATCGTCTGGCACCATAAAATCGGAACCCTGTCCTCTCGCCAAAACATAATGCGCCAAAGACCGGTCGGTTTTAAGTATTATCGCGGTGCATTATTTTTATTGGCATTGCACGTTTACACGCACACCACACAAGGCCGCAGTTACCAAATTTTGACGTTACTTCAAAATGCGTCTTTAAGTATTTTAATTTATTAAAAAACTCACAAAAAAACTGAATATTTTTTCAACGCAATACAAATAATGATTTTTCTTCATAATTATGTTAGCGTTTGTTAATTTTATTTAAATCGATAACTTATTGAAATATAAATATACATTATAATTATATTTAGTTACATAGGTATAACGCAATTATATTTATAAGTCAGAGATAAGTAAATACATAAATACATAAACGTATAATATTACTTTCACTTTATAAGTAATAAGTTATAACGTAGGTATATCAATTAAATTGCAAATTTTTCATTTTCGAGCCCTCCCAGGAATTGCTCCTGGGGCGTAGGCATTTCTAGCCACCCCCCCCCTTTCTACTGGCCTACGCACAAACGTTATTATGTATTATTGTATTTGGATTTCATACGACGCGTATATTTGTTTTCAACTACATTATTACCGTTTCACGCAGACATTTACGTGTTCGTTACGAGTACGTGTAATATACGATATGATATATCGTACGTCTTTCTTGACGAGTGCACCGACGTCGTAGGTCGTGAAACGGTAAAACGCGTACCGACGACGATTACATTAATCGATTCGTTCGTTAGGCATTCGGCCGGTAAACGCCGGATTATGTATAACTACTATGCTATCGGGGCGACGGAACAACCACGGATCGACATTAAAATCGAATTATCCTCGCGTCATTAAAACCGCAGACCTCGTGCATCACAATAATAGTAATAACGCAGCGCGGTAGACCACGTGTACCGTCGGCATCGGTTGGTCTTACAATATTTTACAGATGCGCGCGACATCCTAATACTTTGGCACCGTTTTCGGATCCAGTCGCCTCGGGCCGGTCGTAAATAACTTACTTAATCATTTTTAGGTGTCTCCAACGTTCGCCAGTTCAAGAGTTAAAACGTATGGCGTCCGTGCGCGGCAGCTAGAAGTCGCTGTGTAATCTTTAGGTTAGTTATTAAAAAGGTTGAAACCTTACGTTTACCGAATGCAAACGAACTCGTCCACGTCCACGCCAACAGTCTTCACGATAACAGCACGGCCTATCCGCATATTGTACGAGTAAATACGTTACGATAGGATTACGCGTACGAAATGCGATGATTGCAATAATACGAGCGGCCTTTTACACGCACGTAGCTGGGTTTGCCGCTTCTCGCTGGATCACACCACTCGCACATTTACGATTTATTTCGATCGTTCGACAACTTTTACGTCGGGCGACAGCTTGTTTCGCGTCGCGCAAGCGCGCACGTCTCGTTACTCGTTGCAAGTTTGCAAGTCTGTCGCGGAACGAGCTGTCTCCCGATGTGATAAGCCGAAAAGGCGTTTTTTTGAAAACGCGAAATTATTGCAGTATAATAACAATTATAATGATGGGATTTTTCAACCGCCGTGTCACGCGACGTGAATCAAATAACGGACGAAAACGTTGCAATTTAAACGGTATGAATGAAAAAAACATGCAACGCTTAATAATTAAGCGAAAAATTATTTTTCGTGCTGTTTTGGAAATACTTAAACACAATTATCCCCTGGTCGTAACTTAATTTCGTTTAAATGCTATCGGCACTTGGGACTCGAGTAACGAGCACATTACCCGTGTACTAGTAGTCATCGTATTGCAGATTGCGATTTTCCTATACCTTAAAAAGATTTATTTTTAGTTATCGTTCGAATTGCGTGTTGCACCGCAAATTGGGTTGTTTAAAACTTGTCGTCGGCGGCGTACAACTGTTAATAAACATTGCAGCATAATGTCGTCACATTATAATGTGTAATGCGTAACATCTAATTGTTAATAAACGTTGCTGTTGAAGCCTTAATTGAAAAAATAATAAATAAATAACAAGAAGATTACCACTCGTTCTGTATCATTCGATACACGGGGTTCCACAGTGCGGGAACATTGTTTTCATTGTTTTTTCGAAAGATTACATATTGCCCATATTATAATAGTGCACCCCGTAACGCGGACCCATTCACCTATGTTTAATGCGCCTACCCTATGCGCTACCCTAAACACCCGATGTTGTTCGGTCAAGTTGTAATGTGCACGCAGGTAAAACGAAAATGACGATTGGAAAAATACACGTATCTTTCCGGTTGATCGTACACACATAATAAGTAATAACTTTAAAACGCACTTACCACCCGTCGGGGGAGTGCGGACGGAGGACGCGTTTTACAAGACATCAATGACGAATACGTTGATTTAAATATATTTATCTGTTTGTGCGTGTACGTATGTGAACCAGGTTAAGTGGTCCGCGGCACACTATTATTATAATAATGTACACACACACACACATATATAGGTATACGCGTGGTATCATGTCCAAATGTAGTAAATCAAATGGTCATCGCTCGTCGGTATTTGTACATTTACTTAATACACATATATACACACACACACACACATTAGATGGTACGGCAGATAATTATGTACTGGCCGCGGTATAATAGGTTAGATTGTAAAGGAATCGGGTGCTGTGTGGTTTTTTTATAACAGATTCGGTGCGGTGTTTTACCGGCCGTCGTTCATAACCGCACACTTTTATATCTTAATCCCACATAAGTCCGCCAAATTAAACCGTTCAATACCGCACACATTGATATATTTATCAATAACGTATACATTTATCTAAAACAGAGGTCGGCAACCTTTTGAACCACGCGGGCCATATTTATTTTTTTCAAATGTTTATCATGGGCCACATTAAAAAAAAACATTTTTTACATATGATATATACTAATAATTGTATTGCTATTATATTTGATTATTTTACATAGAAATATGAGTGTAAAAAATATGAATGTTACTGGAAAAAATTGCTTTTAAGAAAAAAATTTTAATTTTTGACAAATTAAATATAACGGCTTACCTTTGTTTTCAACGAAATCAACCTAAGAATTATTAAAAAAAAAAAAAAACGATGTTCATCACAAATTTTTCTTTTTTTAGTCGCCATAATGTTTGGATTTACTTGTAAAATGAAACTATTAGAAACGCAAACAGTCACACGTACGGGCGTAATCACGGTGTAATACTAATTGCTACAAACGCAAAGTAACTATGACCATAGATTAAATATACTAGATACATATGTATTAAATACATAGATGAAATATATTTAAAATTTTAATTTTTAAATATTTATAAGTATATTTAATTTATCCTATGATTGAGTAGTGCAGCCAACATTATCTTTGACTCCGATTAGATAGTAATAACAATTTTATAGATATAAAGACTATAGGTTTGTTCCAACACGCGGTCAAACTATCATGAACTGGTGAGAGCATGCGCAGTATATTTTTTGCGTTCAAACACACCCTAAACGCAAACTCAAACTATCAGACTCTTGTTCCAACACGTCATTAGACCAGTTTTAGGATTGGTTGTGGACTATCAAAACAGTCCGCTGATTCCGACGGGGACTAATAGTCAGAGAAACTATTATCACATTTACTACTCATGTTATTAATTTTCATATAACGTTTATCAACAATATTTTTGTTTCACGGCATAAACTATAGTATATATATAGTATAAAATAAATATACTATTATAATATAAATATATTATAAATATAATATATATACAAATACATATTATTAACGTTTAAACTGTGTACCTAAAACATTTAAAATGGAAGATATGTACATATTATGGATTTTTTTTATTTAAATCGCAATTTAATTTTACCAATTTATTATCAATCTCATATCTTGTCATTGAAAATCCGAAAAACGTTCCAACAGAGATCAGAGTCCGTGATCAATCCACATAAGCGCATGCGCAGTAAATCAATCATGGATTAGTCGGCAACAAATTCCGAATTCCGTGTTGGAACAAACTTTATATAACTATATAGAATAAACATTAACTATTAACGATTAGATTAGATTTTATCAATAAAGAAAAAAGAATTAAATAGTATTGAAAATTGTACGAACAATTTTATTGAACAAAAATAAAACACAAAAATTAACCACCTTTGTGCGGGCCATAAAAAATTGCTTCGCGGGCCGCGGGTTGCCGACACCTGATCTAAAATAACATGAGTGCGCCACGGGATCGGTCGGGTTCACTCGTTCGCTACGCTCGCTCGAACAGTTAAAAACGAAAATACTTCCCGATTTGCTATGCAACACTACTCCAAATAGGTCACAGGATAAAAAAAAACGATTATGAGTGGAAATCATACGAAACGGCAACGTGAACCGTACATGCAAACTATGCAGGGAGAAAGAACAAAGTCAAATCAAATATGTGCGGTTTTAAACTATCGACCTTTAAAATTTCCCTTTTTAACAGTAGAATAAATGTGTGCGGTATTGAACGATGTAAAATGTGTGGTTATTAATGGTAAGTGTGCGGTTTTGATGACCGCCGGTTTTATCGGTGTCGTGCCGCTCGCGACGTGATTTGATTAGTATGTTTGACACTAAGAGTAAATAGCTGATTTTCATACAATATAACTTAAAATTCAAGTTGATTAAAATTATTCTGGTTTCGTACTATTCACATGTTTCTATGTATTATTGCTTCAGTGTAAACGTAGTAAAAACGTAGTATATTTTAGGGCAGAATCAATTTATTTACTTCATTACGTACGTATTATTCTTGTTTGTATTAGTAACAGATATACGTAAAACGACTTTTAGCTCTAATTGTATTGCAGACAGCAAAAAAAAAAAAAAAGAAAGAATAAAGTATCGTATAATCATTATTTCGAATGGTATTCGGAAAAAGAAAAGTAATAAAAAGTTCTACTTTTTTTCATTAGCAGAAAGGAATATTCGTATAATGCAGGATTAACGTTAGGTCTTAAGCAAGCCCCCGCGGTACATGCGTTAAGTTAAGTATAAAACGACTCTCGAAGAAATATGACTGAATAATCCCGAGTAAGAGCTTTTTAAACTTTCCTTTTTCGCCCGTGATCCCTGTATACGTATATACGTCGCACGCATAATGGAAACGGACACAGATGCTCGCATTCCGGCTTTTGTTTTTTTCGAATTGAAAATCCACTGTTTTCCCTCTCTTATTCCTCTCTACCCCTTATTCGACGTGTTCTCTCTTTCTCGCTGTCTTCCAATACAATACGATAAGATATACATTTTTCGCTCGTTGTCACTCCAAAAGATTTCCGACACTATTATCACCTGCGAGCATAATCGGTTCCCAAGGACTCTCCTTAAAAGTATATATATATATATATATTTGTATACAACTAAAATGCACGAACAAAAAAAAGTGCCAACGAGCGTTGCTGGGAGGTTTTTTTTCTTCTCGAATGCTCTTCCATACCTTTCGGTGTAAGCCGTTCGCGATAAATCCGTCTACGTGTTGCGTCAGTCATTTGCATTCTACGTTGACGTTACGACGTGACCTTAAGCCGTCGTCCGTCCGCGGACCAGCATTCGCCGCGCGACGATAAATAATAATATCATCAAAACATTTATTTTTTCTTATATATATTCTCGTCGCACGTTACGTACCCCGATATGGGTATACTACTGTTCGCCACTCATCGCGTTGCTTTTTGCTGTTCGGTCGATGCGATGATTGCTCCGAAAACCCGAAACCGGTCGCTGCAACGCTGTAATATTATCGATGATCGTCGTGATATAGCTACTTCGTGAGAAAATGGTGTACGCACTCGACGACTGAGAGTGACATCGGCGGAGAGCGTATTATGCAAAATTGTTATCAAAACAATATGATATGTTATCGGAACAATGTCATAACGATAATAGTTTGACGATGTACAGATCCGTGTAGTATACTAGGGAATTCGTAATTTTTCCTTTTACGCGTTGAATAAACGGACGTTAAACACGAGATCTATGACGTGCGTTTTCCCGCATTCAATACAAACCGATTCTACGATATTAGATGGTGTGTACGTTACTGTTATTGTGACTCCTGCGATGAATAAGGTTTACATACTTTAAAATTTCGTCGTACATATTTTGATTCTTATATTGTGCAAAGCACATCGTAGCCTTACAATTAGAACGCGTTTTGCGGTGTTTTAATATTTTTGACCGTTACGTGAATGAACCGGCATCATGTTCACCTGTACGATTAAAGATTTTATTCCTTTTACATAACATTTTTGATTTCAATTCGAACACGCTCTATATATACACGATCCGATGTTGTGTGCCTTTACTTAATGAACAAGGACATAAACCAGTACTAGTAATTATAAATTCGAGTACAACAATTTATAAACGAATGAAAAGACGGGCTTCGACTAGTTATTACGTTTTTTTTTTTTTTTTTATCATTTTTAAACTCAATTAGTTTGTTGATTTATATTGTTTGACACGATAACTCGACACTGGTTTAAATTATTGTTGTTATAAATGTATTAAACAATTATGAAAAATAGTCGACCGATTTAAAATAAAAATATTAATTGATTATTTCAAGTTGGAAAAAAATTAATCGATCATTATTACTGTAGTGTATATCGTGAATGCTGAACGATCGCGAGACGGTCAAATGGGTTGGAGAAAAAACGAAAAACGAAATAAACGTAACAATAATTATACTTATGCTGCGACTATAAGAGCCGATCGAAACGGAAAAATAAGCTTTTTCGTGTTAAAATTTTTCTTCGCACGAACTTTAAGCTCATAGCATAACATCCAACTCGGTCGTGGACCAGGCTTGACCAACTCGAGTTGATTTCGTTTTCATTGACTGACCGCTAACCAAAAGTTTTGAAACGTGCCGTTCCATCTCGCATAATATAGGAAATGATGGAACGGGACGTTTCATCGTCTGGAATTGAAAAAAATTAATCAAATGGCAATCACGTGTGATTAATTAAGATCGCGCGAGTTTGTGCAACGAGATAGTTTGTACATGACAATGTTTGTAAATTTAAATTACCAAATCGTTCGAGACGGGGCTGGCATTCGTGACGCGAAAGGCCAAACTGTCCGCATGAATGGAGTTTACACTTGATTTTACGAAGACTGGATTATCCTCTATAGTAGTCCAATTGAAAATTAGACCGTTTTCCATTAAGATTTCACATAAGCGTTTTTTGTTGTTTTTTAAATTCCTGTTTACCTCATCGAGCGTACCTGACTAATTAATTTTAATTGAACTTTTTTCGACTCGCGTTCAACCTTACGGTTGGTTTTGTGGTCGGATACGCGCTCTCCGCTCGTCCTGTTTCACCAGCTAACCTCTTCAGTTCAGTGAAGCCCGATGGTAATTAGCGTTTGGTTAAGTGTTATTGTTAAAATAACAAAAACAACAACAACAATAATGATGTATGCTGCGAGGAGAACGAAAACTTTACTACGGGTGCGGTGGTGTGCTTGTGCAACGTTGTACGCGCGCACACGGTTCGTCATGCATCACCGGCCGAAGAATTAATGTTGTCTCCGACGTTGGATCCGGTGTCGTGTTGGAATATTGGGTGCACACATTCGTCCGGTGTATGTCTGTGTACGAACTCGTACACGTTTGAAAACTCAGTTCAACTTCACAAAGTAGCGCGGAACAAGGAAGACGGTGATCGCAGCTGACTGCAGTTGTACTATCACGCGGTGAGTTATTGATTGTAGAAATGGAGACGCGCAAGAAGTGGATATTATCTTTAAACGGCAGCGGAGAACGGTGACTCAAGACGGTCATGCACAAGTCGGATCGTGTAACCGTGTGCCAAACGCTTGTTGCAATTCGCTTCCGACGTCGGACGCGGGTCAGAGTTTTGACGTTACTTAAGTAACGACGGAAACGTTACTACGCCGACGTTGGACAACGACGTTTTGTCGTGGATTACTAACTTGTCGTGCGGTCAACGTACGAGAGGGTTTTGGAAGCAGGGGCAGAACTAGGGGTGGAAGACGAGGATTCATTCGCGGGCGTAAAATTTTAAAGAATGTAATTTTTGTAATTATTAACTACTAATTTGATATTTTTAACTTTGTTAAATACTGTTATTAGGTTAAAACACAATAAGTATGATGGTACTCGTTTATTAATTATTAGAACAAAATTCTCGAGAACAGTATTTGATTGTTGGTCGTCTATGATAGGGCGTAATTTTAACATTTTCCCCTGACGTAAAAATTCCTAGTACCACCACTGGTTGGAAGGATCGCCTTTGGCAGCGCGTTTCGAAAAGTACGTAAGGTGGTCGGACCGCAGGTTCGTAGGTTAGGTGCACGCGCGTGGCCGTCATTGTCCGTCGACGAAAATGCCAAAAACGTTTTTACCCGATCACGACGTGTTTCGCTTGCTCAACGCGCGTTGCATCGTGTTGTGCGCGACCACGACAAGGAGAATGAGAGAGGGGAAAAAAAACGCGATCGGGTGCATTGTAAAATTTGATTACCGCGTGCACACCGATTGCGCAACCTCGCGCGAGGTAAACACCCAACCGTGTATGTGGTTATTATTAACGTGCAGTATCGCAACGACATACCGGATTCGTGATACCGAGGAGAGACGCGTGTGTGGTTTTGTCATTGTTTTTATTTTCACTTTATTTCTCGTTCTTATTTCATACGTGTGCAAAAGCTCCGGGTAACCGTGAACTTGACCGCAACCGCGTATTCGGCTCACCCGAATCACACATCACCCCGTGACCGCGACTTTTGATCGAAACGATCTCTTCAGCACTCGGGACGGATCCTGCGCGGTATAAACACGAATCGGATTCCCGTTGGATTCTATCCGTGTACATCGCGCGTGTGTGCGGTTGAGAAATCTCCCGTAGTTTTTCGTTTTATCGTTATGTTTTTTTCGATATTACATTTTTTCCTTTTTTTTTTCTCGTAGAATCGCTTTTGATACGCTTGCGCGTGCGCGAATCGTACAAGTTATTCAAGTCATCCCAGCCGATCCAGATTGCGTTGTACTGAGAAAGACAAATAAAATCGTGCCAGCTATTTTTTTCCTACGATTATGATTATTATTGAAAAGTTCATATTTCACTCGAGCATAATCATTTATCATGAGGTTTTCGATAATTTATGTTCGTTAAACGCCTCATGCTTTTGAACATAAGCCTAGCAACGTCCGATGGACATAAAATTATACACACTGCAAAGCTCAACGCTGCGACAGCGCTCGAGTCACGGGAGTTCAACACTATTCCATTGTAATTTATCAAATATTGTGTTTATTATATTTTTAATTTATATTTTTCTGAGCTAGTGATATTAATTCTCAAATCTGAAAACGATTTTATATATTATGTATTTTACGACTGAAATGGTTTATAGTTAACCCGATGCTCTATTTTTTCCCATATTTCCTATGCGCATTGCGCATGTACTACAATCATTACTTTCCATTTAAATTTCGTCCGGTAAATTGAAATAAAAAACAAAGGTATTTTGGGTTTCAAACGATTCGCAGTTGTTTCAATTGTAGCGCGATTTGTTTCCCTGATATCAATTTGTTTTACACTTACATATTACACACAGGCACACATAACTAACCATCGTCATTAATAACTCTTTCGAGAATAATAAAAAAAAAAAAAAAAACTGTGAAACCTTAAAACCGTTTAAATACACGTAAGCTATCCGTTCACATCATTAAGCAAGTCACGGACTAATCACGAATTAATCCGATTCCACAAGACTCTGTTCGTCGCAGACGTTATGACGTATAACCTAGAATTTAACGACCGATTTGACCGCATATAAACGGACAAATCCACATGGCGATGCAGTGGTGCGCGTATAATATAATATCACATAATATATAATATACAATAATATCGTCTAAAAGATGATATAATACCCGTGTGGCCATAAATAACCGGAATACTCCGGATCCAGGCAGTAATGACTGACGGTTATTTTATTGAATCATGATTCGTGTACATCGTTAACATTTTTTGTTTTTCTCTCGGTAAAGTCGCCGCTCAGGCGATGTTATAATACATGAATACATAAAAAAACAGAAAATCCACATTCCTACTGCTCACTTTTGAATAATATACCTTCAAAGCAGCAGTAGCGGTAGTATTATGCATAATACGCCGTTGTAAACGTATGTAATACGTAGTTTTTATTTTATTTATTTATTTATTTATTTTTTTTTTTTTTTGAACGACCAATTAATGTCTCGTTTCGTTATTCCGAATAATTTGAATATGACGTTGCGGACGAGATGTCGAAACAAGAGCAGCGCGTTTGTTACCGTAATACGTAATACGGCAATCCGGAGATATTTCAAGGTTATTACCGAAACGTTGGAACCCGTGTGACCGCGATGTTCGCGCGATCAATTCGTACGTCCCCGGCCGGATACGCATAGGAACCACGTGCACGTACAACCCGTAAAAAGTGAAAAAAATTCGAAAATACCGACATACGGTACGAGTGAACCGTAATACAGTGCAGCAGCGGACTATTACTTACATTATATTATTTTTTCCTGATATTCGATTAGTATCCGATTTTATCTCGTCGATTACAGTCGTCGCGTAGTTGTCATGTTATAGTGAATAATACCTATTATATTTAAATTTTATTATACTTTACGTAATGTTTGCGAAATGACGAAAATATTTACAACGTCGGTTAATTATATGCCCCCCAATCACTTCAATGGTCGCGTAGAGAAGGTTTTCCAAATATAAATATTTACAAATATTTGTAATTTTATTAGGTCATTTTTTAAGGACATCTTTTGTCATTTTTATGTCATATTTGCCACTTTTTGTTAGGTCATTTTTTAATGTTTTTATGTCATCAACTTCTGAACCCTAGTGATCACAACAATACCGTAATGGTACGCACAGCTTTGAACACGATTTTGCGGGTCGCGATTTATCCGTACGTGGTGACCCGGTGTCCATCAGCACTGCGCTTTTGCAACGCGTCTGAACCATATACCGTTTCGCTAGCTTACACGTAGCCGCCGTACGAATTTCGTGCTCGCGTTAAAAAACCGATCTAGGGGTGCCCACGTGGGGGGAACGATCGACCTCCACTAGGTGGACTGATTTAAGGTCGGTCGATATTTTTTTTTTTTTTGTAATCTATCCGTCGGACTACTTGACATTACGGCAGAGCATATTTTAACATAAAAAGTACGTGGCACTAGTGCTCCCCCCCTAGTGGTAATTGAATGCTACTCAGTGGTAGGTGATCGTGCCACTAACCAACACATTCTTATAACGGCCGTAATGACAGGAGTTGATTTTCCCTCTACGTTTCTCTGATAGACAATTTTATTAAAGTGCCACCCAGTGAAAATTATTTAAAATATGTTATGCATTACTGTCAACGCAGTGGTGTACAACAATTCGTGTGCGACTTATCTCGAACGGTGGTCGTGATCGACTAGCAACACGTTAAGGTGTACGAAATAATACGACGCGTGTGTACCGTGACACGCAGAACCGTATTACAATTTTTATTATAAATATTTTTCTAGTCTAAAAAATGTTATTAAACCGTACAACTGTAGTTGTTTCCTTAATTACTTAACATTTGAACGATGTAAAATAAAAATATACAACTGTTATAAAAATGCATGCGTACATTCGTACGAAAAACTTGATTATAAAAATATAATGATGAAAATCATGGTAGGTAAAAATGTCTTAAACAGTTCATTTTTAAATAAGTATATTCAAAATTAAATAGTTAGTAACCATCGGATTTAATAAAATAAAACATTTTATAATCAGTTGCATTTATTTTAGTTCTAGTTAGGTACGTACGTAATAAAAATGTAATATTGAAAATTATTTGCCGCCCTTGAAAAATTCCCCCCCCCCTAAGCACCAGCTTATAGTGTTTACTGTAAAATACGGCACTGTGCAGAACACTGTACCGGTGTCGTGTACACGCACGTTCGTCGACTCGTCCCCGAGCCGGAATTATGCAAATCCCTCGGACACAGGTCCAGCCTATGTGCTCCGGCCTCGCCCGTACCAAGGACCTCGTGGTTTCTCAACTTCGACAAGTGCAGCGCAGAATCGTGGACCATAACCGACGGTGTACGCGTGCACGGACTGAAAACAAACAAATGGCAATTAAAAAACCATGTAATATGTGTGCATTTGTTTTTTTTTTTTTTTACTAAATTAATAACGGAAAGTTATCATATATTGTTTTTTAGTTACGAAATACACATGGGATATTGCAACGAACGCAGTCCAGTAGTGTATACATTTATGTTATATACATTGTGCATACACACACACACACACAGACGAAGTCGCACATAAATCTGTTACGAAACCGTGTGAATATCCCCATATCGGTAACCTATAATAAATCGCCACTCTCTCTCGTCGGGGGTGTTCCCCTTTATTGTGAGCATTTTTTTTTTTTTTTATTACTTTTGTGCGTATACGGTTTTGGCTTCATGCTGGTATCAATTTTTGAACCGTACAATACAAATCCATACTCTCGTTTCGCTCGCACGAGTTACGCAATATTTCGTGCGGTTCGTTTTCGAAAAAAAGAAAGAATTCGAATCGTTTAACTCGCACTGTATAAAGGGTGAAACTCAATTTTCCAGAAACCTTCTATACAGCGCACGTTACGCTTCTTTTCGAATACGCCGAACGTACCCGCACGTCTTCTCGTCGTGCTTTGCGCCGACACCTAAATGGCTATACTTATTACGTACGCAGAAATCTAAGCGCCCGGTCGTGCTGTAGACGCGCAGCGTTTCTCAACTCGTACCGAAATCAATTCGCGAATAATTTTGAATTGGTCGTCAAAAAATTAAAATACAATGGTTTACATTTTAAACCACCTGTACTAAACAGTTTTGTAAAAACGATTGACATATTTTACACGCAAGATTTCACTCGACAAAAAAACGTAAATCCAGCGTTTAGGTATTTCAGAGCTATAAATGTACTTTATCGGTCCACGTCTAAGCAAACGATCAAATATGATAGGTTGTTGACGAGAAATCAATTCGTATTTTTCTCGACATGAACTATCAATAATGTTAAGTTCACTGAGGTATCTATAAAGGAATATCGATAATGCGCAGCACGAACAACGTGTGTCCGTTGGACCCGACCGACTGCAGTTGCCGATTCATGCACTTGCACCACGAACGCACGACGTAATATGCAACTACATGGATTTATGGTAATTATTACGCATATTGTTGTGTTGTACGCACATCGGTAAGATAATGTCTTTGTTATAACACTACGAGTATACTACCAAATGCATGCGATGCATAAGCGTAAATCTTTCTTCTGCAATGGACATAAAATTCAAATAACACTCGCTCACAGATCGAACAGCGTTCGGCCAAAACAGTTCTACCGATTCGTTTGGAATGTTAAGATAATTTATTTATTATGTACGGGCGGTGTACCGCGAGTAGATTTTTCGAATATCGCATTCCAAAGGATCGAAACGCTTTCGGGCCCCGGGTCGGATGTACGGTTTCCGGTTATCTGTGACACGTTTTGTTTTGTTTCATACGTTTATTTCAACAATATTGACCGGTTGACGTGTACGTAAATCAATACGGTACAAATAAAAATAATGATTTCGCACAAATGTGTTGCGCATTTTTTAACCCACGTTTTCGTTGTGCGTCAAAATAGTAATCGTTCTAATCCGTAGCAGCAAAACATCCGCCGGTCAAGGTCGGGTTATAATTCGGCTGGTTTATATAATGTATACATACGCACGTGGTGAAACGTTCATCAGCCGAAACGAAAAAGTATTATAATCGTTCTAATAATACGCATTATGTTAAACGCGCGTACGATGCACCGCGATCAGGAAAGTCGTCGTAAAAACAGACGCACAATTTTATTGTTGTACGCGAGCTCCGTGCTATCCGCACGTTTCGGTTACCGGAAAAAAAAAAAAAAACGGTTTCGTCGTTTCTACATTTCGGCGATCCTGCTGTATTTTTTCGACCTTCGCGGCTACAACCGCGCACCAGGACCGCGATCCGATGACGAGACGTGTTTTGTAATGATAAAATGTTTCGTTCGCAAGACGAACAATGATAGGCGCGGTTTTGTTGTACGTTATTAACATTAGAAACGTTCAAGACGGTTACCAATACAAATAATAACAACGGTTGTACCACGGTTTGACGACACCTTGGATTTCCTCGTCGAACCCCGAAAACCTGCAGCGGCTGCGGCGGGTCACAAAAATTGCGCGTAAATCATGACGTCAGTTTTAGGTTTTTTAACGTATGCGCCGGCCCCCTCGTTAGATTTAAACAACGTTTTCGGTCGTTGTTGTGTAACGGACCGGTGCAGTATATATTAATACGTACTACACGCACGTCGCTGATTCGTACGCGGCGTGAAATAATAATAATAATAATATCATTGTAAACGATGTATTTACATATTTATCAGCGTTTTATGTTTATAGTCCGGTAGCATGCTACGCGAACGCTTTACTTGTACGCCCCACGCGCGTAAGGTGTTTGCGACGCATTCAACGAAATCCGTTAATTAACAGCGATTATTTATTGGACGGTCTTGATTTTACGAATTTCGTTTTGGTCTTTGACGCTTTAGAACCGCCTGAAATAATTACACCCACGCGATCTATATCTGTAAACGTGTTAACGCTGTGTTTTATTTATTTACTTTTTTTTTTTTTTTTTTTTTTTTTAGACCATCCGAACACCAAACGTAGAAACCGCTTTCCGTTTACGTGTCGACGGAAAACTTTTCAAATAAAACGCGATTGTTACGTTCTAGCACCGGTTTACATGAAATGCAAATGTTGTACTTCAACGCGCTTGTACACCGTTCGTACACGCGTACCGCCGTAATTCTTGATAACGTTCCAGGCGGATTTTTAAGTGCAATACATTTTTCGCGTTCATATTTATGCGCGCGTACGTGGGCGACGTTGTCGAGTGTGTTCAGTTCGCACCTACAACCGTTCTATATCTATTGCACCCGCGCACTTTTATCGTTTAGGTCACGGACAGACGGCGCACAGTGAGGTTTTCAAAAATGATTTTAGCGCGTCATTGAAAACGTTCGACAAGCGCAACAATAAAAACACGCCCATTAATAAACCCGGGCTAAGCGGTCGAGTGGTACGGCATTTCAACAACATTATTCGTACTCCGACCGGTGAGGTGTTTCCAACAAGGGTTGTCCATCTTTAACCGACATCGTGTTACGTAATGTATTCGGTACACCCGAGTTCGCGTACCGACACTAGGTTGGATTGCTGGTCGGACGTCGTCGAACGATATCGAAAACAATGTTTGAACAACGTTCGCAATCACTTTTTCGCGAAAACCTTACGTCGTTCTTTGTATTGCACACGTGTATTTGTAGTGCGCCGAGGTGGTTAACGTTGTTCGCTGGGCGTTTCGAGTACAGAAACAACCTCAAGATGTTTATCGAACCGAGGTAGACAGCGTTTAAAGGTACGCGCGTACGTTGCACACACATTGTTTTGTTCCTGCGATTTACGTAACAGAATCGTAACGCGCGTTTCGCAAGCGAATACATAGCGTACGGTGAACTCCTTGCGTTCCGTAGGGCACGTAGGCCGTGCGATCGGTCGTTGTCGTCGTCGCGCGGCTAACACGGTCCCGACCGATCGTACGGACGTGCGCGCGCTTGCGGAGAACAGATTTTCATCAATGCCGCGACCGGTAAAATACGATCGAGAACGTTATTTTTGGTAACACGGTTGAGAACGTTCGAGTTTATTCTTCCCCCCCCCCCACCCCCAAATGTAATCGATCGATAATATGAGCACAATAATCTGTTGATATTCATCGGACTTTTATCGGATCAGCTGGATGTTTATAGTAACTTCGATACCAGATACGAGAGAATGACGGTTAGGCTTTGCAGTCGTCGCACTAACTGTTCGTCGATACATTTCATAATTTTATAAGTTACACTTATACAGGTATTAGATATTTTTATATGTCCTACACGTTTTTAATTTTTATTCATACGATATATTACATATTATTTTTTCAAGAATGTTTATTGTACGCGTACTGAATTTTTCAAAAGCCAAATAAATGATATAGCAAACTATGGCAACGCTGCACATCAATTCGTTCTCAATCGTATCGTTTTTTGGGTTATTTGTTGGGGCAGCGGTAAGTCCTTTGTGAATTTTAAGTGTTCTCAATCGTTCGATAGCCGTCGCATCGGCGTACGTTGCGGTCGTCGCACGCGTATCGAACGGAGTACCGCGGTCCGTGCTCGTGAAATCTACAAGTTACGTTATGGCACGTACCTTTTCAAACAAGAGAGCTACATTTGAAATGCTCAAGACGGATAACAATACAAATAAGAACAACGGTTATACCACGGTTTGACGGCGGCGGGTTTCATCCATTTAGGTCTTTAGGAAGAGATTTGTTTGATAATCACAAAAAAAAAGTAGGTCTAAACTCCAAGGAATAATTATTTATTGTTATTTCATAACAATAATAATCTAATGCTCCTGTTATCTGATTATTCCGATTATCTCACGCAATTGACCGTTAATGATAAAATTAAACTTTACAATGATCAACCTATATTCCTAGAAAGATTGACAAATCGATCGCGATCGACTGGTTGGCGATCCCTGCGTTACGTTGTGGCGCGTACCTGCTTCTGGGATGTACGACCGAGCGGGCACAAGGCGACGCCCTAAAACGCTTAAAACGCCCTAAAAACACATACACACACACACACACACACACACCGTAAGGAGCTGTTGTTCAGTTGTTTCGTTCTCGTAGATTATTGTTTTTTCAAAATTCTGTTTTGCACGCCTACGCTGTTATGACGCGGTCGTTAAAATAGTGTTGCCA
The DNA here is from genome assembly GCF_003268045.1 of Sipha flava. Classification (NCBI taxonomy): domain Eukaryota; kingdom Metazoa; phylum Arthropoda; class Insecta; order Hemiptera; family Aphididae; genus Sipha; species Sipha flava. Next base: position 266,130 of record NW_020273087.1, read on the forward strand.
TCTCAATTGACCGTCGTCATTCGTTATTGTACACGGATCGAATTGTTAAACAGATCGTGTTGAGTGCCTACACGGTTACGAGAAAGCGTTGTGGACCGCATCGCAGCGCGTACAGTTTACCGGAAAAAAATACATCTAACTACGATGTTCTTACGGTCGTCACGTACAAGTAATACGGTATAAGTACGTATGACGAAAAAAAAACCACTATTTAATCTTCGCGTCCATACATTATTATGCACAATACGAGTAATTGTACTGTTACGTATAGATGTTTGAGAATAACAGTTAATAATAATAAAAATATAATAAAACAATTTAAAACAATTATTATTTATAATTTAATTTTCTTTGCTTTTGTGGCAGAAAATATAATGTAGATATTTAGCAGATGCCGACAATAACTAATAATTTTTCTTAAGTTGATCATTTAATATTTTTGCGTCCTCTCCCCTCATCATCAGGCACCCAAGGCAAGTGCTTCGCTCGCCTCACCCTATTTACAGCTCTGAAAATTATTACCATTTATTGTCGTTTAACTGACAATCGATAACCACGCAAATAGTATAATCAACGAGACCATGTTATTCAATCATTCGAACCGCTAATCGCATGGGTACCTAATATAATAATTCACGTATTATTGCGTTATGTTTTATTAATTTAATAACAGCCGCACTAATAGCGAAGTTATGACGGGACCGCGTGAACAATGAATTAACTGCATAGTTCGTATGCAGTAACGCGATTATGGTTTTGTGATTTAGAATCATTTCGGTATTGTATTACGTCCGATAAATGAAATAATTCAGTCAACATTGAATAAAACCGTGTTCAACAAGCTTAACTATTTTCTAGATAACCGTTAATAAACTTACTATAGATAATGATATTTATAAGCTTCCAACTCATATATTGGTGTAGATATTGACTATTAGTTATATTATGTGTTACTTAGTTTTTTTGTTGTTCGCTTTTGAAAAGCGAAAATAATCAGAGACCGCGGCAGTGATAATATTTACCTTTAAAATAAATAGATACACTTATAGGTCCGGTTTCCCGATTATTTTCGTTTAGAACGGCAAAGCAGAATTTCAAAGAACATAATATTAACAGATGTTTAGGTTTTTTTTTCCCCCGTAAAACAATACGTAACATCACGTGAATTCAGTTGGTATGATTTATGGTTCATTTTGTTCAACGTGTATAGGTATACATTGGACAACATACACGTTAATAGTTATTTATAAGGAATTTAAAACATTTACTTAAAATACATCTGATAACACGCATTCATTATGCATCATTAATTTACAGTCGACCCGACTGTTTTATAAATAATAAATTTAAACGCATATTGTAACTGAATTAATCATGGTTGCCGCGCGACGATAAGCATCTAACAAGTCATTGTAAAAACATCTGTTTTGTGTACACAAAAAAAATAACATATAACTGGAAAAAATAACATTAGGGTTGATTTATTTTTATTTTTATGATTACCATCGTTCCTATGCTGCGAGGAATAACAAGTACCTGCCTCCATATTGCGGGTACCTATAGACTTATTGATGTACATACATACGTTTGCACTTAATTCGGTAAAATATACGATTCAGTAAAAATGCTTAAACTTAAACGCCGATTTACGATCATCATATTTACACATATTCACTTCTACAAATACGAGTACAACGCGCGTATAACTGTTCCCGTTTTAACCGTATGTAAAATAAAAAGTCGATCGAACGAATTAAATTGAAATTCAAAAACGATTAATTCGTCACCCAGTCGTTTCCCATGTCGGTAACACGTTCGCTCACATCCGTGTAATGTCTCACGAATAATCAATAAATATTTTCAAACCGTCATTCGACGAAAAATAAAAAAAAAACATATTGAACCGTTAACATTTTAACGATAGTAGTGCCTAAAAAATATATAAATATACGTACGTAAAAATACGGTCGCGTAGCGCAAGTATTCACAGTAGTGATTCGAACCGTGGGAATTAAAATCTCTATACTAATTGGTGTTTTTTGCGTTTCGATGACGAAAATATTATCATTTGTATCTGGTGTCAAGCAGAATCTGATACGATATCTTTTGATCGGACGACCGGTCTCACCGGGTGGGCGTTGTCAATTAATCGCTGACAAGAACGGGTGCGTGAATGACAACGAATAGGGGGGATGAGGGGGGGGGGACGAAGGAATAAGACTAATAATTATTGTTATTAACGAATAGCGAGCGCATACCACCCCGTGGCGTTCATTGACTGTTTCCTGATTAAAACATTCCGTCGCGCGTCGTCGTCGTCTAGTCATCACGTGTGCGCGATTTAATTGACAGCCTCCGGAGCTTTTGTGTGTTTCAGCAATAGACATACACGGCCATGGTCTTTCGTTTTCTATTTATTTTATTATTCATCGTAGCTAATTAAAGACTCGCCGCACGCTCGTCTCGCGTCCCTCTCTGTACGTATATATATATATATATATAGATCTTCCTGTCCCCGTTCCGGTGCGCTGTTTGCACCGCGCATCATTAAACGTCTCTTTATACAACGCACATATAATCACGCGAATGAATCCAATTAAAGGCCATTCTGCAGCGGTGTGCACGGGACGCTCTGTTTCCGTTCGACGTGCGCGCGGAAAGGTAAAACGGGGGAAAAAAAACGAGCCCGTGAATAAATAAAAAAAATAATAAATAAATAAAACAACGACGAAAAAAAATAAAACACGGACGTTATGCGCACGCGGCTCGGACAGGATAACAATGAGTACGCTGCAGCAACAGCAGTAAAAGGGATCAACGGACGTTCAGAAACGTCGACGACACAAAAAGGGGGAGGGGGCGTATACTGCGAGAGAGAGAGTGAGTGAGTATTTTATTTTTTCGTCTCGACATATTTGTTATATATTATTATTATTATTATTATTATTAACATATATAACGTATATGTATATGATAAATATGTATATTATTCGTCCATGTGCGTCCGTGTGCACGCGCAGTCACACGTGTGCGGACACCTATATTATTATATGTGTGTCACGGGCAGGACCTGCGGGAAAAAGGATATAATAAAAATGTCACGGGAAAAAATAACAGTAGTGGAACGGCGCAAGCTGAGGACCGTAAATTGTTCACCCGCGCTCACGACTTGTCTACACGTACACGCAGGACATCTGCAACGTGCGTATACGCGTATGTGTATGTGTACGTGTGTGTGTGCCTGTGTATGAGAGCTCAAACACATATATTATTTATAATACATATATATATGAGCACAACAATAGTAGGTATACGGTCACCTCCTACGCCGTATAAAGATACCTACCATACCGCAACCACATTGGTATAGAGGCTCTGATGTTCGTGCACGCGTTGTACAAACATTATGAGGACATGCGAACATCCACACGGGGTATGGGCGTCAACCCGAGTAGTTCCGATTGGGGCGTCAATTTATTTGATTTGAGTCGTTAATGTGATTTTCGAAACGTTAATATAAGTTACACTCGGTATGATAAACCATTTGTTATGTGAGATGACTAACCGTTCACGGACGTGTGAGCAAAAGCAGACGTCGAGTAAAAGCTCCCTGAGCAAAGACAGAACGAGAGAGATTATTTAGACGAACCCTGAAAGGAAATGGCCAGGAGTGGCGGGATCGAAAGAACGGTGTGGCGGTAACAAAACGAAAGTCCCTCGTAAAGCGTATGGAAGCCGAAGGAGAAGAATATTATTTTAGTGGTCCGCAGAGGAGGAGTGCAAGTCTTAGAACTCCTGCGGTTCACCCAACGGAACTGAGTGTTTTATAGGTTTGCTGGTAGTTTCATATTTATGGCCTGTATAGCCGTACTTTTATGATTTATGTGATTCAAAGTGGTTATCTACTGTCTTTCTTCATCACAAAAACCGTAATTTAGTCGTAAGACGATTCCAATGCATTTATCGGTTTAATGCTATGGTGAGGAATTTAACGACAGATTTGACGTTGTCGTGTAATTTATTCGGGTTTCGGTTTCCCGCGAATAAACATATCTCGCCTTAGGTCCACCAAGAGTTGATAATTTTTTTAATTGTTATCATTTCGGTAAGATTTTCGGATTCGGATAAGAACGCGATCTCGGGGGAGACTTCACGACGATTTCAAACATCTATACGTCATCGGATTCGGTGTGGCAAAGCGCGATGGTAAATTGTTACCCGAATTAACATAAACCATAAAACATTACGACATGCGTACGTTCGCTTATGTGTTAAAATAAATTATTGTGCTGCATAGAACATGTTTACAAATATTGATGGCTGACGGCCGTTCTGATCGATAATTAATGTACGATACGTAAATGGAACGCAGCTAATCGCAACTGTCACATGAATACAACGATTGCGACTATATTTGTTCATTTACACGTGTTTGTTTCGCTAATTTTCATCGTCGGTTTTGCAACGCACGTGATCTACCACTATTATAATTAGAGTTAGGATATTGATAACCTAAAAAAACATAGAAAAATAGAAAAATAGAAAAAATATGCAAAAATGCCCTGAAAACTTTAAAAAAATGACCTTAAAAATTATCTTAAAAACTAATTAAGTAAGTGAAAAAAATATATTAAAAAATAATAATTTTTATTAAAGATATGGGTGTGATAATGAGTGTAATAGTAATTTTAACTATGAATTATAAATTATAATATTCATAAAACAATAGTATACATCTACATTTCTATTTTAGCATTATATAAAATTACTGGACCAACGTTACATTTTAATTAATAAATATTCGTCCAAATTCGGATATTCTAATAATAAATGATTGTTGTTTTACCATTATATTTTAATATTACATTTTGTACACGGTTAGTTAATATGACACTATAAAGGACCCAGGAGACGTTTACCCCTTTACCTCCCTGGCTATTCCACACCTGTATGGACCTATAGGTACGAAAAATAGCGTATTATAATAACACGAATCATCACGTACTTCATATCATTCACGATAATTTCATAATCCTGACGTAAGTACAATCAGTGTATAACAGGGAAAGCTACAATTGTCGGTACTCTGTGTGCGAGTGCAAACCATTTTCCCTCCCCCTCCCTCATAATAATAAAGGTCGAAACACGTCTACGATCGGACATCATTCCGCAATAGCACACAGGGATGTACGCAGGCCGTGAGTACGAATCCGAGTTGTTTTGCACACGTACTACAAAATGTACGGTGTAAATAATTTCTGCCTAGGCGGTATTGTATTTCAATTCCACTGGCGTTCAGCTCGCGTTTAATTGCATTAGTGTTTTGCACTACGGAAAACTGTAACTGTTTACCGATACTCGATAAGGCCGCACACGCTGCACGCCGATAACAATGGATTTTCACGATACGAGATGAAAGTAAACGACTGCATTGAGGAGAATAAAACACAAGGACGTAATGTACAATATTAAATAGGCAGTTTGAGCGGACAAATGGTGTATTTCGTGTTTTTCGATTACGTCTAGTTCACCGGCACAAATATTCATTAAAATCGTCGAAAAAAAAAAAAAAAATTAAGAAAAACGTGTAATTTAGTTTCACGTTAAACAAAATAATAGTTACGCGACCACACCTTACTCTAGTGTAATATCATGTTGATCACCGTCGTGGATATTGTTTTACTGTCTGCGTTCGTTATTAAACTGGATATTGAAATCGGTACCAAGCAAACCATCAAGGGCGTAGGTTTTCGACTTGACATAAAACGAATCCTACATGCATGTACGTATGTATTGTATATACGTATACATATATATTATATACCCGTGACATTTCCCTTCGAATGTAACGCAACGTTCAAGTTATTAATACGGAGTAACCCTATATGGTATTCGAATTATTAAATCCCGACGTAATTCTTTTCGACACTATTCAGGTTTCCGACGTCTTATTGGACTTCTCGACGGCGCTCCATATGAGTCACTTCCCGTGATGTATTCATAGAACAAGCAGGCTTCCGGAACATAAGAAGTTACGAAGAACAGGTCCTCGCCTTAACTGCACTAATTTAAGCTGGTTTCCAGAAGAAGTTAAAGACCAGCGTAGCCTTCATTAACCTTTCTGGTGCATATGACACGGTCTGTATAAGTTTGGTAAGGTGAGTAATTGTTGTAAGTTAGTGCGAACAGGATATGGTTGATGTGGTTACCTCTTACATGATTGAGGGTTCTAAGATAACCCACTTTCCTACAACCACACGGGATGCATTTTTTCCGTTCGGTACTCTACTCGCCTGCGATCCCTGACACGTCGTCGTCATCGTTCCTTAACAACCACTTTGATCGGTTATCACCGATCGCGAATTCGTTTCTGATCCATTTTCGTCGCTCGGCAGAGGTTTCAACGCGTACCGCGTAGCAGGTTAGCACTTGTACGAGCTCACGGAGGCAAACGGTCGCCGTAACAGGTACGATGCGTATATGCGCGCTTAACGATTCACTAATAGCGAGTAATGTAAATCGTGCCGGTCGCGTCCGAACGACGGTCAGGACGATTCGTTTTTTATGTTTATTGTTGTGCGCGCTGTGCACATGTATGAGCAAGCAATACGTGCCATCGTTAAGGGGTGCGTATATTTTTATTTTATTCTCCCCCCCCCCCCCTCGGAGCGCCCGTCGTCGTCGGCGCAGTAAGACGAGCCGATCCGAAAATAGTTTCCACCCACTTGGGTCGGGTTTTTAAGGTGATTTATCTTCATTTCAACATCAAACATCCCTCCACAATCAATTTACCCCCGACGTCGCGCTATGTTAACAAATCACCGCCTCCATATATACACACACGGCCGGCGCGTCGCGCGCACAGAGGGTTCGGAGAGCCCTTCGATCATAGTTAATGCTGTAAGCTTTGTTTTTGTATGACCCGACCCCGGCGGTGAAAATCGAAAGTCCTGCAAACCGAATTTGACAACACCCATTATTCGGTGACATCTCCCGGTCCTCCATCCCCCCCCGTCATTCGTTTTCCCGCTTTCCCGTTCTCGTTTTGTCTCCGGAAAAATAAATAAGTACATTGCGATACCCGCCCGACACGTGATGTTAGTGCGCGCACAACATACCTTCGGATAACGTGATCGATACTACTTTAAACTGCATATTGAGTTCCATTGTTTTATATATAAGAGATATCGTACGACGAAATAACGGGCGAGAACATTATTTGATTGATAGTGTACCGTGAAAAATGACCTAAGAAGGAAGACAAATTATATCTTCGTAGGTCCGAGGTTTTTTCACGAAAACAATAATATACATATGTACGTGGGGACGGATTTTAATTTCAATAAATCTTTTTTTTTTTCTTTATTTGTTTTAGAAAACCGTGCGCGTGTTACGTATGTTTATATAATATGTAATATTATACAGTAGTTATATCGTTATCGCTGCTGGTTTAAAATACGTTTCTGGTTTAAATGATTTCAACATTTCAAATGGAACGCTCTGATGCAATCAAGTTATTATAATAAGCTCGGTTATTAAAATTAACGAGACTGTCGCTGATTTTTATTTGAAGTATTTAGTTTTTGCTAAATATTTATATTGATCTTTTAAAACTATATTCAGTGATTAATGTTCGTTAATAATTCAATAAAGTTGTTGGAAATTTTTTTTTAAGGAATTTGAATTATCGTCATACATTTTTACGTACCGACTATATAGAATATACGTATAAATCGTACAGTAGCAGTACAATAGTAATTTTTATAGAAAAATTTGAATTGACGAAGTGAACAATTGGGCTGCAAGTCGGCGGAACCGAATTATAACGATGTCGTCACCCCGATCATCGATATTTTAAAATCGTTTAATTAACAATCGATCGATCACGAACAGTCGCCAGAAGATGATGTTCGTCTCCTGTGCCTGTTAAAAATCGTGTGTTGCACGTGTGCCCGGGCAGGTCTCGGCCGCCACTTGCGTTATTGTCGATACGAAATCCTAGTGCAGCCCTTAATGTCTGCTCGAACGTCTTCCCCGACAGTGTGCCGTCTTTTCGCGTCGACCGATTTTCCAGAACCGTTGTCCCTGGCAACGTCTCGTGCACGTGTACGCGATAGTGGGTCGCTTCAACCGCACAGCGTCGCGTCGAGAAAAACCTTTGTACACGCACACACGAATATCGGGTGTAATTAAATTAATATCGAGTTACGAGGAATCGCCTAAAACTCGACGTCCATTACCTTGCCCGTCCAAAAATGAATATTTTTTTTTTCAAGTTTATGATTAGTACGTAATTTGTACGGATTTGTACGACCATTTTCGGAATTCGTACGGAACTCGTTCACCGAGAAAAATTCATTTGTTGCGGGAGGGACTGGAATAACGTTTTTTTTGAGAGGTAGGACAGGGGGGTAATGGACGTTAAAACGCGTACCTGAAAACTTAGATAATGCAGTGAGCGTAAGTCGTATTACATGTACATGTATCCAATAAATAATGCAATTTGACATACGTACACGTGTGTGTATGTAATATTGACGGGTAAACAAGATTAGACGATACATTTTTATTTTTTTTTATACGTTTTTCTCTAGACGTGACTTGTAATTCGTTTGACGTGTGCTGGCCCGGAGAACCGTAACTACGTGCGCCACCACCGAACGCATACTGTCGCGTACCGTTCGGAATCCGACACCGGACACCCGGAGGGGAATTTCGTCAGCGCACGTACCGCTGCACCGTGTGTCATGTGTTATACCTGTAAGGACGATGCGTGACACACGTGTCTACGCGCGTAATATGTTACGTACGTCGGACTGCTGTAATATGAGCTATTGCTCCTGCGTAAAATGCGAAGAGTTAACGCGACGTGACCTACCTTGCGGATCACGCAGACGACAAGGGTCCGTGTTTCGTGAAGGCAACTCAACTAAACGATGATCCATGTTGGTGCGTACTTGACAAGTTTACTAATATTTACCGTCTAAGATCAGCGTGTTTTTATTTTTAACGATTAATTTTGCCTAAAGCGGAAACAGCCGTTAAAACGGATCGATAGGACCTACTGCGTCGTCGGTTTCCGTTCTTTGTGCAGCAGTGATCGGTTTTAGTCCTATCGATTTCACATCACGATCTAAGCGTCCCACAGTAGTTGCGGTCACGGATGGACGTCACTTCCGTTCGCGGCGACGTCGTCGTAAAATTATGTCCGCGGATGCCAAGACCTTAAGTCAGCCATAATCAACCTTTTTTTCATTTGGACCATATAAAATATTTTAAAATATTTCACGGGCCGCAAGTCGAAATTAACGAAACGGAAATTAAAAAATAAATGTATATATTGTGTAAATTGTATAACATTTGAAAATTTATTACGAAAAGATTTAATTAAATATTTTTCTAAAATTAGTGCGAGCAATATGTTTTGAACTTTATATTTTACTATCAATCCAATGAGTTCTGTTTGGGCCACATATAAATCATTGGAGGTCTGCAGGTTGAGTACCGTTGCCCCAAGTCCACCGTTTAAATGTATCGTCGAACTGCACGCGTAAACAAGGTTTTGTTCGTCGGTGATAGACGGCCGAGTACGATCAGGGACCGTGAAAATGGAACCCAGTGTCAGATGTAATGTAACCGAGGAAAACAGGTACAGAAATTAAGGAAAGTCCATATGAAATGTTTCGTAAGACGTGTCGGGGTGACACGTTACTATGAAACGACGAATAGACTGAGAACACCGATCGACCAAGAAAACCCGTCGTGTCGTACCAGTTCAACGTTTTCAACGGTTCACCGCAACGTGCGTGTTGCACGTAAGTGAAATCTCGTGGCCAGGAGACTCACTGGAGGAAAAGCTTTTTGGCAGCGCAAATCTGCATGTTTGTTTTAGATCGGCGTACGGTTATAAGAACGAACGGTTTGCAGACGTTTGCAAAGTAATTAACGGGCATCGGGGAAACGATAGAACACGTTTGTTGGTGGACGAGTAGTTGGTCGTCGTAAAAAACGTATCGACGCGGCTACGAAAACGGTAAAACGCTGTACGACCGTCGAACCGTAAAGGACGAATATTTCCGAGCGGTTCTTGGACAGCAGTTGCGCGGGACGACGTGTGTCGGGCAGATCTCCTCTTTTCGGCATCGTGGAAACTCCAACGTCTTTGCGACCCCGGTCCGTAACGGCAAGGGCGGAACGGGGGGGGGGGGGGGGGGGGGGGGGGGGAGGGGAAGACTGATGAATGTTGAACGTTGATATATTATGTTTAAAACTAAATAAACATGATTGTACGTTGACTATTAAAAAAAAAAAAAATTTAGTTTAGTATTTGATTATTGGTCAGTGACAGGGCGTGATTTTAACATTTTCGCCGGGGGTAAGAACACCTAATTTCACGTGGTTTCGAGCGTAACGGAGTAGTTAATAACCCGTTGACAAATGACCGTATCTGTTGATCGCGTTCGTGCGGTTTTTCGGACGCGCCTCCGTCCGTCGGGAACGTGCTGCCGGTCATCGCGCGGTCTCGAAAGGTTCAAGAGCGCCGGGCCACAATGGCTGCTCGTTAAGAACACGTCTCGGCCCGTGGAAAGGGTTGTTTTTGGCCGTCAGAAATTCATTAGAATTGATGCGCCACCGCCGACTGCTGCGAGACGGCATTACAATTGTCGGACGACGCGCGACAATGTGACGCGTAACGACGACGGTCGCGCACGGGATCGCGCCTCGCAGATGACGTGCGCGCGTGTCGGAGAACAATATCGGATATACGTGTACGGTCTACGAGATCGTCGTCGGAACGGTAGTGTACGCCGGTGTAACGGTTCGGTGTCCCTCGGCAAAGGGATGTTTTCGAGTAAAAAAAAAAAAAAAAAAGACGCGTATCTTACCGTTTGGGTAAAAAAAAACTTTTTGTCGACCGGAAAACGTGTGATATTTCGCGACCGAACCTTCAAGCTTAACGACATAAGAAAAAATACCTTCGCACTCCGCCGATAAACGTCTAATGAAACGATGCGACGTGTAAAGTTCGTTTCGAACGGGCACGGAGCAAACCGAAATCACGAACGAACAGTTCGGCACGCATCGTTCACGGTAGGCAAACGAATCGCGCGTTTTTCGATAACGTACCGCGGTAAACATTTCACGTCTCTGGGTAGAAATCTTAAGTTTACATGGCAAAGGCCGTGTATCGCTGTACGGTGGTTGTGCCGCAATAAATATCGTCGTAACGATTCGCGTCCGATCGAAAACTTTCATGGACAACTCGTTTTCGCGCGAATCGTATGCGCAATAACAATAACAATGATCATAATAATGGTGTAAGGATGTGTATGTGTTTTTATCAAAATATTACGAATATAAAAATAATTTACGACCGCACCACCGTCATCATCATTATGTAACAGTATAATTTCGTAGCACGTTTTAGTTTTCGGACGAAGTTTCGCGTTTCGAACAAACAACAATTTTTTTCTCTCACGTATTGTGTTCGGCGGTAACGTGTTAAAAAAGTCCTTGGAAGCTATTTATGGTTTCAACGAATCATTTCTTTGCGTTCGTTGTTTTTTTCCTCTCCTTACCGAACGTACCACATAATAATATAATATAATCACTATATACGTACGATATCGTGATATGACTTATGACCAGAAAAATGTTTATACGCGTGCGCGTCGTCGTCGGCCCTAACAATATTATAGACATAATTTCTTTACGGTCAATTTCTCCACGTGCTATATAATATATTATTGTTTATGTGCGTGCGCGTGTGCAATGCTCGCGGTGACCTAAATACCTTTTACGATTTTCGGTTGTCCGCTCGGTTTTCGTGATTCTCGAAATAAATGCGTTTCTAAACTCGTACGTCAAGACGTGAAACATTTTCAAACCCGTGTCGTTATTATTTATTATTATTTTTTTTTTTTTGTGTGTGTTTTCTGCTTATTTTTTATTTTTTTCGCCTTACATCACTCGCAGACTCGCGATGGTTTTCCACCCAAAATGATCTTTTATAATATTTCACCATGTCTGGCTCTTTTCCATAATAAATATCAAACCATTGTCGTCTCCTTCTGGCAGTGACGCACGCTAACGAAGCGTACAATCTGTCGCAGGGGATTTAACCCTGTCGTTTTGATTGTGTACTATTTTATTTCGTTTTTTATTTATTTTTTCCCTCGCATAACTCAGATTACATATTTTTTCATGTTCACTGCGAATTCCGTTGCCGTGTGTTTTCCCATTCCTCCGTGCACGCGTCTGCGAAGTTTTGTCATTTATCAACCGGGTAAAATATTAAAACGTCCCGTTATTATCGCATACGTCAATACTGGGCAAAACATGTTCCGTTCACCGATAAATACACGAATAAACTTTACGATTTATTTAACATATTATATCCGATGTACGGACCGTGCACTGACCTACTACGCCAATAAAGTTTGTTTTAAATTATCCGAGTTGTATATAATTTTAATCGATGATTTCGTTCTGGTTTCGATATGAAAATAATTGTTATTGTTTTTGACTAAAAAAGTTTTATTTTCTCCGTGATAGGTGATTCGCTGGACGAATGGAAGTTAATTTTTGGACTAAACTATGAACTTACCTGTATTACATGGGAAATCTGTATGAGAACATTCGTGTTTCGAGAATCCGGTGAGGAACGGCTTATCTTAATAACCTATGTCTAACCGTTCTTGAGGTTTGAAACTTGGTCCGGTAGATTGTTTTCTACGTCACCCAAGCAGGTATAAATTGAGTTGTTTAACGATTTCATCAAAAAATTGCCACCTGTAGGTTATACATTTTTGAAGAATCGATTTTTTTTATATATTTATGAAATAAAATCGCCTAAATATTTTTGTTTAACATTTTTATTTTTAAATAAGATTTGAACTTGATCAATTAAAACTTGGTTAAAATAATTTACATGTTGGCATTTAGTATATATGATAACGATACGCAATAGTTATGTGAATAGATTATATTAAGTCTTAGCAGATGACGGTTGACATTTTTATATTTTTTTACAGACACCATTATTATGAAGAGAACTGATTCAAGAGATCGTGGGGACAATTAAAAGTTTTGTACACTGATTTATAACATTTAATTCTCCGTTTTCAATAACTTTATGAATATTTGTTACAATATATCTTTTGAAAAAAAAAATCAATGTAATTATGGATTTCATTTTTCTAAAGAATTGATATTGTTTCAAGTTTTAAGTTTCGAATTTCAGTTTCACAAACATATACTTGACTTTACGTTCGTTTAATTAATCGAATTCGGTATACGTTCAAAAACATTTTACGAATTCGTCGATTTATCATTGTTTCCGAAACAGTTTCAGGTGTGCTAAATAATACACTAGTATCAGTTATCTTCGGGATGAGCAAAGCGAGACGTCTAGTGTGCCTAACCCGTCGGGTCTTTTATTTTACCCGGTCAGCATTTATACCTTTTTAAAATCGTAATTCCGTTATCTCGCAGGGTCAACAAACTTTATACATGTATACATATATATATATATATATATATATATATATATATATATATATTATATATGCTAGTCTGCTAACTTTGTTCGGAGGTTCGTACTTAATTTGGGTTTTGTGAAAATTCAGTAGCAATAATGGCCGAATTGTAAAGATTCTCTTTGAAAAATGACCCCGGCACAGGAAATGTCTGCCCCTTCGCTACGACCTTATTTCCGATCGGACGACGATGCCTCCAAACAATGCGTGCTGCATTTGTGCGTCGACTTCCGGACACGTTCGTATACAATTGGCGAAAATACCATCAATTTCGTTCGTGAACCCGCAGTGCACCGTGGACAAGGAGTACGGAAGTATAACAGAAACGCGCCTAAAATGTAGTATAATAACTGAAACGTATTCGTTTATTTTTTATTTAAATTAAAGGCTTCAACATCCGTGTTTATAAGCCTACAGTCGGAACAAGGTTAAGAGAAACAAGAATGAAATATTTTTAGATACTTAAAATCCATTGTTTATAATGTATTTAACGGAAAAAATTGTTAATCGCTTCGGTATTTTCTTAGCTGAGAGCAAGTCGGGAGAGATTTTAAGTCGTTGAAGATTTTCCGTGCTTCTACTTTTTTGGGAAGTCTAGTGATGGTATAATCGGTCGAGAGGTTCACCTTGCACGCGTTGCTTGCTAGGGCAGGTTTTTTAGAGATTATGAAGGAGTGAGTGCGACCTATTCTCACTCGGATTATAATTATCTCATCTCTTCGGGGGAAGTTCAATTTTTCACATTTTTAAATTGCTCAAATTTTTTTTCTTCTCCCACAGTATCATCTAATTCAGAAACTTTTATTGGTGACACTACATTATTCTCTGATGAATTTGTAATATAAATATAAATGTTATATTGTACCTATTTCATATAAAAAGGCAATTGTAACAACATTAGTTCATAGTATATCTGAGTTCTGCTAGTTATTCATATAAAAATTGTTAAAATTCGGTATCTATTTTATTTATTACATTTTTATATTTATTTTATTGATTTATTATATTTAAATATACTACAATATAATTATGTATGTAAATATGTTTATAGAAATAAATAATATTTGATCTTGAAAACTGTATTGTAATTATAATACCTATAGGTTGTTAAGTACCTACCGTTGTCCTGTCCTTTATTTATTTAATTTTAAATTATAATACTACCTACATCAATATTTAAAAGGTCAGCAAAAATTCATGTTAAAAAAAAGATACCTAATTAAAAATCTTTTAAATTTTTGTGGGAATTAAGTTAGGGACTTTATAAAAATCTCAGTATATCTGATGAAATTAAAATTAGTTCAATAACCAGATTCTTGGATTCTTGGTTCATAATTTTAATCAGGATTCATCAAAATATTTGATGCATCAAATATTCCACAATATATTCAATATACTCACTATATTTCTATATCAGTAGATGATATTAAATCTTAAAATCGATGTTTAATAACCTTGTATTCGCTCAATTAATATATATGATAGGTAGGTAGGTAGGTATGATAAATGCGTAAAGATTGTGAGCAACAGATCGAATATCACGGGAGACGATTTATATTTTTTGCATTTTTTCATATTAAATAATAACTTGCATGCAACATTATTGTAGTAGTAACAAAAATGTATAGTTGATACAACTAAATAACTGTAACTAAACCTGAACGGCAATAACAACTAAATGAGTAGATTTGAAACTAAATGCTAACCCATAATTTTAGGCTATATTAACTATTTAAATGATTACTACAACTATTATATTTTTTCCGTGTGCTGTCGCGTGTGGATGCGAAAAAAAACATTTGAAACAAATGCACAGTTTTTGTTTATGTGATTTGGTCTTGTTTCTCTCTCTTTGCGCTTCGAACGTGAACCGACGGTTTTCATACACACACGAGAACCCTCTTTTTGCCAATCTTATTATACATTACGTACGTGACAACACATTTTTATATGCTAATTCGAATTCATCACGATTCGATTTCGAGCTTCGGTTCGACTGCCTGCGGGGCCGCATTAAATCCACTGAATCGGATAGTGAGCATAAGCGGATACGATACGGGACGGCATCAGCTATGATATAGCGTAAACCGTACGCGCCGCGCGAACGGATACGGGTCGCGGGAAATGTGATCGAATCGCAGGTGCTCCGATTTTGCTCTTTTATCCTGGCGGAAATAATTTCTCGGTTACGTTGCACAGTCAAACAAAAAAACGATTTCCATATTATTACGTTGTACGGGTTCAATAATATCCCGATGAAATATTATCATTGGCGCGTCTCGCGACGAGAGAGAACGACGTGTAAGTTGGTGAAAATAATACGATAAATTATGCGTGGTACGTAATTATCGTTTTATTATATCGCCCGCACTACATTCGTCTTTATTGATACGTTAAATATTCGCACGGGGAATAAAACGAAATACGTGTACCGGATACGTCTGGAAAATGATGTATTTATCGTTTCACGAGGGATATCGGTTTATTCGAGACGGTTTATTGTGGACGGGGATCGTTGAGCGATATCGAATTATAATCAAAATCGCATTACGATTTTTACACATTTACATTTCCCTCTTTTTAGTGTTGAAAGTAAAATTTATTTATTTAATAAAATGTTTACATAACGTAGACATGCAGGTCGATTTTTTTTTTTATCTAAAACACTTGTTTTATCGATTGCTTGAAGTATTTTTAATATAAAAATAGTTTTTATAACTTATTGTTTTTTTCATCGAAACAATACGAACCGCTAAACGTTGGAACATTATTCCGTTCTTCTAGTAATAACATGAACATTAATTACCACTTATTGGTGAAATTAGACATTTCAATTAAACTAGCCAAAAATCGAGTCCTCTACGGTTCTAGCACATAACCGAAAAATGGTGTAGATATTATTGTTGTAGGAGCTGAAAACAAGTTAAAACGAAATCATTCATTTCACCTCTCGTTGTATCCACCACTCCGTTTAATTACGTTTCTCGCATTAATTGTACCCTTATCAGCCGCTTTCCGCGAAGATTATCGAGAAACCTGTTTTTGCGCGATTTATCACAGAAAATTCTCGACAAAAATGTTCTGCTGCCGAATCCCATAACGTACAATCACCAGTCCCTCTCTCTCTCTCTTCCGTCGTAAAGGCTGTAAGACCTAGCCGGACTTGCTTTGGGGAGGGACGACGAAATACGCTACCGACCAACGCGTGAACCTCTACTCCAACCGTACACCGGAAGTCGATGCAGTGCGTTTCCGAGCTGGTGTGGCAACCCATCAACATTGAACTGTACCGAATCGTTCGCATTGTCCCGTCGCTTCGGCCGTATAATAAATATTAAAAAAAAAATCGTGTTCGTTCCAGATGTTTTTTTTTTTTTCGCTCCCCACATGGTGCGGTCGAGCAAGTGGTAAGTGGTGGTACGAAAGCTTCACCATAAAAACGGTTGTCGTCGCGCCCGGAACGCTGAACCGTAGCTTGGCGTTACGTGAATTTATCGAAATTGTACGCGAACGGTCGGTCAGTCAAACGTCAGCGCACGTAATTGTTGAGCGCATTTCGACTCCGTGTCATCAGATCGGACCGCGCGCACTCATCGGGGTACGCGTTTCTACAATCGACCCCTTTAGCTCCCCTCCGCCGGGTACACCGCACGTAGCCGGATACACATCGTATTAGCGCAACTTATCGGATGGTGAACTTCTTTTTTTACACGTTCGTGGCGTGAAATTTCATTCGTTCCGAGACGTAATATAGGCATATGTGTTTGTGCGAGTGCGCGTGTTGATATCCGCACCACCTTCGACGATCGAACACCGGAAATTAAACGCCTTGACAGACGGGCCCTTCAGTGCTCGTATTATTTACCTATTGTGAATGGGGGGGGGGGGGGCGAGGGCACCAAAAACTAATAAAAACGCGACCGTGGGAACAAACGCGAGTAGTTTCTTTTTACGGAGGATAACCTTCGTTTAATTTTTCACCTCTGCGCCGCGTTGTCTTTCAATTATTATATATTATATTATATCATGACTTCGCCGTGGTGGTGCTGCAGTAATTCGATACGAAAGAGTTCCGGTCTGAATACAAGGGGTCCGAAGCATTGGGTTGGCGGCGGCGGTGGCGGAGAGAGGGTATGCGCATCCACCTGGTGGGAGGCATTATTGTTATAATTATTATTATTATTACGATATTGTGTGCGCTCTTTATTTTTCATTTTATTTTATTTTATTTTTTTCTCTCTCTCCCGTTTTCATTTTGGTTATTATTATTACTATTATTATGACTGTTATTTTTCCTCTTTGTCCGAGCGATGAAAATATCACAATAATTATTATTGTTACAAGCCTTTTCCTGCCCGTGAAAAACGACCCGAACCCCGTCGTTCCATTGTGCGTGTCGGCTTAATTAATAATTATTATTATAGTGATAAATTCGCGCGTCTGCCGCGAACGGTAGTTTCCCGCGGTCCGAGTCGTACGAACGCGAAAAGTTTTTCTTCTACGGGAGGGGTGGAAAAATCGCGAAGACCGATAATGAAACGGAAAAACGCGGGAGAAACGCGGACACTTACCTCCTATGCGGACGTTAGGTCATGCGGTACGTGACGATCGCTGTGACAATACTTAAGTGAATGAACGGGACTCGGGCGGTGATCATTCGGCGGCGACGGTATCGGCCGGGCAGGGACCACATGTGCTTCTGTATAATATTAAAACTCGTTATTTACGGCCTTCCTTAGATGTGGCGTGCACTTAAGTTTTAAGGGGTTTTCGCTGTTGCTTTTCTCCCGGTTCATAAACTACCCGAGTGTTACAGGTTATACTTCTTTTTATTTTGTTTTTTGTTTTACGATGATTGTTATCCGACGTCTCAAGAAACCGTGAGACACAGATATAGGGAGAGGGCGATAGAGGGAAAGAGGGAGTGTAACTGAGTGCACTTGACCCCGGACTGGTATAATGCCGACGCCACCGCCGCCGTCGACGCCGGCTGTTTCCAAAAGGCATTCCTCGCCGATTAGATAAACACGCGACAGCAGGACGTCGGCGAGACACTGAATAATAATTACAATATGATAATATTATATAGGTATACAGAGCGGTTCGAAATGTTTTACTTTGACGTATGGTTTTCGACCGCCGAAATTCGTTAGAAAAACAACGTTACGTGATGTTAACGTAAAGCGTACGAGTTCTCGTTTGGTTTTGAAAAGTTGTCCATTAACTCTTCTCGTAAAAAGCTCTTAAATCTTGCGTAAAATGTAGATAGAGTATTTTTTAAAAAAAAAAACTCTTCTTTAATGTATTTTTATTGTACACGTTTTACACGAGAAGACTGCTGTAGTACGATTTGTTGATCGCTCCGTATACAAATTCGAGTGTGCACGGACAGTCGCATTTTATGTATTTTTATGATAATATATCCTTGGGAGCGCACGGATATGGAGCGACGAACCGTCCGCGTCGTACATCAGCGGACGGATGCGCTATCCGTTCGAAATAGAATCGACTTAAAAGCCTTCATTAATGGAGCCCATAAATTAGTTGTAAATTAAGAGAGACGAGGGGGAAACGCGCGGCACGGTTGCCCTCCCCGCGGCGGTGGTGTATAATTATAATACAGTCGCGTCGATGTTTCCCTCTCACGCAGCCGCATACAATACACGGATAAATATATATGTATCCATATTATAATATCGTTTTGGATGATATACCGGTCGCGGCTACTAGAATATACCTTCTATAGAACGTACTTGTATAGGCTATACCGTCGAATCCTGTGCGTGATCATTATTCAGTAACATAACGTTATCGATGTTAAGAGTAGTTACGAAATCGACGTAAAGAAACGCACTGCGGCGAAGCTCCCTCGAAAAAAAAAAAAAAAAAAACAAACTAAACGGTCAGAACGAGAAATGTGTGCGTTATGAACATTTCAACGTGCGTGTGAAACGTTTCATTTGTCATTTATGACGGAATCACAATAACATTAATTTTTCGTTCCGGTGATCGTCGTAGATCAAACGAAACGAACAATTGCATTGAAATTGCGTTCACTTAAAACAACATAACATTGTTGTGTACAATACTTGACGACGACACCCGATCGTTTGCAATGTTTACAATTCAATTCACCTCCTTCCCCCTCCCACATAAGAAAAGTGAATGTGCGCCACCGGCTGTACACATGCAATTCACAGTGCGCGTACACAGCAATCGACACGTGTTCGAATCGTCGACATGTCATCGGACTAATATACATAACAACACTTGACCGAGGTCTACACGTTAACCGATATTCCGGATCCTCGTAACATGATCGAGTGGACAGGCACTTCGGTCGAAATAATATTAATTAAAATTATGTATATAATACCTGTCTGAATGCGTATTCGGCAGGGCGTCATACGAGTCGATTAAAAATCACTTATGTGTTTTGTATACGGATTACACAGAACCGGTAAACGAGTATTTTATTCGTTTATTCATTTTTTTTTTTTTTTAATTTAATCGGTAAATATGATTGCGTTTTATTGATTTTCGCCGTCGAACAGAAACCGGCACTCTTCTAATGATAATTTTTAAAATCATTATATAAATCACGTGTTTTTCCACGTTGACCATATTACATAGTAATTTCAAATACTTCGGAGATACGTTCAGTGGATATCGTGCGGTAAGTACGATCCAACTCAACGCCGTAAATTGATATTCAATGATGAAAAAATCAAGGATGGATAAATCAGTGACGTATTCGTGATAATTTTTCAGGGGGAGGGCAAAATATGTACATTTAATTTCGACATATTAACGTCAAAACGTTCGCTATACTAAAAACGTAAAATATTTCAATCAATACAAAACTCAAACATCAGAATCAACTATAAGCAATAAAAATAAACTGTTAACACAGAATATCGAATATTGATTATAATTATAGAAAATAGATCTCTCTTTGCTGTTTATGATTAAAACATAGAACGTGGTATTGATGTAAGAAACGGTTTCTATTGCAGTTACAAAATTGGGCATCAAATGTGTTGCTACGCAAGAATTCATGATAACGGATTTCACCTTATGATCACAGATTATGCGAAACCGAAAAAAAAGTCTTGGTTACAAATGTCCCTATTGCTTCACCACCTCAAATACGCCACTGGGAAGAATGATACTGCTGTATAAGTCTTTTAAACTCGAAACGTATGTACCATTGCTTTAGGAACAACGATTCTGAGTGAAAGATTTCGTGTGAATCAATTTATATTTTCAAAAATGATCGATATAGTATAAGAAAACCAATTTTTTTTATAAAATGTTTTCAAAATATAATACTCAAACGATCGAAAACATTTATTTATTTATTTATTTTTTTTTTTTTTATTAAATCTCAACTTTTTTTCGTTAACCAGTAATATATATGAACGGAGAAATTTGTATTAAATTTTCAAGACATTTTGTCGAACGAAAATCGTTTTATTGACATTTTCGAAAAAAGCTAAGAAAATATGAAATGTTCAAACATATTTGAATAGCTCAAAATTATGTTTTTAAAACTGTACCATGTATATCAAATGCTCATATAAGTACGGACAACGTTTCCTTCATTCAGTCGAAATCACCGACTTACCAACAGATAAACGCAACATCGTAAAACCAATGCATTCCTCGTTTCACAAGGAATCTAAAAAAAAAAAAAAAATATTTTGAAATAACGAACGGGCTTAGCGAACCACCTTGTGCTATCAATCGCGAATCTCATTTTGAAATTAACATGATCTTGACTGCCTCGTGTTTCTGACGTTCCTTTACCGGTACGTACTAACAAACATATCTCTTGAAAACGTGCTAAATAACGTTCCATACATTACGCATATGCAACCGACCGACACTATGTCAATAACGAATACGGATACAATTTGTAAAAATCAACCGGTTAAACGAACGGCGCCGTATTCGGTACGAGCCGTCCGTCGAAAAGCTAGTTGAGTGGTATTACTAGTGGTATATACTATTACTATACTGCAGTACTATAGTACTAACTATACCAGTAAGTGGTTATACTCGACGTGTATTGTAAATATGGCGTTTTGTTTAATCACCCGGTATCGGGTGACTGTGACCATTCTCGGTAGAACGACTTACAATCGGCGGGGGAGTGGGGGTTTGGTGGTAAGGTTTCGTCGTCACCATATACCTGGTTATGACTTTTAGTACACGGTGTAATATTGTTATGCATACAGTAATTATAACGTCGGTTGTAAATCAAACGAAACGAACAATTACTCGAATTTGTATTCACTAAAAACAACGCAATATTATTGTGTACAATACTTAACAATGACACACATCGTTTGACGGACAACAAAGCACATATTGATTTTCTATAATCGTAATATACATATGTACATACACATAGCCTATGTTTACAATACGGACTGCGTGTACTCATTATCCCGTCGGGGTGTTGAAAACTTGAAAACAAATAAATAATATTGAAACGCTGTCCGGAGACCGTAACGCGGTCGGTATAGAGACATGTGCCGAGAAACGACTATCGTCAGGCGAGTGAATATGCAAAACACGTGGTATGATTATAATCAGTTTGCAGGCGTTATTATTTTATATATACTTTTTAAGAAATCGGAATTGAGCCAATCGTTTATGTTCATCTCAGATTTTTAGCCGTAAACACACCACGCTATTGGTTGTTGAACAGTTGCACAGATATCACTAACTCAATCACTGATCGCTAAATCTGAAAAGCGACCAAACCTACGAATTTAAAATTTGACGTAGTGGTTAATCTAATACTTTAGATTGGCAATAAGAAGGAATTTCCGAACATCTCATTTTTAAAGGCCGAAAAGATTTTGTTCAGGATGTATACGTTTTTCACTTTTTGATTACCTAAGAAATATTTTATGTTGTTCGGTACTTGTTAATTTTAATAGTTATCGATTGAGGTATATTATGTACTCTAATATTGTATAGAGATACTTTTTAAATATTGTAATCTAAAGTTTTTTTTTCTATCGAAATAGTAATTGCTTTAATTTTCCGGGCGAAAGTATTTCGGCTAGTAAAGTTTACCTTAAAAATAGTGATGGACATTAAATTCGGATTCTCTGAAAATCCTTTAAGTCTGGATTTTAAATTTCGGATTTCAGTCTATAATTTCAGTTTTACGGACTCCAATATCCAAATTTTGGGTTGCACTAGTGGTAATAATTGCATGTAATATCCTTTTCCTTGTTGAAAAATATAATTATTTTAGATACAATCACAATAATAGATGGTCTATGTTCGTACACACTTGAATCATACACTTCGATTATATTTTGAAAATCTATAGCTTTTTTTGGGGTAGAAAAAAAATATCCTTGCTACCCCACAAAAAATGTTGGGCCAGCAAAGATACACCTCGATACCTCTTAGTGACGCCTATGTTCGCGTGTACAGAGCGCACCGTAACATTTTAGTCGTATTACCGGGTGACCGACGCGTCCAGTCCACTCTCTATACCGTTGACGTGAGACTGACCCGCGTCCGCGGACACCCTATTGGACATTTTGTTTTTCAAGACCCTCTCGTATTCGGTATTTTCGGTCTCTTGTTTACACATCACCCCCGTACGCGCGCTACGAGCCGTGTGCGATTTGAATAAATCGTTCCACACGAGTCGTTTTGGCGTATTGGCATTATCGTACCGTGTCAACAACCGCGAGAGCTTCGGTTCAGAATGTTCAGTCGTCTGAACGCGAAAAAGAACATTTCCGAAAAAACTAGACGATTCGTCCGGACAACTCTTGCATTAATGCTGTATCGTGTTCAAAGTTCAGTCGCGTTAAGAAGATGCGCGCCGTAATAGTATTTCATATAACACACATGACATCGATTCGGAAATCGAAAACGAAATACGTAGTACGAGAAAGCAAAAACGAACGCTTTATTTTTCGCTATGACATTTCAATAATATTGGCTGAACCGACTATAAAAAACGTGTTGTAGTTTTTTTAGTTTTTTTTTTTTTTTTTTTTCAACGGATAAGGATAAATAATTTAGAACAGTGTACTGCGTACACACGCGATTAAACTTTTTTTCTCAATTATTTAACGTTGCCGCATTCGAAGGATAATCGCGTGGTATATTGATTTTGCGGCGTAGGCAACGCATTATTTGAATAAATTATAATCGCCGTAATAACATGTAAGAAAATAATGATAAAATAATAAAATTATAATAATGCGCAACGTGACCGGTCAATACTCGACCCACAACGTACAGGTACGCAATAAATTAAAATCGCCAATCATTTTTTGTTCGTATAAAGTTTTAAACCTTTAAACAATGCACGCCTATAATATACTCCGCGGGTGTATGGTATAGGTGTGCAACCGTTAAGGAACGCTATGGTATTTATTTTTATTTTTCTAAATACTTTGATTTATTATCCACGGAAAACGCGTTAAATCGATATACTTATATCGGTGTACGATATAATAATGTTTTCTGGACAATATTAATCGACGTGTTTTTTTAAAGGCGAAACGCATACACCTGAACTACCTCGTTAGTAGTTGCACAGAAAAATGGGAAAAAAGCTTCGGAGAAATTGCATAACCTGGTTTCCGTTCTTCTTTCCTTATTGAGTTCGCTACTTGTGGTCCTAAACTATTTATAATATACGCGTTGGTTCCTGTAACTTATCCCACGATGGTTGTTTTTGACCAACTGTCGCGTAGCTGCTTTCGGGCGTATTTGCGTGTGTATATCGGTCGGCTCCGCGACATTAAAATTCACATAGCCGTCGCGAGACAAAACAATATTAATAATAAAAAAAAAAAATACCAGTGGCACGTGATTTTCGTTACGTACCAACGAGGGATCGGTTGGCCTTTTTTACGAGACTAAAAATCCCTGACTAAAGTATACATGACGCACATGACCCATGCGGGATTGACAACGGCACGTGTAAACATTAATATTTATATTTCGTCGGCGGGTCCGGGATTTAAAATACATTCATTTTTCGAGTACGTAATCAAAACGTTCGGTTTCAAGCAAGTTTTCGACTTCTTCGGCAGACCGATAATGTACGTTCGACAATAACATGTAGTCCGAAAACACGTTTTCGTATTGTACAAGGTCTGTTTTGACCGTAGTTCTCTGTGTGATTACAATAATTAAATATCGATAACGATAATTAACGCGCAGCTCTCGTTCAAAAACAAAGTTACCGAGTAACCAAAGTTAAATCCAGGTTATGGTTTTCATTTTCATCCCAAACATTTTATTTGATAACTTAATGTGTGCGTTAAGTCTCCGACGAACTGTAATCGGACGTGATGTACAGTTGCAATTAAGACGCGTGACGCCGTTCAAAGTGCACGCTGGTATAATAACTTGTTAGTTTATGAAATTGCAGGCCATAAAACAAAACGGTCGTCGGTTTCGTTCTCGTAACGATACTAGTGGCGGTCGTACGAAAGATGTTTCGCTAAAACAATAATGTGATGATAAAAAAAGAAAAAAAGGAAATAATATTTTCAAAAAAATTTAGGAAATGGTTAACGGGCAGACGCCAAGGACTAATAATGCGGCAACAGTAACTGTATATCTGCGGCAGATAATAAACAAAGGGATGTTGTCGTGTCGATGATATTACTTAAAATCATTCTTTACCCTCTCCTCCTCACCAAACTATATGGACTCGGCCACCCTTGTCCTCTACCACTACACACACACATATCATATAACTTTATGTTTCCGTCGATACAACTAGATTTTCTCCTTTCTTTTCTTCTACACTCATTTCTCAGGGACATCTCGCCTTCTCTACCTATCTCTTGCCATAACACAACTGAACCATCCAGATAAATTCTCTCTATTTATTTTCTACGATTTTTGCCATTCTGAAAACACCTCTCGGATATTCGTTTCTTATCCGCTCCTCTCTAAGCACATCATCTTGGTATTCCCATTCCTATCGATCTTATCTTTTATTCACATTAAATTGTTTTTTTAATAATCACTGTCCAATATTGCCAACATCATAAGTACTTCATGAAATCAACCTTTCAAAAATATCACAACCATCCAAACCCATATGATATCACTGACGCTCTTTTCAGCCGTCGCATCGTAGTGAACATCAAATTAAAAAACTATTGGATGCTTTTCGAGATCTATACTGTTAACTGACAACCGCACTGTCATCATATTACATATTGGACATTTCGAATGCCACGAACACCGTAACGAGGATACCGGACTTTCTGTAAACCGTAACAGCGTTAGCCGAGTAAATTCACGACAGCAATTTTCCGCCATTTCAAACCCTAAACCTCTTTATACTCAATCAATCCCGAATACAATTATTTTTCTTTGAAACGTCCGTCCCGCTCTCGCCGTGCGCGGACCGACGTCCGAATAATAGATCGGCGGTGGCGGTCGTTTAATAGATTATCCTCTTTTTCTCTCCGCCACTCGCCGCTCGTCGGTCACTCACTTTGCGAACGGATTTGAAGCTCGTTAGACATCCAACTTGACCCTTGCGCGCATTACGTGTGGGTTGGTTCGCGAGGTTTAGCTCTCTTTCTCACTCGCTCTCTCTCTCTCTCTCTCTCTCACTCTCTCTCTCTCTCTCTCTCTCTCACTCATACACCCGAAACGACTGTCTTATGTGCATCGTTTTCGTGCGAAGCCCGCAGTTCTTTATTTTCATTATCTTTCCCATCGACTGTGGGCCCATCGGTTCGCACAGGAAAAAATACGTCCCGAGCCCGTATGTAATTCGATAACTTGTACCGTACGTTTGTATAACGTTATGTTATCTACGTACGAGTTCTTTTTTTTAGCCACGTGGATACCCTTATTTCAGTTTTTTCTAATTTTTTTTTCCATTAGTTTTATCATCATTACTTAATTATACGGCGTACGGCGATGAAAAGGAGAGAAAAAAAAATGTTAATCGAATTACAAAACCCTCGTTTTTTTCGAGCAAATATAAATTAACTTACAAGAGATTTCCTATGTGTATTTCATAATAGATAAAAAATCATCCTTTTAAGTAAATTATTACCGCATTAAATGCGGTGCGGAAATTAAAAACAAACTTTTAATAAACTTACGAAACTAAACGAAATTTTCGTTGGAGTAACTGTACGCGCATTAAGCCACATTAATTTAATCGTCGTAAAATGTGACCGAGTGTACGACGTCTTTCGTACAGCTTTTTAGATAAGAGGTTCAAAAATAGCGTGCTACATATTATTATTTATTTCTTTTGTAAATGTTTTTTTCATGAAGTCGAAAGACAAAAAAAATAAAAAACCCGAAATAGAAAAACTAAAACTAAAAAACAAAAATGCACTGAGATACTTATTTTTTTTGTGAATATAATTTTAATACCGCACCATTAATACACATATGTTTGATAATTTTTTTGCGGATAGAGTTCTCTGATTTGTAATCGATAGATAATGTAAGACGATTCAAATTCGAAAATTATTTATATATTATGTTCAGAAAGCAAATTCTATTTCTTAACAATTTATGATCGGATAATTAAGTTAAATAATTATATAATACGAGTATATTGACCGTTGTGTTTACCGGTAAAATTCAAATAAAAAATCCTTTGAACTTCATTTACGGGTCACTTTAAACATACATGTGACTACATGTATTTTTGATTATTATTTTTTTTTTTTTTTATATATATTTTACATTGATTTGGTTGATTTAAAATGTAATTTCGTGAACGAATATGTTTACTACTGTTATCACATAATGTACTAATTATTGTGCCTTTAGGTATAGATCGTATATTAAAAATAGAAAACTATCAATCTTTCTAACCTGCGTTCGTATAAAACAATTTTGGCTAGTTTTTAAGTAGCCTTCTCTATTCCGTCCATGTAAGTTAAAAAGATATTCCCGTTTCAGTAAGTTTTGTACAACCGATCGGAATCGATACGTTATTTATTACGTAGTAAATA
The DNA here is from genome assembly GCF_003268045.1 of Sipha flava. NCBI lineage: Eukaryota > Metazoa > Arthropoda > Insecta > Hemiptera > Aphididae > Sipha > Sipha flava. The sequence goes on from NW_020273087.1 coordinate 293,668, forward strand.
ATAATTATTACGAACGATATGAAAAAATTTTAAATGTACCAAGTTTAGCCCCATCCACAGGCATCGATTCAATTCCGTCATAAAGTCGAAAAACGACTGCGTATCAATTTTAATGGATTTCCGACATTTTTTGTTTTTATATATACATTTATTTATACACATATATACGTTTTTCCTATTTCTTTTTTATTATACGTGACAGTACTTTTCTTTAATGTAGCGCCATCAGAATCATTCCCAGTCCATTGTGTTCGGTACTTTAATGGAGGAATAAAAAACGCATAATATGTCGCTCGACGCGCGTAAATATATATAGTGCAAATATACATATACGTACGTGTACAGATAATGTAATAATAATAATAATAATGTAAAAAAATATCTCTCCGATAAAAACAAAACTTGCGTTAAATCTGCGGACTCTTGTTTTCAGTTTACAGTATCAGTAATCGTTTTTTGTTTAATTTTTGGTTTTTGTAATTATAGCTCTCCAATTTTTTTCGCGTTATCTCTTGTTAATTGATTTGAAAATTATTTACTAACATAAGATCACACTAGACGTAGTAAATCACCTGATTTTCAAATGTGAAATCAATCCAGTTTTTCGAGAGGGGGAGAGGGAGACTGGAACATCTTTAGCCCCAGACCTTCTTGCTAATTAGGTACAGGCAGCTCGTACCATAGAATATTGAATGTGACATTTTTACGCGACACTTCGTGATGGTACTGGACAGCAGTAGCGGGCCATAGTAATGTAATATTTCAAATGCAGCAGGTCAAAATGAATGTTAGGAATGTTTTTGAAAACAGAAATTTACCAGAAAATCTTATTAAAAAAAAAAAGGTAAAACTCCCTTGCGAATTGCACGTTGTTTTTCGATTTCCAGACGAGAATTTTGTAGTACCGTAAATCGCATTGTTTAGGTCGGATTTTTTTCCCTGCTTTTTCCGTGAACGTTACGTGGGTCGATTTTTAACTATTATTCGTGTTCTATTGTAATATTATGTTAAAGTACTCGAACCGTATCCATTAGAACCTATTTGGAATCCGTATATGCTGCGGAAAATCTGTTCAAACAACGAAAAAGGGGAAGGATGGTGAGTGGACAGGTGTCCGTGTCCTTAAGGCACAGTCACCGAGGTTCGAACCCGACAGCCGGCGATCTCGTTCTTCTGCCTGGACTTGAGAGATCAAGTCGTCATCTTCCTTCGCCCCAACAAACGGTTCCGAAGGACGAGTACTGAAAAACAAATTGTTAACCCTACTGTGTCCCGACCGCAGGACACAAAAAGCAGGGCAAATGATATGGCCCGGTTGTCGAAGCTCATCGAAAAGTGTATTAAAAAAATAAAATAAATAAATAAACAAATAAAAAACAAAAAAAACAACGGTAAGCTTATCTCGGGGACGCGACCAAGGATTTTTCACGAATCCTCGCACGACGCTGCCGCGCACCATGCCGTGTGTGCAAATAGATCTCCGCGAGCGCGTACCGTACAGCAGCCGCAGGGTTTTCGTTTGATATGCATATGTTTACTCGACCGAGGATTTATTATTATTTCGGTCGATCGTCCTTAAGGACCGGTAAGGTTTTTCGTGAGAGTACCCGTTTGCATTATTTGCATTATGCACGCGTGTCACGAACATAATATTGTTGTAACGAAGTGAAAAAAAACTTCACGCACGACCAGTTCCGGCCTTGGGTTCCGGAACGAGACGCGCGTTCGCTTAACCAGAAAAACTGTCCTGCGCAACCCGAGGACAATGTCACCGGAGTATGTTGAACGCGAATCGTCCATACATACGAGTGCGATGAATGTACGCACTACGATGCATTGCGTTATTGTAATTTTTGTTATTATTATTTGTGATCACCCGTTCGACGCCGATGGAAATATCTTCGTTATATTAAACCGTAACCCGGCGCACGGTGCTCGTAAACGTACAATTAATTCATAAAAATAAGAACCCATCCGTTTACGACCGTGAAATATTTTTCAAGTTTTTCTCCCCTTCGCGTCCGACGTTAAATTCCGTACGACCTGGCGCAGCGGTATACGTATTAATAAAAAAAATAAATAAAAAAACACGATACAAGTTTAAATTATGAATTTCGAGTGTTTACATACTTATGCGCGTTACGTTACGGCGATTAATTTTATATCCAATAACTGTTCATACATATATTAGCGCTATTGTATCACTGCAGCAGCGCGTGTTCTATGCTGATGTTGTGCACTGTCGCAGCGAATTACGCGTTGATTAACGTCTCGTCGGGTAAAGTTTTAATTAAAACCGCGGTGTAACATGATAATAATAATAATAATAATATTATTAATAAATGTTTGACGTATCCATTATAATGTGTACGGACGTCGACTTTTGGAATGAGATGTGTGTTTCCACGCACATTTAATCTAAAAAAATGAACCGCTGTCGACAATCTCACAAGAGCACAATAATAATTCTTCTTGAACGAGAACCGATTTCACGCCCGGTCGTTTAACGATTTTATTCGCTTACAATGTCAACGCACGTCCGCGTTTTTAAGTCCAGGTCGACGCGTACTCGAATTATGCCGTCAAAGCGTTTTCGAAACGCGTTTTTTTCTTCGCGTGTGTTTATCATTCACCAAATACATGCAAGTAAAAATACCACCCTGAAAAGCCCCAAGTAGATGACTTTTTTCCGAATCGTACCGCAGTGAACATGAAGCTTTCTTGTAGATTAAAATAAGACGGTTGGCCTGTTTTCCGTGTCAAATCGGAAAAAAGGAAAGCTTGTACAAGCAATGGAAGTGTCCGAGTTAGAAAAAATAAACAAATGTAGATAACGTTTAAAGCTAATGTTGTTCCCAGTTTCACAGTCTTAATTGTTTAATCGACACAGTAAGCTTGCAATTAGGTTTGTATACACGAACCTTGGTACAGCTATTCGAAACTCGACTCGGGTCAGCCTTAGAAACTAATCCAGAAACGTATTTTTGTACGATTGCCTATAAAATCGTTATGGTAGCCAAATCGACTTAGGACGCGGCCGTAAAACGCCAAATCCCATCCCCAGAATCGACAGACAACAATGTGCCGTATACTATTTATCCTTAATAGTGAAATAGTGACTGCTCCGAACTTATTGAATACAATTTATTTCAATTGTTTTTTAACGAAATTGGTTTTTATAAATACCAGTACTTAACTTAACCACGATAACGGTTTTATACCGATTTCGGTAGAAATATTTACGTAGAACCGCATATTAGTATTTTGAATGTTATTTTAGGATATGATGTAAATTCAATTTAATCCTAGAATTGTAAATTTTACGTCTCGACAGTCAATGATTTCTTAACTAAAATAATATTAATTTAAAATTGTATGCGTAATGAAACATCATTAAACATTATTTGTACGACGAGGCTGTTGATATGCTAATCTCAAATTGATAACTTATAGTAAATCAAATATAAATTATTATAGGGATAGTTGATACAATTTCAATCCGTCTCTTTAAGTTGAATCAAGTCAATATTTGTACCACTTCTCGTGGTTTTTTTTTTCTTGTTTGATTATTATTATAATTTGTGTTAGTAAATTATTTTACGTGTTTCGGTGAAAAGTTGACATGTGAGAGAGAAACGTCATTCAGTTTATACATCACCACTACAAACGTACCTATGCTACGGTCGCGGCAATTATACGAGTATTAAAAATAATTATCATTCTTCGTCCGATTTCAACGATTTCAAATTTTAACATCATTATTTTTTTCTCCACACGCTGATATTGTTGTTACGGAGTGGCAGTGTTATGTATTACATTTGTGCGAGTATAAATCTGTACATGTATACAAGTGTGTGTTCATAAAAACTTAATAAGGCGGCGTCGGTGAACGCCACTCAAAATCTATTCAGTCGCCGCGGTGCAGTTCAAACAATAGGCTCTATTTCCACTGGTTTCGAGTGGCGTTTATTAATTTTCCACCCGGTGGGCACAGCGCGCGCGCGTAATACGCCTGCGGCTTCGGTGTTTAATATGACGGGCTAGACGACACCGACAAATTCTCGTTTCCGGTCCCCTCTCGACACGACTCCGATTCGCTCCGGAATCAAACGGTTTGTTGCTGTAGTTTCCGAGCCCCTGCACGTTGGCGTACAATCGCGTACTTGACGTGAAATCGCTATTGACAGTTGTTTTTATTAATACGCGCGCCCTCAAGCCGTACACCGAAATCGATCAGTTACTCGCTGCCGATATCGACACGACCGTTGTCTTCCTCTCGTGAACCGGGTGTCGGACACGTAACATAAATAGGCCCGGCGATCGTCGAAAATGCCATTTTCGCGTCCCGGCCGCGATGAAAATCCACCGTTCGGCGTACGCCGGTCAGCCCGTCGAGACCTTTGACGATTTGTTTTTAATCCGTCCACAATCGCACGTCTCCAACACATCCGAAACGTTGTTCGGCCGCCCTCTTGCTCATCGGCTCCGAAATCGCCATTCCGCAGGCAATGTCATTGTTCAGTAATCCTGTGCAGCTCTCGGTTACCCCGTTAACTTCAACAAAAATCATTGCACCGTTCGGCACAAAACGTTCGGTTTATTGACAAACGCCCGAGTCGGTATTCAATTGGCTGTCCGTCGGCCGGGAAATGGTATTCGGTTGCCAACGCGTACAAATCCACTGTGAACAATTTTCAGTTGAAGATTTTCAAGAACGCACGGCGAGGGGTTCACGTGATTACGTCGGCAGTTAACGCTTGAGTGTTACAATCATACACTCATCCTGTTATGTTTTTATTTTTTTAATTTTACCACGTACACATCAGGTAAAATGTACGGAGTCCTCTTTGGTTATAATTTATTCGCGAAATCAGAAATCAACTGTCGATAATATGTAGTTCATGGTTTTAAATGGTAACTTTGCGTAGCGTAATTGTTTTGACGACTCTCATACAATCCGGACGAAAAACCAAATAACACATCGAGTATGCCTAGTATGTAAAGCTAATATTTTACTGACATGTAATACAGCAGTGTTTTCCGATCTGTATGAACACGTATGAACGAGTACGAACACGATTCCGGAGAATGCGCGAACAGTTATCATGGAAGTTATCATGCGTCATTAATTATTATTGAACTATTTATATAAAACGGGGGAAAAGGACACAAGAAATTAATAATTAGCATTTAAGTTTTTTTTTTCACATATATATATATATATATATATTATATACCCTGTCCAATAAAGTTAACATTAAGCATAGCATACACGAAGATAACAACGATAAATGGTGTTAAGAATCTTTTCTAAATATCACTTATCTTTAAAGTTAATGCAATTTCTTTGATGTTAGTTTTTAACCACCTTTTTCATCAGTACTCGTTCTGTATACTTTTATGATTATGAATTTTATTATTTCAACTAAAATGTTGAAAATAAAATAAAATATATTATATTTGTGCATAGTACACTTGGTTTCGGGTGAGTGGTAATTTTCTTTTTAATTTGTGAGTAAAGTACAGTTCGATACGATGCATGTTATTTTAATTCGATTATTATGTCTCCAACATAAGCATTTTTATGCAGTACTTATAATATCCTTATAGGAAGTGATATAAATTGTATACCTTTTACTCCAGCTCAGTGTACGACTAATGAACGTCCAACACGGTTTCCAGTGTAATGTGTAATATATGTGATTTAGAACCAAGAGTAAATCGAATACTCTTAAGAGATAAGTATCTATATGTTCACTGGTGTGTTTAGACGAATAATAAAAATAAATAAATAAATTATTTAAAAAACGTATAAGATACTGTGTAATATTAACGGTCATATAATGTAGTCCTGTAGTACACTCGAAACACGTTTTTGACGATGACTTCGTAAAATGTTTAATTATCATTTTCAAAGGTATTTCGACGATTGCCAGATTTCGGAGATCGTGCACAAAAACATATATTATGTATTATAGTGAAACATTTTAACGATGTTTATGATGTTTTTTTTCCCAGACGCCATCAATATCCTTACTATTTGTTGGGATAATTTATTTTTATTTATTTATTTTTTTTTTTTTTTAATCAACTGTATAGACATCATACGAGATCGTTGTCGTCGGTCGGGCAAATTGATGTTTACGAGCTTTCTGGCACGGCATTAAAAATAAAATAAAAAAATAAAACGAAAAAAAAAAGCGAAACAAAACTCACTCGGGGGACGAAGGACCGTTGATGGGAAATGACGCGCCGGGAAGGGGATACTATACACCGTTGATTTCATTAATACTACACGTATTATTGGAGCAGAATGTGTGTGTGTGTGTGTGCGCGTTTGTGCGTGAATGTGCGTGCGTAAAAAAAAAAAATCCTGACCGTTTTCACGGTAGCCTTAATTGTAAACGATAAAAAACGATAATTGTATCTATACGTGTATATAATGTACACCGATGCACATAAAATATACAGAGGCCGGGAAACGAATTCGCGCCTATGTGTACCTGCACGGCGGCGGCAGGATCGCGGTAATCCGGTGCTGGACGGACTGATGTTATTAGCTTCTTCGACGGGGTGGAGGGAGGTGGGGAAGCCACTTACGCTAATGAACTCCACGTGATGTCCTTCCGTGCCGCACCTACGTACAGCTTCGGCGCTCCTGCACGTGTCCCGTCCGTCCAACACGCGTTTATTACCGTCGTAGCCGGGCCGTGCGTTCCGTTACGAGCTGGCCGTAAAATAACAGCAACGAAAATAACACGTTTTGAAAAACGGCTAATATTCGCCCGGCGACGATGCCACGACGGTGGAGGCGGCAGGGTGCGGCGCAGATGCCACGGCGGATCGTTATTATGATACTGACGGCCGACCGCCCACGCGTTTTCCCGACACGCTATATATTGCACTCGACACGTTGTCGGACGTCCGAAACCAGAGCTCAGCAGCAGCTCTGTACGTCACAATCCGTTTATGAGTTACAACAATTAGCGTTCCGAGTTTGAAAACCCCGAACGAATGGCCGTCAAGAACGCGCGCGGGTACGAAGCCGCCACAACCGCCCGTGAGAAACGTCCTCGAGAATACGACCAAGTGTCGAAAAAAAAAAAGAAGCCAACCGACAGGGTAACGGAGACATTTCCCTCGGTCGGAGCATGATGTAGCGCACAAGTGTGATAATTTTTTTGAAAAATGAATTAAATGCATATTCGATTTACTCGTAAAATTCTGCACGGTATGCGCGAACAAAATTATTACATTATTCAAGTAATTGTCGTTCTTTATTGAAATTAGAAGAAAAATGTGATGTTTTTAAATATTATTTTTTACGTGTGCAAAATGTGTTAAGTACAATATTTTTATTTTTTAAGTTTTTTTTTTTTAAGAATACGAATGTGGTAGTTGCAGGTTTTTGAATCCTCATCACGCGTTAAGGAAAATATAACAAAAAGTTCGTTACAGTTTGTTACATTTTTGAATTTTTACAACAGCTCAAACTAAAAAGATCGTTCTGAACAATCACGAAAATGTTACTTATCACACTTGTGCGCTACGCCATCGATGCTCCTAATGCAATACGTGTTCGGTTACGAGTGTTACGTTTGCGTTTCACCGGTGTCCGAACCCGCGGTCAAGGGAAACCGTTTACCGCCTCTGACGCGACCAGAAAAATACGTCGCCATCGTCGTCCCGTCGTACTGGTGAATGTTAAAGGCGCAACTAAGGTAAAAAATCTGGGAGGGCTATAGCCCTTTTACCAAAACTTAAATTAACCTGTTGATTGCCTCTACTCTTATATACCACGTTGATAAATTTTAGATTCTGAACCAAGTTGGATTTTCTGCAATGTGTCTTTTTCGTATGTGACACTATTGCGAGTTAAGTATGCTGTGTGCGGTATACCGTGTATGACATGGAATATTTATGGGAGGGCTAAGCCTCCCCTAGCCCTTCTCCTAGTTGCGCCTATGGTGAGTGTGCTGTTCACCGTCCCGCGGATCCGTTGTCGATAATTTATCAATTATGCGATTTTCCGAGGCATACGACGAACGCATACGATGTTCGTGCGCGATACAATTTGCGAATCGGATGTTAGTCGGCCGACATGATTCGCAATCACAATAGTTGTCTCCGTATATTGCTCGTCCGTCCACGCGCGACGTATTAAACCATCGGTTGTTTTAACTTTTAATCGCATTACGGTTTTTTGTTTCTCCCTTTCGCGCCAAACGACGTCGATTAAATTACGCGCAGAGCTTTTTTTTTTTTTTTCATTTCATCTTCCTTCTTTTGGCTGCACCGTACACGCAGCGTAATAAGTATTTCATCGGTTCGCACGCAAAAAAAAAAAAAAACCGTAACGTTTAAAGACCGGTAATTAGTATTGTATAATACAATCCTAACGGGTTAATCGGATTATCGGCTGTGGAAACGGTTGACTATACGAATTCGGCTAGTGCGCGCCAACGATAGTGTACATTATTTGAAATGGATTTCGATCGGACCCTATGCGATGTCGAATAATTTCCCGTTTCCTTTCCGCAACAGTAATGTTAACAATAATAAACAATACAAAACGATAAAACCCCTTCGTGCGTACACGCGGATACGCAGTATTCGATAAATCAAAATTACGATCGACGATCGTTACAATATAATACTGTTATCGCGTCCGAAATATACACACACACACACACACATACACACATATATATGTTTGAATATAAAATACGCGTCGTTGTCGTTGTCGAAATTGATTTTTCTAATAATTGTAATTATCACCGACATAAATTATCGTCGGGTTCGATGGGAATCCTCCGCTTAAACGTATAATATAATGTGTCCCGTTGTTTTACAGTTCCTTCCGGGCCGACACTGATTTACTTATTTTTCTCGCGATGTATCCTATAAACGTAATCACATTATCGAGACGAAAATAAATAATAGCAACGGTATCCTATATTCGGTCGGTTATTGATGTGCCGGCAAACGCGCGTTGAAAATGCTGTTCCGTCATAGTATCGAGAATGCCGCTTTGCATATAAATTGCGTGGTGATCCAGGTCACCGGATAACCGAAATAATAAATATTATAACGAAACGTCTCCCAGGTCACCACTCGCACCGTCCCGGAATACGAATAATCGGGACAAAATTTAAAAAACGGAAGATTTCACTATTGGTCATCGTCGTATGGTACTATTGGTAAATGTATACTACTTTATTCGTTTTGATAGATAATCACTTTTATTTATCAGTTATGACCAAACTTCGTGCCATCTGTACTCCTTAAGTCATGCGCTATACTGGCGTGTGAAATTTCATTGTTTCAACGTTTTATGTTTGTTCATTTGAATTTCCTTCTTTTCGGTTCGAAGTAAGAATTAGAAAGTAATGGATCGACGTAATATTAATATTTTATCGCTGCTCAGTGATGACGATAATTTATTTACTTTAGAATCTTCTAATTATTATAACTTATATGTTATACAGAATGACGGGAAATACGAAGTTGGGAAAAAATATGAGCCGTCTCAAGGATAAAGGAATACGTTCGTCCTGTTGGACTTGAGAAGAGTTCACCAGAAATGTTTAATGGGGGAAAAAGGTAGGATCGAAGCACAAAAATATAACAGTAGTAAGTACACTCTCTATAATGTAAATACTAGAGATGTTCCTGGTAGAAAATGTATTACAAACCGGGTACCGAGTTATGGCCGATTAAAAATTTCAATATTACACCGAGTACTGGGTAAGGCCCGGGTCTTAATTATAACTCCGAGTACTCGGTTATTGAGTAATTGTTGAGTACTCGGAACATCTCTAGTAGATACCTTTATAAGTTAAACTTAACGCTTAGTCACCCGACAAAACGTCCATAATTCAAAAAATGCTTGCATTTTGGTCCCCTCAATGAATCAAAAAAATAATGTGGGAGACGACGGCAAACAAATTGTAATTCGAATATTTTTGGTCAATAACTATAATTCAAAGAAAATTCATGTATTTTGTCCCCCCTCGGTAAACCGAAACAATAAAATGCGAGAAGACGGCAAACATATTGCAATTCCTATATTTTTGATCAAAACCATTATTAGTTTATGATATGCTTGAATAAAATGAAATAAAAACATTGTTAAATTTATGTATTTATATTACATCGAAAACCACGTCAACTACGGCATATTATCGTAGTTTTCTGTTCTTATTTTAATTTTATAGTTGCTCAAATTGCTACAATCCCCTACAATCATATAATTTAACATTTGTCGTCAATATAAGCCTCAAAAATAAGCAAACAACTGTCGTAATAGTTAAATACCGCAGATTAAATATACTATTATTATTTAATCTGTGTTAATACGTAGTCATTTTGAAAACGGAGACTGTGAATAAGTGTTTGTCGTTTACGGATAGAAAAAAAAGTGATCGTAGCAGCTGGAGCAGTTGAATAAAAAATGAATTGTCCTGCGTTTCTGTAAACCAGCTTCTACACTACCAACCGTACTTTTAAAAATCCCGTATTGATACCATACTCAATCGATGATGAGATAGAAAAATAATTAAAATAACCTGAACCGGTAGGAATGAAATAAAATAAACTAAAATATTTAATTTATTGTATCAAAAATGTTTATATTAAAAATAGCTCAAATAGTTCAATAGTCTTCAATTCGATTTGTTTCTTTTTTTCCCTCGATAATCCTAACACTCGCTGAAACGAAAATCACTTTAATTCAAATGTTCTGTTCCCTGAATTCCTAATCATCGAGTGTCGACCGTATACCAAAATTATAATTCTATATAATAGAAAATACAAATGCCATTGTACACATATGTTAAAACATATAACTATATGCACTTATTTTAAGTAGTTTGCTTGTTTATACATATTATGAAAAATACATTTTTTTTAGAGATTTGAATTCGCTAACTTCCGGGCAGTTGTGGTGAGTGAGCAGGGGTATTCAAGATTTCACCCCACCCTTAAATATGTTTAGAAAAATGTTTTTTTTTTTTTTAATTATCACCATTGGATCATTAGAGTCCACTCGTTGCGTCGCCCGCTTCATAATAATATATTGTTACCGTGTACATTATTAAATATTATTGTACTGCACGCCACCAAAGTTGCGCGCGATAAATCAGAGGACCGTTTTCGCCCGAAACTCATGTTTTTACGCATGTTTCAACGGCACGTTTTCACGCGAGTATAGCGCACGGCTGAGCGTGCGTTTCGTATAATTTACGATAATTTTGATAATTTATCGTTTGGCAATAACAACGTCCGACGGATTAATATATCATAAACATGTACGCAACAACACGACCGATATATATTTTTAGGGACGGTAAAAAAAAAAGAAAAAAAAAAAAAAAACGAAAGAAAGTAGAAAAAAAAACACTCGACGAGTGAATTCGACTTTTTAACAACAATATATTTCACATAATTATCTCTCTGTTTCGGAGGTGTTACACGCGTGAGTGTGTATAAATAGTCATACGCGCCGTATTAAATCACGTTTATGTATCAATTAGACTCGGCGAGACGTAGATTAATGACATTCACGATTCCGCTGCGTTTTTAATTGCTACAATATACGCGCGCGCGCGCGCAGGTTAGATAGGTGAGTTATTTCGGTGTGTGTTCGTCCGTGCCGCTCGACGTTGTAGTAGTCATATTAATAATTCCGATTTCCTTGCCGCTATCAAGCGCCATAACGGGGCGATAAATCCTTGTTGAACTAATTAAAACGCGTTATTATTCTCCAACGCTTCGAAGTTTTTCACTCGGTTACATGTTACATTACGGCCGTACACAATACGATTATTGTTCGTAAAACGCCTTGTTCGAGTCATAAACACTACGTCTAAACTATCGAAAGCGAGTAAAACTATAGGCCTATATGTGCAAACGAGGACGTGACGAAATATCTAATAACAGCAAGAAAAAGCTCAGCCATAGACCATATAATAGTAGTTGATTCAAGAACGTTGAGGTATTTGAAAAATACCTAGGTGTTAACACAAATAGTGACAAAAATATGCATGATGAAATTAACGATCGAGTAGTGAAACTTCTTAAATCCAAACTACTATCGCGTAACTCAAACACCTTATTGTACAACACAGCCATTTATGACCAATACTCTCACACGCGCGAGCGAAATTTGGTCACTGCCTAAAGGAGGTAGCAAACGTCTAATTACCCCTTTGAAAGGAAGGTACTAAGGAATGTATATGGCCAAATATTTTATCTTATATAAAATGCAAACTTCTAGAATGGTTTGGTCACGTCTGGAGAGCGGACGGAATGAAAGAAGTTCTAGTTGATAAAATAAACAAAAAGCGTCCGATAGGATGGCCAAGGTCCCGATGGGTGTATGTCGTGGCTCAAGACGTCGAAGGTATAAAAAAAGGATTCGATTATTAACGACGCATATGCCAGAGATAAACGGAGAGGTTTTATGATGGCAGCGATGGCCCTTAACGGGCTGACAAGCCGATGAAGTAAGTAAGTAAAACGTCTTCGCAAAATCGACGAAAATGTTCCTGACTGTCACGCGCCGAATATATGACGATTCATAATCGCGTTATAATTGTACTCGCGCGCGCATACGTGTAGAGACATGTCGCCGGGAACCAGGGACGTTGCTTTTCGCCCGAAGGAGTCATTAACGGTTTCGCCTGATGCCGCGACCCGAGTTCTGCTGATCGACGAAAAGCCCTCGGCCCGGCGGTAAGTCACGCGTCGCGCGGCGTCTCGATTTCCATCCCTTCGGATGGCGTCAGCGGTCTTACCGGCACTGTTCGGCTAATGACTGCGACGATAATTGCATCACGTACGGGGTCGATGTGCGTGTGTACCGTTGATGTGCCGTCTGAAGAGCTGATCGGTGCACTATCAGGCTGAACGTTTCGTTCGCGACCGCATCCGTCGCTCCTCGTCAGGGATGATCCCGGTGAACTCGAACCGCGGTGCTACCGCTACCCGAAGACCAGTGTTGAGACTTATCTAGATGAATAATTTCGTTTTATGTAAAAAATTATCTAAGTTAAAAATTCATCCGTCTAGATGAATTTATCTAGATAAATTCGTTTCTGTACAACAAAAGGAATTATATATTTTTATTAATGATTCATTTTTTTTGATAATTAATACTTTGAATTCGAATTGTTAAGTCATCTTAGTAAAAAATTGTATGTTCATAATAATATTATATATTAGGTATTATTTTTTATTAATCTTTTCGTTAAAGGCCCAGAACTAGGTGCTCGAATATAGAGTATACCTACATTCATTGTTACGTTGGTGACTCGTCGACCGTCATTATGCCTTACCCTAGCAAATATTTAAATGACGACACTGTTAAAGTAAGTATTTAGTTAGATTTTTTTTATTTAGATAAATTTTGATAATATTATCTTCGTTTAAATAGTTACGTTTTCCGGCTCAGTTCGGCAACGATGCCAGAGCTTAGGAAGGCATTTATTTTCCAGGATCGCCAAGAGTTTAGGCGGTTAGCGATATTGTTTTCCTTTTTTGGGAAAATATGTTTTTCTATTTTTGGTGGATATCGTCCGCGTTAAACAAGCCTACGTCGGTGTTTTCTAAAAATATAAAATTTATCAGAAATACTAACGATAACGCTGTCTCCGTTGCCGCTACAAGTCTATCCGTTTCTACTTTAAACTTTCGAATCACTACGACAGAAAGTCACCGTTTATTAGCTTTAGAAACAATTGGTAATTTTATGGTGAATAAACCTTTTAAACCTCGATTTAATATCGACAACGTGTTCGAGTAGTCTAAAATTAAATATCTATGTTGGCTTGGGCCGGGTAACTAAGCTATATTACTTACATATCATAGAAACTTTGAATTCACTTAAATTTTTTATTTTTTGTTTCTACTAGTATTGTCTATACCTAAATAATCATATATTAGTGTTTAATATATATATATATGATCATGTAAAGAATAATATTATCGATATGAAAATAACTAAGTAGTGCACAGTATAAACAAATGAAAAGATATTCTAATAAAAAAAGAGTGTTTGGGCAAATATTTAAAACAGTAAAAGAAAGGGTTTTGATTCTCCATAATATATTTTAATTTTTTTTTATGATTCTGTTATTGTTATTATTCATGTATACTTTGATTCTATGTATATTTTTTACTATTTCTATTTCTATCACGGAACTGTATAAGAATTTTACCGATCATTTTAATCAAAATATGAAGTCTAAAATATATTTTGTTTTAAAAATTTAGGTAATATCGATTTTTTTACTAAAAATTTATATACGAAAATGTATATGAAGATGTTCAGACCAAATATTGTAGATTTTTTGGTACCACGAGGTGAGAAGGGGCATCAAAAAGTTAAATATGCCATGTGTCCAAAACTAAAACTTTCATTATCTATTTTCTTTGTATTGATCGTGTCGTTTTTTTACATGGCATTCGGTTTTCATTTGTAAATGTAAATTTAAAAGCGTTTAAAAGTATTTTTTAAAAGATTATTTATCGTGATTAATTATTGCGTTATTTATTGTATTAAGATTATTATGTCATAAAACGAATAGCATTTTAATTGTTTAAATTCATTTTTTAACAATTTGTTCGTTTTACGTTCGATTAAAATAAATTATTGTAATGAACATTTTATCGCAAACATTGAACAATACTTAGAACCACTGTCTCGGATGTGGCATAACACTATTGAGCTACGGGATAAAAATGCGTCTTGATCAATCAGCTTGATGAACAAACGCAGACACGCCGTATTTTACTCGCCCCTTCTTTCTCTCACAAACTATATACATATATATAACATAATTAGTTGTTAAAAATAAGATGAAAAAAAAAAAAACACTCCAGTCGACGTTTCTCGTATCCGAAATGTCCGTTCATCTTGACGAAAGATAGCGGCTCGTTATTTTTCGAACGCGTCAACTTTTATCGTCGCAGACAAAATAAAAAAAAAAAAATTAATAATAATAATAAATAAAAACGATTTTCCATCTCTCGTTTTTTTCTTTTTTTCTACCACAAGTGTAGTACCCACTCAGTTTCAGTTCGGTACGCATTCGCGGAAAAGAAGCCTTGCGACGTCATGTGTTCAACCGACGGTCGCAGCGAACCTCGTCGAGTTTAATACAAACCATATGACGTGCGTCGTAATTCGTGTGCGGCCCTCCGGTGTGTGTTGTTTTTACAGTGACGGAAAAGGCACGTGTGGGCTATGCGCGCACACACACGTACTCACATCTCACTTATATTTGATATTTCACGGAGCGGAGAGTATCGGAACCGTAACTTGGACGAGGCGAGCGTGGCACTTGTCTTGGGCACCTGATGCGGGGGGAGCGCAAAAATATTAAACAATTAACTTATTTCAATAAATGTTATTTCTTGTTTTTCTAGAAACCTTATTACAATTTTTCAGATTTTTCCGAATCGTATTACACATATTAAAAGCTGTGAGTGTGACAACCCTACAACATAGGGGGCGCATTGCTTCAGTTCTGCCTCAGGATAAAAAATGTTTCGGTACGGCTCTGAGCAGTATGGTCAATGTGTGTGCGTGTAAATATAATGCCTGTTATATTATTTACTACTCGACCCGGAAGAAAAGTGCGTTAGATCCTTGTCTTTTCGTGTACGCGTACGGGGATGGGTTGCATTACGTATAGTCGGTGCCGAGAACGACGTGACAAATTCGGTTGACAGATCGTCGTACGTTCGTTTGACAAATTCGTCCGTCCGGTGCGCGAGATGTAATCTCGACGTAAGCCGACTCGCGACTTCTTACTGCTGTTGCTGTCGTTTTTCCGCAGTGGATGGTTGCAGCAGGTGCGTTTGTCCTGCGAAAAGGACGACGACCGCAGAACGCTTTCCGTCATTACGACGTGCGCGTGCAATATATTATTTCCCTAACAAACGATATAATATCTTCAACCTTTCTCTCACTCTCTCTCTCTCTCTTCCTTTCTCACTCTATCCTTCTCACACGTTCTCTCTCTCGCCTCACTCCCATTTTTCAATACTCTGTTCGTACGGGATTCAAAACATATATTATTCATTTCGTACGTACTGCTTGAACGCGCATAAATTGGTGCACACGCGAGTGTGCCAGAGACGCTAAGCACTCCAAGATCATAGATGAGAGTTCAATGTTTATTTTTGAACCGAAATCAACATTGTTCGAAGTGGATTGTTTTCACGTTTACAACAATGAGTTTAATCTAGTTCGTAATGGTATTAATAAAACACTAATTGTTGTGTCAAAATAATACGAATGTATAAGATGATGAAAAAAAAAAAAAATAAAAAAAAATAGCGTTTGGTTTCACACCCTCAACACAGATCTTTGAGTTAGGTTGCCACAATATTTCCGCGATTTCCTATAACATTGTTATTTAAAATTATATTTTGAAATAAAGTTTATCAAAGAAAAGAAAAAAATAAAAAAAATTTGAAAAAAAGTTATATTTTTAACAATTTCGAGTTTTCGACTGAACGTAAGACTATATGTTATGATCGTAACCTAATCCGTCGGACGAACGTGTAAAAATGTCGAAATGACGTCGATTTCCACTTGGGCCGAGTTGAAGCACATAAGTTCAAAAACACAAAAACGGTTGAGAAGAGTACGAAAAACATTCACACCGGTTCGACCGGAACGGTTCGGGCAACGGCCAAATGAAAAATGAAAATGACTGTTACGCAATATAAAATAAAAAATAAATAAAAATACTAGAATACTACGATATTTTTTCCGATTCAACTGTGGTTTAGAGAACGTACTTGTCTACTGCACGTACATATTATAAAGGAAAACATTTCTTTTTGGCTTTCAAACGCGTATTAAACTGTTTGAGTACTACAACAACACCAACCCGATGGAATGCATAATTTTTTTTTAAAAATAAAAAATAAACTTCTCTAATGCATCGCTTATTCTGATATAAAAACTAAGTATATACGTTTAACGAATGTCTAGCAGATATGTGTCTACGATATGTTTTTACATAAATACACAATATGAGCATTAGTCTTGATGGAATCAAGTTTCGAATGAACATAATCAGTAATAGATTTTATTGCCATTCTATAAATATTAAGCGTAGCGACGCGAAACATTTACTGGATAGTCATATTTATTTAATTAGCCTTTTATAGATATTACATAGTTTTTGATATATTTCAATGAAACTTTTCGATAAAAAAAATACCATAAACTTGGCCTATAGATAAATGTGGTTTTACTGCTGTATCAACATTATCAATCATGGATATAAATCATCCACCGTATGATGCTTTTCTAAGAGCAATGGCACATTTGTGTAGATTTTAGAAGAAAAAAACGGGAATACAAAAATATCATTCACCCGTTCCTGTATCACATCCAACCGAGGAGCCTCACGCGTTTTTCGTGGGAAGGGGGAATTTAAGATAATTTTAAATAGTTGGCGCTTTTTTTTTAGTATTGTAGTTATTTTTTACTTCAGTTTGAGTGCTTTTT
Source organism: Sipha flava (assembly GCF_003268045.1). NCBI lineage: Eukaryota > Metazoa > Arthropoda > Insecta > Hemiptera > Aphididae > Sipha > Sipha flava. Next base: position 311,198 of record NW_020273087.1, read on the forward strand.
CTTCGGAGTTTTATTGCGCTACGAAATCCTAACTATAGTAATGTAATAATTGTGTTTTAGATGGCTCTCGTTAACCAGCAGGGGAGCACTGCCGTTAATGTCAAGCATATTATACTTCAAAAGATAATTAAAATTATTTTTTATTTCCATTTGAACACTATAATACTTTCGACTCGCTCGGTCTTAATGGTAGGGTCGTCGTGAGTCATCGTAATCAGATTGTCAAACAATCGTGTATCGAACGAACTTACGGAGGACGCGTTTACAAGACATATATGTGTGCTATGCATATTATATGTATATGCGTATAATATTTGTAACGTTATACGTTGCGATCGTATTAAATACATAAAATACTCGAGAAACGTAAAAGTAATTAGTCGGTATTTAATTAATCCCCGCAAAGATAATCTATTTAAACGGGTTCGTGTACGTTTCGTGATTTGATAATAACCATATTCAAACAAATCGTTTTAAGAAGACGTGCACAATACGTCGTTTTCGTCCGGACCGTGAGCCAAGTAAGTGAATTAAGTACACGTCTAATTTCAAAAAACGTTTTGTACACTTGTATCGCAGGCGTTTTCGAAATGCGTTTGATGTAGTCGGTCCCCTCTAACCCATCAACTCATTGCGTTTGAAATCGTTTTCGGTTGTTATTATTATTATTTGTTTGTTTCCTCTTCGCGGTCCGTCGTGCGTATATATATATAAATATATATAAATATATATATATATATATATATATATACATATCTTCTACGTTCCGCCTGTAATTTAATCTTCGCATTTTATATGGCGTTTTACCAGCCGAGACGACGTTTCGCCTCGATCTGTTTTCGATGCGACACGGCCGCACGGATTTATATAACCGTAAAATGAAATTTTGAACGTCACGTCTGCCAGCTAAGCAAATCGATGAAATCATTTGGTTGACGGAACATTAATAGAGAATTCGCGAAACGCCTATTATGCGATACTGATGAAATTCGATTTATTAACGGCGCGCACGCAGAACAGTAAAAAAATAGCTCGTCTGGTCCCGCGGGATTTTAATCAATTTCTTTTTTTTAAACAACATTATGTTTTTATCGCTCTAGAACCGTCTGAACGGTAGTATCTCTTGTCTCTGCTGATGTCGTTTTAAACATCACGTCGGCTCGCGTGAACAGAAAGAGCCCATTACGGCGGTGGACCGCGAGTGCGTTATAAATGGTCATCCAAATTATTATACGAGTGGAATATTTATGGTTGTTGAAAACATTATACTGCCCGCGATGTATCAACTTTTTTTTTTTGCTACTCGTTTTCGTGTAAACGCGCGGTTGTACGTAATGTATGAGTCACATCAAAAACTAATTTTCCAAACCTTCAAGTCCAGAAAATCAAAATGAATACGGCTGGCCGGGTTTTTTTGGAAGCACCGGGTACCACAGGGTTTTATCTCGCGAGGGATTTGTATAAGTCATTAATAATTTCGCGTTTTCCGGACAGGTAGTTTCCCGGTGCAGCAAAAACGTTCTTGACGAGTCGATTTGTAACACGATGAACGTAACGCGACGCGTTAACGGTCGGTCGCCGAGTATTTCGAATATTATTTTATTAAAATTGTTATTGTTTTCATTGATTACAACGTGCGATAAGACGAAGTGAAATACGTTTGAATTCGAGACCAGTACGAGTTCAAGTGTTAGAAAACATTCAGCGATTCCAAATTGTACGTTGCGAACCCCAAAAGTTTTCGAGACGTTCACTGTAATAATTTCATCGCCGGTGATCGTTGCCAGTTCGGAACGAAAACAATATTTATACTGTACGATTCGGGGTTGTGAAACGTAATCGAAAATACGGACACAAAATCTACACGCGCTGCTGCTAATCGGTACGCAACCGACGCGAGAACCGCAACAGCAAACATTATTATACTTTACGAATAATAACAACAACGCACTCGACGAACGATGCGATCCTCGTGCCGGATCCGTTTTCCACTGGCAACGGCACACCGATTTTATAATAACGCAATACGATATGATAATAAATGATCCCGCGTCGTCCTGGCGCGGAACACGATTCACGAGCGAGAATCGATCGACGAAGGGACGGGGAAAACGAAATCCACTACCTTTCACTTGTACAGAGGTTACGGACATGAATACAGTCGAATCTTTACAAATAATAATACGTGATAAGATGCGAAATACCGACCGAAAGAAATCTTTATAATATATAAAATCCAATTACCACTTACTGGCGCACTGATAAGCATACAGCCAAAACTACCTTACCGATTAAATTTATTGATTTCAGGGAATATACTTTTTACTCGTGCTGTGTATAGGAGGAGCAGCAAAAAATTATTTTTCAAAAATCGTAATCATAGCCATCAATCAAAATATTTTTTTTTTACATCGATATACTTATCGCTCCGATCTAAAATAGTAAAATTCTTCCCGGACGAGGTCGGATAACTCAGCTAAGTAACGCGTGCGCCAACAATAACAATACTGTACGGTAATAAATCGTAAACAATATTAATTGTAGATCAATTTAGTTAGGTACATTTTGTGACGGTGACGACTATAGCTCGTTAAAACCGTTATCCAACGTCTTAAGTTACTTAAACAAGTAGTGATGGTTTTCAAAATTTATATTGTAAAACCATGGCGAAAAATGAAATCGTTACATTTATTTCGTTGTAACTTGGAAACGTATACTGATGGAAATTTCACGGTTCCTTGAAATGATTCTCGTCGTTCGGGGACGGTTTCGTTAAAATATACAGGTTTGGGTGCGCGTTGAATCAGACGGACCAGGTAAACGTGTACACGAGTGAGTGCGTCTATCGACGGGGAAAAATAACGCGTCAGCGCGATTTACACGTACGCATTATGTGCAACTCGTCTGATAAGGGCTTATCCTGCACGTAAACCCATAAAGATTTCATCCTGTTCGTAGAACTCGCATACCGCCGCGTTATTGTACGCGCCGGATAAGTAAATGTCAGGTACTCCATCATTCCTGCGGTGGAGTAGGAGCATTCGTTTTATATTCATTTTCAAAATTTAATACGAGCGCATTTTCCTCTCCCTTCCGGGTAGTAACATGCCGGCGCGCTCGTATCGACATCGCGTGTAATCTGTCTAGTGAAAAAAAAAATCATGCGCTTAATGTTTTTCTTCTTCATTTAGAAATACGTCAATGTTGTCTATTATAAATTACGGTATTGAGAATTAGACGATTTCGAACTAGATTTCGAAATCGGCAACATCGTTTCACGGTCACCATCGTGGTACGAAAATCAAGTGCTGCACCGTTAGCGTTGCTCGTACGGAGAACTTTAACAATTTTATCGTTTTAGAGTTGAAAGAAACGATAACATTACATCGAACGACTACTCGCGCACTGCACTCGATCGAACGTACCACGAGTAAATTCGATTTATATAACTAAAATTATTCAAAAAAGTTTAAAAAAAAAACGTATAACCAATTTCGAATTTGAAAACATTGAATATTGATATTGTTATATTGTTATCGCACACGTATTACAGCCAATGACTGGTCTCGATTTCTCATGGGTCTCCAGCAATGGTATGCTTGTATGCGCATGGGTTGTACCATGCAAACAATACGTTCGCTCGGAGCAAGGATTTACGCGGCCACCGGCTCGATCGGATTGATTTTCTAATGAAACGATTAATCAGCAAAACAAAACGAGTTATGATTATATAAGGCCCAATAAAAATGTTTGCAACGGGTTGAATTCGAACGGTACAATGAAATTATGACGTATCTTCAGGCCGTGAAAAACGTCGAACGAGATATTCGTATTTTCGGATTTGAAACATTTCGTTTGGCGTTACGAGCGATAGGAAGAGAAGGGACGGAAGATTGCAAATGGTGTATTTAGTTGCGATTCGAACTCGATAAGTGAAAAATCAAAATTGATGTTCAGTCCTACTCGGTATCACGGTGATACCGTCCTCGGAGTAAGCGCATGGGAAACCTTGTGCATGACATCGGTGCGTGAGAATTACGGAACGTGATGCGCATGCGTGACAGCATTTATCCGCCGGGAAAATCGATCCGACCAAGTCGTTTGGTAGGATTTAACCTCTCACCCACGGATTAATATTCAAAAGTGTCACTCGTGGCACCGGTCGCACCCTACGGTTTTTGCCTTTTACGATTGTTTTTGTGCGTACGTATAGGGGAGATTCGATGAAGAGTTATGCGAATGCTACGGCGGTGTTGGTGGTGGTGGTGGTGATTGTGATGGTCGTCCTTAAAGGGATCGGTAGCAGAAATTTTCCATCGCCGTCCATCACACGCGCAACAATATAGCAATGGTTAAGAATTTTTCTGTATCCAACGTACCGATCGATATGGTGTAAAGCGATAAGGATTTTTCAGAGTTTAATCTGACGTTTTTAATTTTCTCTGCATTTAAGAAATTTAAAGATAAACATTTTAAAATTGGAATTATTATTTCTATTGATTTTGGCGATTCGGATCAAATGGAATGAAATTATACATGTTAAAAATCCGCTGTCATTTGTATACTTGACGGCAAACGATTCCGAAATCCTTATCGCATCGCCATCGGACGAATCGTAATAGAAAATGTCCATCTAGATTCATATATGTTGCGCGCGAGACGGACAGGGACAGAAAATTATCGCTTCCAACCCTCATGAACAGTCCAACCCTATCCGGTCTCCCGTACCCGCACGTTTCGCACGTCATAGTATACGAGCTGCACATAATACAACCCTATTTGACGGATATCGCTGTGTTTTGGATCCGGACACTGCACGTCAGTGACGGATGTTAACTTTTTTCTCGGGATTTTTTTTTCTGTTTGATTTGCTTTTATTTTATTTTATTTTATTTTTTTTGTTTTTTGTTTTTCAATTACACGAGGGTTGTCAAAAATATCACTTATCGGAACGGTTGGCGTGACGTAGTCAACGGTGTTGTTAGTCGGGTGGTGATGATGGCGGCGGTGATGCCGGTTGTTCCGTGAACGGGGTTTTTGACCCTAAACGACGTACGATAGAGAATGAAAATAGTTTCCAGCACGCAGCCTCTCGCCATTCAACATTAATCCGTCCGTTTATACATTGTTACTGTTGCAGCAGCGCGACCGGTCACTCGATGTATGTATGTAATAATATATATTTATATTTATATACATAGCTGAGGGTTACACAGCATATTATTATAATAATAATGTATTACTCGACGTTTTGAATTTTTCTTCTTTTCCCAAGGCCTCTGGTTTTGACATTTTATACCGATTCGTTAATATCACTCACGGACGTGGATACAACACACGAACACGCGTAATATCGTTACGTGAGTTATTACGAATTGTACGGGTACGAGTATCCATTATGCTACACGCGTTTTGTCGTCGGCACAATTATTCGTTCGACAATATCCGGTCCGTAGACCGTTTTCCATTCCAGTACGATATTTTTATTAGCATTTAAACGCAACAGTGTAATACGATAAGAACACAACGAATAACCGTCGGTCGAACGACACACTTGCACTAAATCCTCGGTGTAACCTTTTAATTTTTACTCCTCGATCGCCGGACGAACCGGGTGTGGTTAGCCGTTCGCCGATTCGGCACCGAATATCATTAGTAAACACGCGGGGTCCGTAAAAGCTTATGAAGTTTGTGACGCTAAATGTGATTTATCGATCGGTAAATTAGTTTCATTAGAATATGTTTTTATAACAAAACGGTGCCGATGATTCATTACTTCGGTGCATTGTATACGTATAGAACGACAGCTCGTCGAACCCTCCGGACCCTAGACACTTGCTTTATGTGCATAACGTGTATTCCATACGATCTTGCCGGGGCAGGGGGGTTTCGACTTTGAAATCGTGATACTGCTCGTTTTCGAAAAGCGCTGAACACCATATTGTTCATGCGAATACGCAACACGACGTATGAGTACCGATGTTTCATCCGTTCCGAAAGCCAAACGGATGCCGGTGTGATCAGCTAAAATAACTGTAGGCACGACTTATATGCGTTACAACTTAACGTTATCCGTCAGCGTTTAAATGTTAACTTATCGAGACAGATTAAACAGTGTAGTATTACGCAATATGTTGCGGGAACTATTCCATCAACTCATCCGCGCTGTGCACTCGGTAAACCTGGGGCTCGCGTGGGTCTCGTCAGCGCAGGAATGTTCGCGACTTGTTGTTTGTACGCGCTTCAGACTTAAAATCGTACGTACAACTTTGTATTTGTACGCGACGTAATGTGCACAGCCGCTGTTCGAGCATTCGTCTCCGCCGTCCGTCCGATCGCTCGGCGTGATAATATAATCATTAGTGTTCATTAGTGTCTTACCAGCGCTTAGTTTAAATATTGTGTTACGTATTTTGCGTTCCGAATACGGGTCGTTGGAGCGCGCGCGCGTGCAGAGAAGGATAAAATATGTGCCGTTAATTTTTTACGACCATCAGCTGGTCCCGGTCGTCGCCCGAGTAGGACTTCACGTTTTACTGTACAATTTACGAACGAAAAATTAAAATATATATATAATAGAAATAAACAAGGCAGCAGGTCAGCGTGTAATATTATTATGTAGAAGCCGTTGGAAACGGGGCGCAGCAGCTCACCGGTGTACGCGCACGAGTGTAACACGCAGAAAGTGCAGTTGAACAATATTACCAGGGTTGTACCAATTGGCACGAACGTGCAGTCGCAGCCGCAAATAAGGGTATGGCCTAAGGGTCCAAGCTTTAACGGCCCCTACACACGTTTACGATTTATTTGTCGACGGAACGGAATCGAAGAAAATGTGCGTAGCAAGTTTCACCGCGATCGGGTGTAGGACGTACACGTACACGAGCGGTGCGCGGACATATTTCTCTCGATCGCACCGTCGAGTATCGAAAGGCTTCGGTCCTGCCGAATCTCAAACGGTATACGCGCCGGTTTAGGGCAATGCTGCTGCAAGGAACGCAACGAATACGGCGCGTTGTATAATCGTTGTGACGTGTCGTCGAAAACGGTACGTGATACCAGGTGCGCTCGAGAAACGGAACTGCGATATACACGATTTAGTAGGTACTCGAAGAATAAAATTCGAATTTTTCGTCCAAACGGTACGCGAAAAACAATTTAAAAACACGCACCTCCACATGTATACCGTTACGTTCAACTGTTTCGCCGTCGTACGTTATTGGAACAACTTTTTTTTTAACTATTACGTTTTTCCCCGGCACAGTATACATGCGGTGGTAACTATAAATTATGTTTTTAAATTTGTGCGCCGCCGTCGAAACCGTGTGTAAGCTCAGGTGTGACGTCTCTCGTACGTAAAGTGCACACGGATCTCCGCGTCGCTGCAACCGTTGTGATATAACGCTGTATCTCACGGCCGACTATTGTCGTGTCAAGCGTTTGTTCACGTTCTCGGACGGAGAGAGAGATAAAAAAAAATGTGTTGTCGAAAAACCAGATACGACCACCACCACCACCACCACCATCAGCGCGTGATTAAGCGATTAGAGCGTGAGAAAAACGAATTTTCGACCAGACGCGTCGCGGCGCTAAAGGGTAGTAATTTTACCGCCCGGAGCACACACGCCGCAGTCCACGTCGCGCGCGCGCACGATTGCACTTGTAATCGTACGGTACGGTAATGCAGTGCATTATTCATCGCGCCGGTACGTTGGCCGGGAAAATGTGTGTGACGTAAACACAACTGGAACGCATAATGGACGATAATCGAACCGTAACCCGAGTAACGGGTGGGCACGTTGTGACGGATATCACAATACACGTGTGCGCGTGTGTTTCTCCATTGTCGAAAACCATATGCGCCACCGTCTTCGCTTCTGGTAAAAAGTCAAAGGATACACCCCTGATCGTTTTTCTTTTTTTTTTTTTTTTTTTTTAAACGCACCGTTCCAAAACCGTAAAAACCAGTGGCGTATACAGACAATATTTTCGGGAGGGACTACTACGGACAGAGCTAAATTACCACTGCTATCTGAGAATTACCAACAGACACAGTAGGTACTTAACTACATTTCATTTACAAAATGTCCTAAAACGATTGGACGTTGGACGCAAATTCTAAATAAACATAAAGCATCATTAAAATATAACAAATGTTTAAAATAATTTTTAAGTTTTTTAAAACATTTCGGTGGGGGGGGGGTTCGTAGCCCATTAGGCCCCCTCTACCATACATACGCTACTGGTACGAACACCGTACCGGGTCGGAAGCGTAGCCGCGCACGGAGGGTGCGAAGCGGTCAAATGGATTGTTAATTTTTTTTTTTCACTCCGCCAAGAAAAAATTACGGATCATTCGTGTTTATTTCCCGTCACAAGACATCGTTCGGTTTCCGAAGTATCCGGTTATGGTAGACCGCTCCGACTAGTGTTCGGTCGGTGTTTTTTTTTCTTTTTTGAATATTGTTTTCTTATAATTTTTTTTATGTTCTATAATATCATTTTTTTTATCACACATAAAACGATATATATGTTTTCAATATGATTCATATTTGTCGTTTTTTTTAACGTTTTCATGCGATGCATAGCGGTGATTTGAGTTACTGCGGTATTGGTTGGCGACAGCAATGTGTCTCCGCGTGCGACCGGCCAGCAACGTAGTTGAACTGTGATTGTTACGCGGAAATGTCTGTTTTTCGTGTTTTTATAATTATAATTATTAATTGTACTTATAGTTAAGAGAAATGAGACATTGATATCACAAGTATTATTTTGATGGTGACACTGAAGCCTAACTTAAGACTTAACCACGTTTTTCTTTATTTTGTTGTTTGTTAAGTGTTGTTCTTCAGAACTTCATTACCTTACATTTATTTGTTACCATGTTCACTTACCAGCATAAGTTGTGATTTAATGTGGTTTTCGTCCTACGCTGCAAACTTGTATCTTCGTTCGTGACTGTGGTTCAGTGGTTGCATGCAAGCAAGGGTCTTTATTGTATTAAACTCAGTGGATTGCTCACATCCCCTGGTGCATGGCATAGAGTCCGAATTCTACAACATAGTCACATGTGAGTATTGATTGGTTTTAAGTGTCAAATTTATGTTCTGACTGATTGATGTAATGACATTAATCATTCAAAAGTTAAGGCGATTAAGTTAAGTGATCAGTGAGAAAACTAAGGTAATAAGTAATATTATAATTAATGCAATAGGTCCGATCTATAAATAATAATAATAATAATAATATAATATAAATAATTAAATGGGCGTGAAAAAAAAAAAATAAATAAATAAAAAAATCACAAAAAACCTGACCGAGAATCGAACCGAATCTTCTCTCGAAATTTCCATCGACCACAGTAAAACGGACTGTTTTGAGGAATACTTGTGTGAAACAGAAAAAAGATGACGTGCCTCCTTATCTAACCGGTCGAAGGCTTTACATTCCTTCTGGCGACCCCGCCAGTGTAATGCAATCCTCAATATAGCCAGTTTTTTAATTCGACACGTCATCTATGTTATACGGCGTCCGAATGGGCAACTAGGACGCACAGGTGTTTAACAATTTTTACTACTATTTAAAGTACAGTTTTGACATTTAACTAGATAAAAAAAATTGATAAGTATCTATAATTTTATTTAAATAAAAATCCAAACTTTATCTATTTGTCCATATTAGAAATATTTAGATATTCATTAACGTGAACATTTTTTTTTACGATATTAAATCAAACCGTCGAACGCCGGGATCCGTAACAAAAATATGTTTAAAAATTACTCCGCACACGAACTCGTATGTCAACACTTGCTCACGATGAATTTCACAAGTCTACAGCGCTGGACGACGACAATGAATCAATTAATTAAACCACGTTATTCACAATCGCCGCTGAAACAAGGGGGAACTATATAATAGTAATCAAAATGGCAATAAATACTTACCAAAAGATCAGCACAGCACAAAAGCGAACGAAAACGTGGTTTTATAAAAAAAGGCTCTACATGGACGATGAGGTTATAAACTTTGCGTGTACACACGAATACGGACCAAACGATAGAGAACGAGTCGGCACCAATGACATTTCCACGAAGGCTATAGCCACCGGATAACACAATGAAGATAAATGCCTTAGTGCCACCACCTTAAGACTAGAATACGCGGACTTATGAAACTTTGTGACATCTGAGACGATGATTTTTACTTAGAACTGAAACATAACCAAATTTATGAACGCACTGAATAACGGCGTTATTTTTTGGGCGTTTTATTTATTATTTTTTTCTTTTGCGTACGATGATAACAGCCGCATACGTTTTCTGCCGGTCACCCACGGAGTCTTCCGCTGAACGATACTGTAACAGAGCAACACAAGGAGCGTCTAAAAACCATAGAGTCATATAATATTACTCTATGCTAAAAACAGAATTTAACCGTGATGATACTGTGCATGCGGCGGGAGCTGTTATCATTAATATTTCGGTGCGCTTGCAGCGTGCGATAGCACCAAAACCCAATACGCGCTTTTTCTAACTCTTGTTTCAGATTTCAGAATAGGAGTACAAAAAGTGAAAGGAGTACGAACTACGAACAGGAACTTACAGGGCCCGGCTCAAATGTTTGATCACACTTAAGCAAATATAATTTTAAAGACTCCTGGGTCAACGATGGTTCAGTTGCGGTTAGTAGCGGAGGTTGCAAAAGCCCCCAAAATTCCTACTTATTTAGAATGAATTCTTATTAGTCATGGATATGTTAAGAAATATAAATACTTTGGTTATTGTTATTTATTATTATCTAAAATGTATTGATATATGATATTATTTTTAAAGAAAAAAATATTGTTTAAAAAAAAAAAAAAAATGTTTAAAATGTATAAACCTATTTTGAAAATAATTTCTGTCGAAAAAAATATATCTTTTTTATTTCAGCGCAAATAGGCCGTACCCAAAACGAGTTAATTTTTTTTAGTGAAAATGTATAATTCCCCCTCCCGCATACTAATTTCTACTTGTTCTATAAACCGATTTCCATAAAATTATAATATATATAAAAATTAAAATTTAAGTTGTAATCATTTATCCTCCTACTATCCATTTTTCGACTCATCTTAATCCACATTTTTACCATCCTTCTCTATTATTCTCTTAGTTTATCCAATGTACAAGGTCTCACAGGAACACGGGATTTAGTGAAATTTTCAATTAGTGCATGTCTAATATTTGGTCAGTATGATTTTGGAGTTGCATTTCTATGGTAGTGCTTGATATCGAAAAATGACTTGATATCATATGTTCCCGAGTTTCTCAAAATGCAGGCAATTAATCTTCGAGTATAGTTATGTAAATGTACAATTCCTATCGTATTATCTTCCTCATCACTATAAATATTATTTACGTATCTTAATCGTATTTAGTTTTCGCTTTTTAAATGGCTTCGTTAACGTACTTCAACCCGGTGTTTTTTAGGGTTTGAAAATACTATCACCATGTATAAAAATATCTGCCCGAATACAGAAACGATGGATTTAGCTGAAAAAGGAAATATTATTACATCGGTCGGTGATACGATCAAACTTCAATGGAAATTACATTTTTTTTTGTTTACGATTTCCAGTTATAAAACGACACACTATATACATTTTAGTAATGATCAATGAAACCGTTTTTTAGTTTTAAAATAGTTTTGTAAATAGCAAAATTATGGAGAAACACCAACTGTAAAATACAGTGCGTATTTTCCTATAAAACATATTATTTATTTTTATTAATTATGTATTATCTAATTAGAACGTCCCGTAAATCAAATTTAATGAAATTAAAAATTCGTCGAAGTGAAACTAATATAAATTGCATAAGCCCAACCCTATTATAGGTCATTAATAATAGTGATAATAATACGTTGTTTAATGATTATTCATTTTGAAATTCGGTTTTATACTAAATCGAATAAGAAGTATAATCGGCTAAGTTTTTTAATTATTTACAGATATGCATATCGGGCGTTTGAATTTATTGCATGTGCGTGATGACCAATCAAGGGCGCGTGTTTATACGATCTAAGGCAGCATAGACACAAATATTTTAACTCACACGTTATCGCACGACAACGATATTACAAAAAAATATATGTGTCCTACCCGAGTCGAGTCCTACAAGTACAGCGTACAATAATTACGTCGTTGTACATGATACAACCTACGATGGAATATCGCGATTGCGTAAAGGCAAAAGGGAGTGGAAATAATCCGAGGTTACCATACATTTTGAATTAATCGATCTAAACAAGTACATATAGGACGTGATGTGTGGAGCAGATTTTTCCTTCGAATTATCATAAAACCTTGTTATTACACTTATGGAGTTCTGAATGATTGAGACACCAGAACATTATGTGTACAAAGTCCAACGATAAGGGTCCGATGCTCAAAGGGTAACTTGCTTCGTGAAAATTAATACATTATATAGAATTTAAATTTGTTGAAACAGTTTTGGTTTATTCATTCGTATATCGTATGCTACGTACACCATCCACTTCGATTTTTACGCATGTTAGTTTACCGATCTTGTCCAAAGGAACTCTAGTGCGGTCCAATTGTCATAATAAAAATCGTCGAAACTCATCGGAAAGATGGATATAGAATTGAAAGTCTTCTGTGATATTATGTTTAGGGATTTGTAAACAGGATGTCCGATGATTCTGAGGGCCTTGAATCGACCAATGCCAGGATATACGCTGGACCGAAACACGGCCAACATTTTAATGTAATATTGGTCTTTTCCATCATAATATTTTGGTGATAAAAAAATTAAAAAAAATTAAAATACAATATTGTAAAATATAAGTGTATGGAACGCTGGTGTTAGCCAAAAAAAAAAAACTATACATTTTTTCGAGTGTCGGATGAAAAGTATGAATTCAATATAATTTTTGTAATTTGTTTAATGGAATCGATTATTAAAATAACTTTAAAAATAAATCTTTTTTTACACGTGACTTTTTAAGGATATCCTATTATTTATTATATACTTTAAAAATGGTTTTATAATTTTTCACAAGTCATAAAAGTTAATATGCTCTAATAGTCAGAGTCTAATTAATAGATAAATTGACTTTTAATAGATATTATTATATAGATATTAATAGATAGATCTAATAAACTCATAATAACTCAACAATAGTGATAGAATGTATAATAAAAAAATGATAATTTTTTTTTTTTTTATAGAAGAACAATTAGGATTAGTTTATAGTGGTAGCAGAAGGCAAAATCATTAATTTGCATTGACGGAATAAAACCATATAACCGTAGTGAAATTACGACCGTTTTATTATTATTATTGATTTGTTTTCCACCAAATAGGCGTGTTCGTGTTAAACGGATTGTTTTTCCAATAAAATCGAAATTCGGACGAGTTTAAATCGTTTTCTGTGCGTCCGACCGCGGCCGTGCGATTGCACTAATGTAAAATCAAAAATTACTTGTGTGCTACGTGTACTATTATTATCAATACATTCCAACCACACGATTACGAGGGACGAGTTTTCGCTGTTTCACAATATTAAATCGTCCCTGTAACAACAACAATAATAATAATATAAGTACAGACTATGACGCGATGACCCGGCCGGAAACAAAGTTTGCACATCACATCCACCGCCCTTGCTATGAGATCAACTTTTTTCATCGGTATTTGTCCATGTTATACTTTACTTTTATTATTGATGTACGTGTATTTGATCGTGTAAAAAATTAATCGAAAAACATATGATAAAAAAAACATTTCTCTTAAAAAAAAAAAAAAAAAGGAAGTTACGCGTTATGATTTCGATTTGTATTAATCTATTACTGCGCGAGGATTTTCAGTTTAAAACTTTCAGTGAAATCGGTGACAACTTACAGCACAACATCGAGTGTTCGATGATTTTGATCCGAACAGATGTTGTCACGTATCAGTCATATGGAAAATCATTTTTCCGGATCACTAGATAATTATTATTAAGCGTTTAATTTTGTTGAATACTATGGTATTTCGGCCTTCTTGTTCGTCGTAACATGGCCAACGTAGATTGAAATTATATCTTTAGGAAATTCGAATAATCTGTGATTAAATATAATTATGTAATCATACGAATCACAAAACGTTGTCGGTATTAATTCATGGTTATATGCAAAAACAAATGAGTTCCAATTTCGAATTGAAACGGTTAACCGACAAATTATTATGTAATCTCAACATGTTTAAGGCGGATCGAAAATAATTTTATCGATGAGTCAAAAGCACACAATACGACTGATTACACTGTGCTTGAATTAAATTTATTTCCAATCGTTTTCGACTTGACTGCATATACGTCTCACTAATTCGTCACAGAAGGGTACGTATTTAAACCGGGGACGTTCTCAGAGGGGGGGAGGCAACACCCAGCCCCCTTGGTCTTTTTTTTCTTCGAATTTTTGTTATTTATTATTTATATCATACTAGGACTACAAATAAATGTGAATACATGTATGAAGTTCGCCCCTCCCTACAAAATGGTACAGGGACGTCACTGATTTTAACAACAGTGTATATTAATGAATGCAACATCATAGTTCTCGGTTGATTCTAGCGGTGGGATAACGGTCGGGGTAGAGGAAAATTGGACGTGCTAGTACGAGATGAGATGCGAATTCCGAAATAATCCCCGTAAGGGCTTGTTTCCGTTTTTACTTCATTATTATTATCATTCAACTTTTCGGTGGGGTTTATTTTTTCTAACGCGGATCGTTAGAACGAATCGCCGAGAACGGAAAAGTTTCTGCCGCGGTAACGACGACGACCGCAGTCGGTGATGATGATTATGTTAAGATTTTTTTACTTTTATTATTATCATTATTATTATTTTTTCACACACAATAAACCGCGCGACCCGTTGAAATTTAATTATTTTAATTTTATGCCAAAAGTTGCAGCGGAAGAACCGGGACGTGGGTACGCGTACAGGAATATATATTTTTACATAACGTATACAACGTACCGAGCACTCGGTCGCGGCCGGAGTAAATCTCTCCCTAAGCCGAGCGCAGCGGGTACCATCATCAAGTACATAATAATATATTATGTGTGCACGGGCGTCAATCTTCACCGACCGTCGTCGCACCCACACCGCATCGCACTCACGTTTTTTGTCGGTGTACAGACGTACATTTACACATCGTATATGTGTGTTACGTGGACGGAGTGTGACAGTTTAAGTGGTTCTGTTTACCGCGCGCTCGCCTAAGTAGTGTTTAATCAAAGTGAGTTTTCAACGCGGAAATCGCTCAGCCCACCGAACCGTCGTCGTCGTGGTAGACGATATTACTCGTTTTACACACACAACACCGCACACGTGCACGCGCACGCCGAGCATATACGTTCGAAATACATTTTTTACGCGAAACAAGTGTGTTTGTGAGTGTACACGTATAATAATATTATGCACGTTCACGTGAAACCATGTGTACATTTCAATCGGCCGCCTGTCGCCAGTCTGAATCGAATGGTATTTTTCATTTCCGAATCATATATAGCTACGTAATGCTTTGACGCCATAGACTATGAATAAATTTAATTCACGAACGCGTTAACGTCCCATAATGATATTCGAGTTTTTAGTTTTTAAGCTTGCAAAACAATTTGAACGCGTCGAATTGGGTTTTCGAACACTTACGAAAGTGATGGTCGTTAGAACTATTGTATCAACCTTTAACGGTGAATTGTATACTCATCATATATCATCGAAGAAATAAATATTAAAAATCGACGATACGGTCGTCTTGGAAATTAATTAATCGATATTGACGAGGGCACATTTCGAATCCGACCGTTTAACTATATACTACATAATAATTATAACTATAAAATATTTACAAAATAAAATCGCATCAAATTATTTGATGTACACTCCCTTATACGTAGTATGTTTGAAGTGATCGACCATTAAATGGCTTAAGTGTTTTTCTTTTAAGTACTTCCAAAAGAGTGATATAAATAATAAATTTTAATGCTTCCTATAAACATTTTGAAAATAATATTATTCAACTGTAGTAGTATTACGACCTTTTCTTTCGTGAGTTTGTCGTAAAATATAATATACGGAAACATTAATTTGAATTTTTACAGTGTATTACTTCTATTGGTTTAATAAAGTGAGAATATGATTTACTAACTCCATGCGAACACTTTGTAAGACTTACACTAACGTGAGTTACTATAATCAGTACATAGAACAATAAATCTTTCATTACGAGCAATTTCTAATCAACCTCTGTACAAACAGAATAATGCACAACATATTTTCAAGTGTCCCGTCCAAAAGAAACTTTAGTAAACTTCATCATTAATTTCATAACGAATGCTCCGCGCGAATTCATTTCACCATAAAATAATGTTAATAAGTTCATTACCGAACGGTGAAAGAATAAAATAAAATATAAAAAATATCTTAAGATTTCTATAATATTTAGAATAAAACGCGGACATTGCGACTGTAGTTTTTGTTTTACATCGATCTCGTACATTCACAAACCGGAGATTTGCCGTTCTCGCGCTCGTATGGTTTGTCAAAAACTGTAATAAATGCGGTAAACCTCATGATACACGTAATAGTTATACCGATTAGTACTTATACGAGTGTGTGTGTATGCGTGGACTTCGTACCAGTAATTAACAAATAGAAATACTATCACCACAACACCTGATAATCACGATAGTTGAAACTCGTTTACTTCTCGAACATTACTTCTTGAACTCCCTGATCCTTCGTCGTGACAACGAACTGAAGAACTCTGACCATTGTTAAGATAGTACGCAGTCGACGGTTCAGCTGATGTGAAGAATACAGAAGTTAAACATAGTATATCGCGTCCAACAAGACCGAAAATGCGGCACTTACAGAGAGTGTGCATTATAGCGTGCGACTTTTACCGAAATAACTTAAAGTAGCAGCTTGTTTCCTTCTGTTTAATCCTTATATTTATTGACAATATTCATATCGTTTTGAATAACTCGTAATACTTGAGTCGTAAATCAGAGGTTAATTTTAGAATTCCTAGCACAGATCCTCCGGGTCATGTTCTCCCTAATATGTTCCTAGACATAATACAAATCATGGCCGGAACCACGGTACACACCGAATGATGCGACTAGCAAATGAGAACCTCTCCAGCTTTTAATACCTTTTACATATGCGTGTAATATTAATTCTATGTCTGTTGTAATTTAATAATGTCTATTTCAATACGGTACCTTGGACAGCGACCGGTAATGCACGTGAACTAAATGAAAATAAAAATACTAAAAATACTAGAACGGTTGCACGTTTCGAGCACGATATTCCATTCCATCAACTGGTTTGATGGAAAAACGTGTACCAACACGTTGTAATATATTGTGTTGTGTCTATCGGTTTCCGAAACCACGAGTACTAGTTGCACAACGACTCCAGCTGCGCTTTTCGCGGGTGCGACTAGTAAACCATGGCCAAGACTACGATAGTCTTGGTATTGCAGAATCATTATGGTCTTCGGTCTTGGTCATGTACTGATCTTGCTACGAAACTCTTGCGTTGTTTAAAATTTAAAAAAAGAAAAATTATAACTCCGTTTAGGCTAGGATTTAGTGGAACTCGATAATTGTGCAATAAACAGTTGTACCGTATCACACAAATAGAACGCGAAATAAATACATGCAATATAATAATACCCCAAGTATCAACTGTTATTAAACCCCGTTGTTGGTATCAGATTTAACGGAGAGACGTATCGCCCGTATTGGTGGTCTTGGTGTTATTAATATAATACGTGTTTGGGCTCACACATCAGCACTTGTGTCATAGTCGGTAGCTTAAAATTATTCCAGTACGTTCCCATACTCGAGATTGCTATTTGTTACAAAACCATTTCATAGCGAATATTGTAGCCAACGCTGCTTCTTTCCAATAGGCACACTGGGCCAAATATCTCTGAGAAATTCGACCGTCTGACTCGAACGATAAGTTACGGTTTGAAAATAATAATAAATAATACTCAACTCGAAATTCAAATACTATAAATACGACGATTACTTCTATAGCGATACATTTGATTAACAAATCAACGTACAGTGACAAGCGGCTACAAAGTTATTTATTACTGTGATTCCGTGATAAATTACTACGGTTGGTACGTTTTCTAACAAAGAAGTAGTAGAGGTCTAAAAATACCGTTTCGAATTCCAAACGTTTGTTACAATTTGGAAAACTAGTTGTTGATGTGAAATAATAATCGTACTTTTGCTTCCGAAAAGGACACTAAACTCTGTACGCGCAGCCATTAACGCCAAAAACGTCAAAAACGGTACCGAATACATCCGATCATTTCTCACATTGTTTTCGACGGTTCAAAGATTCGTTGTTTCCCGACGTCGTAAGTCGACCGTAATATTTCACATAAAATGCGTGTTTTTCCGAGGACCATGCATGTTTATTTCGAAAATGTCACTATTAAAATTGCAAAACTGCAAGTGTTTTGTTCTAGTATCGGTCTACCGGATACGGAGAGCCTTGGTGTTGCAGACCATGTACAGCTGCTGGTCGCCAACATCGAGGACGGTTCGCGTTTCAGCAAACCGACCGGTTCGGATTCCGTGACGCGCGTCGTGTGCACTACGCGCGTTTGGTCGTCGAGCAGCGCGTCGCACCGGTGATAAACGCTAGTGTCGCGTGTTCGAAAAACCGATCATAAATCGTTCGCGTCACGCCCCCGCGACTCCGACAATGAACAAAAGGACATTTTTAGAGACGGCGGTGGCACGCACGTCGGGTCCATAAATCTCGGAGCACGGTCGTCGCCGGGGAAAAATCGCCTTGCGCATCCCCTCCCGCGCGCGCGCCGACCGGTCTACCACCGCGGTACCGGCTAATTGAACGGCCACCGAAAATAGAACCGTCCAATTGGCTACGTACAGCGCGTTTCCGTCTATTCGGCTCATCCGTCCCTTATCGATCATTATCAACTATTTTCGTCCGCCACGGATACGGTCCGGGGCGCGCACGTACACCGCGATCCGGTGCGAATCGAACGGGTTTCGTCCGCCAACGCGAATCACCTATCTGTTGACCGCCACTTCGAATTCGGTCCGGCCTACGCGCGGTCATCTTTCCGGTGAATCCCGCGTCCGGACGGTCGTTGACCGTTTCGAAAACGTGGCCCTTTGAAACAGAACTCGTTCCGATCGTCGAGAGCAGTTTTGGCTTCGACCGTCCGTCTTGAACAGCGGTTCCGAATTCGGAGAATTTTAATGGCGCGGCACGACGCGAAAGCCGCGCAGTGACTGGACGCGGACGCAACGCGCGGTGTTTTTTCGGCCGCGGTCGCGTTCCTTGCCGTTCGATCTGACTCGTCGACCACGTCAAACGCGCGGGTACGTCCAAAACGCGTCGCGCAGGGGTGGGCCGTGCGTAACACGGTTCACGATGCGTCCCGAAGCAACGCCGGTTGTCAGTGCCGCGGTAAACAATATTAAAATATGCCGCCCTTGTGAAAATTACAACTGAAAGTACAAAATAATATGCGTAACAGAAACAATATGTATTATAGTCGTACAATAAAAATTACAATTATATATTTTTTATTTTATGTCGATCATAAAGATTTTTTCCGCCCCATCAGACGTCGCAAAATCTGCCTCCCCGTTAAACACGGCTCTGCCGGTTGTTGTTAATCGCACCGTTCGGCCACACACGCGGACACGTCGCGCAGCCGCTACCGCGCCGCGTTTCACAACGACCATTGTTATAATGACGTGCGCACTGGGAACGAACGGACCGCGGCCGCGAAATACACGCGCGTTTTGGACGACGGACGTGTTTTCCAGACGTACCCGCCCGTCGGCCGGTCCGGCCCGCGGAGCAATAACGGTCGCTTGACGTTGAACGGTTTCAAGCGGTCTCCGTCGTAAAGGTTCGCGGTATCGCGTAACAAGGCGCGGGTCGACCTGCGAAAAAGGTTTTCGTTTCATCCCCCACCACCCCGAGAAGGGGGGAGGTAACCTGATTTTACGAGCGGAAAAAAATATTAATTATTACTAATCACGTCCCGTCTGGGGCCGTACCTACTCGACACGCGGTTGCGGCGCAGCGATAAAACTTTTATTTTTGAGAACGACCGTTCCGTATAGGCGCGCCATGTAATATACGCGCGCACGTGTACGCACTTATACGATGTTGTACCATAAAAATATGACGGGGTATGATTTTTTTATTTTTTTTTTTTTAGCACCACCGCCGATTATACTGTAAAATGCCGTTTAACCCGTTAAATGCCATCGATCGCGTCTGTTAATAAGAGTAGTGATAATAATAATTTCTATTATTAACATTATTTGTTTTGTTTTTGTTCTTATTATTGTTACAACCGGAGAAGTGAACATTTTTTTTTTTTTCATACGCTTTTCCGCATTTCACACCGCAGGTCAAGACGTAACGCCGCACATTCCATATCCTATTAGCAGACTTGGAACGTTCGTGGTCCAGTAAGACAAATAACGATTCTTCGAAAATATTTTCCACGGCCCAACGAATCCCTCCGGACGTTTTAATTACGGTTGAATTTTTTGACTCCCAGTGATACACAATTATATGTGAATACCTATCGATCAGGCGGACAATCATTTGATTCCATAAACTATCATTGTAAACGATAACACAACAGTTTAATAACGTTGAACTATAAACGAACGATTCGGTGCTTATTATAAAAGGTGCACAACGAGTTATACGGATTACACAATTCGATTATGCTGAAATAATGTAATCAAGTGGTCTGTCCGAGCACAGCATAATTTTTATGTATTAAATGTCTATTTTTTTTTATTTTTTTTTTATTTATTTTTTTTTTATGCATTACGTTACGGTATGGTTATGATATAAGAGTATCTATTTTATATACGCAAGTAATTAAATATTTATTTGTGTATTATTATTATTATTATTATTTTACATCATTATTATCACAATCTATTTTATTTTCAACAAGAGGGAAAAAACACGGCGGCGTATGTGAAATCGTCCGGTTACAATGGCGATATAATGTACGTATATTGTAACGTTCGTACGACTAACATTGCGAGCGATTTTTTTCTCTCAAAGTTTACCTCACGCTTTCAACTGTTACGACCGTACGCTTGCCCGTTTGATATACGACTACGTCAACACTATTAATTCAATAATAATAAAACGCATTACACACGTACCGGCGCAACGTTGTAGTGCACGAGATATATGCGCGCGTCGTATTGAAATGAAATTACTCGAAATCATAATACCTATGGGTGTAACGTATATTTTTTTCTAACGGTGCGAGTGAGCTCTGCGATACCGTTAGGTATAGATTTCACGCGGGTACGTAACAAGTTTGTACGCGCACAGTTCACAAGTATAAGCACAAGCTACAAAACACCTAGCGTATTGCACTACGACCGTTGCGTTGCGCGCGTTCGTTTGAGCGGTCATTTGCAAGTCGACCGACGCGAAACGATCGGAAACCGTACTGCACCAGAGCATATTAAATATTTTTGAAAATTCAAGTTTAATTTGAATTAGTTAAAAAAAAATTTCTGAAACTAAAAATGTATGAAGGAAAGGGTTAAACTAGTGTCCCTACCCCAGTGATAATCGAACGTTACCCAGTGTTGAGTGATCGTGCCAACACCATCCAACACATTCTCATAACGACCCTAGTGACAGCAGTTGATTTTCCCTGCACGTTCCTCCGCAGAAGAACACCGCGTCCATGAACTACGATGATAGAAGATTTTATCGAAGTGCCGTCTAGTGAAAATTACTTAAAATAAGGTTCACGTGCACGTTTCATACGAGCACGAGGATGCGCAGGACGATCCTGTCAACCGGAACTGTGCATCAACGCTTGATCGAGAAAATAATTTACGCACATCGTCCCCTGTATTACCGATAGGGACATCCAAGCTTTTGGAAATATCTACTGGGCCGCGTTGAGAACGAATAGCGGTGAGCCGCACACGTTTCCACAGCTATTGCAATACGTTTCGTTTACAACGGTAACAAGGGCAAGGCGTAAATGTGTTTGTGATTAAAAGAAAAAACAATTGTTAGAACCACGAAGAAGAAAAACCTATGTGAAAATTTGAAACAGCTTTTTTCCGAAAGCAACAGCCGAGTCGGTGCAACCGACGAGAGGACCGCGATGATACCGATCGCGTGCTGGACACCCTTGCTCCACATATTCAGATGTTCAGATTGGCAAAAAGGCGATTCGGTTGTAGTGTACGTTTCTTTTCAAGGATCTGCTTGCGCACAGTCCTCGTAGTTGTAACCGATTTCTCATACGGTACAGCTGCTGTTACACATACGATTGTGCACTAAATTACTTTAATATCAGTTCCTATTTACATTCTACTTCTCTACTTAATTCAACGGCATTCGCTTAACGACTTGCGTTTGAAATATGTTAAACTAATTTTAAACTAATTATTAATTTAACTAATTAAACTAAGCGATGTAAGAACGAATTAGGTGTAGGAAAAGTGAGTGTATTATATCGTCCATTGCAACCGTATGAAAAATGTACACAATAGTAATATATTCATACGTCGTACGAAAAGGATTAAAAATAGTTCGTTACAACCATGTAATATGATGATAGAAGGTCGACAGCTTCGATAAACAACGTTATAAAAAATAGGAAATCCGCCAGGGCCTAGACACTATACCAGCTAATTACCATTACAAGCTGGTCGTCTATTATAAATCATTTCCACCGCAACGCTATGATTTATTTGTTTGTATAATTTAATAATATACAATACAAACATTTTCCATGACATATAAAAATGTATAAATGTAGAACTAAAATGCTGCTCGTCCGTTCACTGATCAGCGTACAGCAAAAATATCGCACTGATACGTTTGAAATTTTGAGTCAATCTACTTATTAATATTTACGTTTTGGAAATTCCGTTTAGGTTTGCGTTTGCACATCGATTCCACGCATATAACCTATGGTACGGCGTTCGTTAACGTTTTTAAAAACAATAATGAACATTATTTCGCCAGCCATCGACATTTGCAACCCTTTCATCTGGTATGTATGATAGTATTATTTTACAAACGCAACAGCTATCATTATGTAGCACGCAATCAATTACTACAGTTGAAATCATCTAGTCCGTTTTAATTTTCGTCATTTGATCTTTTCTTGGTTTAATCGTTAAACATATACCATATTATTGTATGGTTGTTCTCGATACCAAAGATATGAACTGTACGCATAGTTGGACTTATTTGTACTAAATTGTAGTAATCAAAAATAACATTAAAATACAATAAAAACAATTATTTTTAATTTGAATAACAATTACAATTATAGAACAACAACTCTTAAATATTTTTACCTCATTTGATTCACGTTTACTTAATCAAATTTGATAGTTACTTTATTATCATCATCAATATAAGAAATAATGATTGTTATCATATATTATTTGGAGGTTTGAACCATTATAAATTAACTTTTAATTTTCTAGCTGTCAAAATTGTTAAAATTAAATTGAACTAACACAAAAATCGTTATCACTTACCGCATTTTTTTCTCATTTATTAGATACCATTATTTTGTTTACATAAAAAATATGCTGTAAACGACAAATTAAATTGTTATGAACAACAATATGGCGTATGCGTCATTGTTAAAAAAAAAAATTGAGCGCTTAACACAAAATTATTACTTCCCTTACTACTCACTCAATTAATGAGAATGTCGCCTACATCAAATATTGTCGTTTACACAATACTTTTTTCATACCCGTCGTTTACAACATAACGTTTGATCATCGATAACATATTATAAAATAATGATTACGCTGTAATGGAAACTATCTATTACTATTCAATAGAGCAGGGGTCGGCAACCCGCGGCCTGTGGGCCAAATGTAACTTGCAAAGCAATTTTTTATGGCCCGCAAAAAGGTGGTTAATTTTTGTGTTTTATTTTTGTTCAATACATTTTTCATACAATTTTCAATACTATTCAATTCTTTTTTCTTTATAAATAAAATTGTTATTATTATCTAATCGGAGTCGAAGATAACGATGGTTGCACTACTCAGTCATCGTATAAATTAAATATACTTATATATATTTAAAAATTAAAATTTTAAATATATTTAATCTATGTATTTAATACATATGTATTTAATATATTCAATCTATGGTCATATTTACTTTGCGTTTGTAACAATTAGTATTACACCGTGATTATGCTCGTACGTGTGACTGCGTTTGTAATGGTTTCATTTTACAAGTAAATCCAAACATTATGACGACTAAAAAAGAAAAATTTGTGATGAACATCGTTTTTTTAATAATTCTTTGGTCGATTTATACTTTTTCGTCGAAAACAATGGTAAGCCATTATGTTTAATTTGTCAAAAAATTAAATTTTTTCTTAAAAGCAATTTTCTCCAGTAACATTCGTATTTTTGCACTCATATTTCTATGTAAAATAATCAAATATAATAGCAATACAATTATTAGTATAAATCATATGTGAAAAAATTTTTTTAATGTGGCCCTTGATAAACATTCGGAAAAAAAATATGGTCCGCGTAGTTCAAAAAGTTGCCAACTCCTGCAATAGAGCGTCATCTACACCATAGACAGCAAATAGCCTTCTAACCGACGATACGTAATCATCGTGTTTGTATTACATATATATTTAACAATACATCAGCTTTGAAAATCATATGTGCTTAAAACAATGGCCCGATGGATCTTAAAGTTCTACGCTTCCGATATTTAAATACCGCGGCAACAAAAAACATAGGTAAATTGTATTACGCACGTATAGCTGCATTTGTTTTTCTACAAAGTTATTTGGTTCTGCTGTTTGCGAGCTCGCCATTAGAAAACAAAAAAAAGTTTAATTTTCTACTTGGTTTTTATTTTTTATTTACTTCATTGCAATAAATGTTTCCGTTCAAGTGTTACGAGTATTTTATCGAAAAATGTTCTAAACATAACATTTACAACTCAAGGGAAAAAACTATTGTTTGCAGTCTAGTAGGTACTTGTGGGTTATCGCGCCTACCGCCGACTCGTCGCGACTACCTTGATTTCGAACGCATTATTGTACGCAACATATTTTTAATACGTTTATTGTAATATAAAACTACCCAAAGCTAAAATTCAATGTGGTTGGTAAGTTCCACAGATCCATTGCCAAATAATCGTAGCTGTACAAAAAGTTATTACTACTACAGCGTGGTTGTGACTAAATGTCCACGAAAGTTCTAGAAGTCCTAAAAGTTACCCAGTCGCTGATAAAAATTGTGATAAATGCTATTGTAACGACACTGGACAAAATAGAATTAGAAATAGAATCGCGTATAAAACGGCGTCGCTATAACCCATAATATGAGGTAAGCACGATAATGCATATGTCGCGCGGTAGGCTCGATAACGCACAAGTACCGCCTATTATTTTATATATATTATACAGACGCATAACGTCCGAGAATAAGTGCAATATTATACGATCAATTGTATGTTATGCCGAATTCGTGAATTTTTTTGATTTCTTGAACCTAAGCAATTCGCTACAGGTTCGGTGTAACGCGCACAAAATATTTGAACACGATATAGATATTATTATTAAATACTCTTGGATCTGGTAAAATAATTACTTTGTAAATAGAAAAATCAAAAATTACATGTCAAATTCACCCCTGACGTTTACCACAATCGTACTTGATCCCTGCAACGAATTACGCACATTTCAGATTTATCTAATGTTTTAAAGAGACCATTAGATAACCATTACTATACCGCACGCACCGATTACATTTGTACGATTACTATTAAATTCAGCATAAACCGTAAATTTAATTATCGTCTACAGGCAATAGTATCCGATCAGCTCTAACCGTACCGTTTATTGAAATATTATCGCCCAACACACGGTCAATGTTAATAACTACCGTAGTTATACTGTATAATGAATAAAATCTGATCGCGTTTTAACGTATTGTGGATACGTAGTTATCTCGATCAGTTTTGCAGCACGCGCCGTCCTTTAAAGCCGTGGTTCCGTCCAGCACATCACAAATTTAGGTCTCCTAACCATCTACTCAATTATTCTTCCGAATTATACCCTGTGTACGATATGTACAATTATCTATGCGTCGTATCGGTTTGTTTTCGAACGTTTCGTTCGTATGGTCTCCTAACTACGCGCATCCATTACAATAATTGAAAATCGAATTTCCGTAGAATACGCGTGTTCAAATATTATATTGTTATATTGTTTATATTGTTCAATATTATTGCGCGTACGCATCGTGTACGTGTTGTCTTACGTGCATGTCCCAATAGGACGGACATAGTACTTATTTTCGGTACTGTATTGCAGGCATAATAAACCACGCAGGACGTCATGAAGTAGGTTAATTGTTTTACCATCCCGAAGAGTTGTAAACATTTACTACTTTACATTTTACTAGATATTATAAAGAAAGTAATAAACGTAACCTAATTTATTTAATTATAAGAACATTCCGTGCTATCATATACGTTATTATATTATTATATAGATACGAGTTTTTTTTCGTTTTGAGAATATTGAAATGTTGTTGCAGTTTTCTATGATTTATATAACATTGTTTTTGTCGTTCGCGGTATCGAACGTAAAACGAGTTTTGAACAATTTTTTATTGCATTGTCCATGATTTATAATTATTTTTTTCAATTAAATCTCAACAAAAAAAAAAAAGTAATAATACAATAAAAAAAAATGCCTTATTTTAATTGTACATAATTAATCGCAAACAAGCAAACAATAGTTACATTACATATTTCACACAATAAAATATATCGTTTAATCGAATACATTAATGAATGTATACATTGTGTATTAAAATATATTTTATGTATTTAAATTATGTGTTTTTATATTTGTGTTATAAATGTATACGGAATACAATAAATTTATTTCTAATGTATGCTAATAAAAAAAAAATTTAAATAAAGCGAACTTAATTTGGATCAATAAAATAAATGTATAAACATATACCTACATTTATCATCATTTTTGAATCGGTTTTAAAAGTTTACTTTTACGAAATTGGTAATTTATTAATTTATTTATTATTGAGTATTATTTATTTAGCAGGTAATACATTATTAGGAATACAAAATTTCGTGTCCACGATTCGAGGATCTTAACTTTTTATTTTGATGACGACACAATTCACACAATTCGGTATCAAATATATTTTTATTCGCAAAAGACACAACTACGTAGTACTATGTGAATATTATGAAATGCCAATCGAGTGAAAAAATAATTTACATAAAAGCACATCCGGCGCAAATTGTAAATATGGTTCGTCTTCACGCCATGTCTATACAATATGGGACTGATTAAATATTTTTTCGTAGTCGTCGTGATTGTAATATACATCTCTAAAGACGTATAAGTATAAGACGAACAGACTTTGGTTATCAACTCCAATGTTTTGCTCGCAATCAATTATCATGGCACTGCTCGGCCGGTGCGTAAAATATTTATGTAAAAAGAGATTTAATTTGCTTTTTTCGTCATTCGCCCCTAGTAATGTCAGTTTTTTTCATTGTACTTACGTACAAGTGCCATTTCTGCGATTGGAACTGTTCTGCTTCGGTGTCAACTCTCGTTTTGACCGTACGCTCGATTGAAAGCATTTCTCGAACGAAACATAATATCATGCGAATAAAACGGTGTATTCGTCAAGGCTGTGTAATGTACACGTCTACGAATGGCGTCATACGTGTTTTCATTCGTGTTAACGACTGTTGATAATCAGTCCATCTAGTCGGGGATGAGTATGGCGGCAACAGGACTTAAGAGACGACCGTTTATACGTACTATTTAATATTGTTATTGTACATCGATGCGTGTAAACGCGACGGAAAAAAACCGAGTGCAAACGCAACGGTCGTTAACGCGAACGGTTTAATACGATAACGTCGCAACAACAACAGTAATAATAATAAAACGGAACAAGTTCTACTCGCGTAATAAGCAGGCGTACTTTAAATTTGCTTTTTCACAGGAATTTCGGATCGTTTATACGTTATTATTTACAACCACGAGCAGTGCCGCGGACTGTGCGTATATTTTTATTATTGTCTTGCGTTGGTATCGGACTGGACTCAAAGTCATTAAAAAAAAAAAAAAAAAAAAAAAAAAAACGACGTACGAATATCTCGAAAAAATATATAATAATAATAACAGTACTGGTAAAAATGAGTGAACAATAATTATGCTTCTTTTGAATCGTATAACACCACGTGAAATTACACCGAAAAGCGACTGGGTTTGATTGCTGTTCTTTGGAAAGAAAGATCGTTTTAATCATTTATTTGATTTTGTGTACTGTTGAAAACGTTTATTTTCTTTTTCCTCCGAATCATATAAAAATATTCATCGTCAAACGTACGCTTACAGATATAATGTCTATGTAAACACCGAGGAAACTGTATTTTTTCGTTTTTGCGTTCCGACAGATTAAAACGACGTACTCGTATAAAGATAAATATTCGATGTACACATTTTGGTTGTTTCTCCATTTTCGTGCACCTAGTCACGTCATATCCACAAGCAGTTGAATTAATTTTCGATTAGAAAATTGACAATGACCGTTTAAATGATCCATACTAAAACATTAGACGTTCTCTTGTTTCTTTGTTTATCTTTCGTTCATTGGGCCGCATCAACCCTTTTTTAGCCGCAAGTTCGTTGTATCGTTGCATTTGGTTGTAAGACAGTTGACCGTGTTAGGTGTATGGTGGGTATACTGATGTTAAATAGATAAGCACTACGATGAATGTGTTTAATATTTGTACCCATTCGTTGTACATAATAAAAAACTGTATATGTCATATTGAAATAGTACTATAATTATCTTCAATGTGTTGCAAATAAATTACGGTCTTGTACAGATTATATAAACCTATAACATTTAATTGCCTTGTTATTCTTAAGTTAAAATCGAAAAATAAACAAATCATACTACAACCATATAACGCACTTAAAAAAGTGAATGAATATTTTCCCTGAAATTCATCCAACAATTGCGATAAAACGAGTAAATCCTATGTAGAATACTCGGGTACTGTTTTGGAGATTGGCCTAAGACTTATCGAACGATTTCATACTCTGACGAAACTGAAGTTTACCTTCTAGGTGTAATCTTAAAACATCTTAAAATTGGGCAATGATTGGATTTCGAAATTAACATATGTCTAAATAAACCATATAACCTATACCTTATCGTATACCGGACGTAAAATTAGCCATGTTAGGTTAAATAAATTATATTATCAAACAAATTATATTGAAATTATAGAATCCGTTAGTGCTATGAATTGTAATTTTTAGTTTTTCTCAACACTGTCGAGTACAACCACAACGACCAAATGTTATACCACTCATCGATGGTAAACACCTATTTACGAGTAGATACACCGTATACCTAGGTTTGACTACCTATTACCGCGAACAACGAAACGATATTGGACGTTAAAGTGATGTATGCGAAATACGTGTACGTAGGATAAATACTCGCTCACGAGAAGACACGTTACCAAATTATTCATGTCGAAGCGCTTTCGGAAAAATCCTATTCAAAAGGGTTCTCACGAGTAGTTTACGCGTTCCCGTCGCAGATGTTTATGTTAATCTAAACGTTAAGCTGTTCGATAATACAGAGATATCGTAGTATTAAGTACCTGTAACAGATTGTTTTATAATTTTTTTTTATCGTCACCCCGACACTAATAACAATTATTCATCCGTGAACGTGTGTCAAAAAAGATCTTACGACGACATTATGAACGCGCTGCACAAGTCGTACGCCGAACATCGCATTTTGCTGTAGAAAATATAATTTACTAAGATGCTATTAAAAAATAACTGTTGTTCATTATTATCGCACTGTTATGAATCAAAATTCGAAGTTACTTTATACATATGCTTTGACGTTAGCGGAAATACGAGTACGGTTCGCGGTGAGCTAAGTTTTGCACATTTCACACGTCCACGTTAAAAATGACTTTAAATATTCCTGAGTTACCTCGTTCTATTCGCATTTCCGTCGATTCCAAGTCTAACGAAGAGTTAAGAAGTTGAAATCACGTGATCGTTTAAAATATAATTCGATAAATTTTGGCAACGTTCGTCCGAATCCCTTGGGCAAAAGTCGACATCGCGCACTCGGGACTTAAGCGTTACTTAACGTACACCTCACCAGGAGTTAAAATACGAAAGCACATCTCTCGTCCAACAGCGACCTCTAAAGCGGTTACCGATGGTTTTGGCCACGGAACACGGACCCGCGTTCGACAAGTATACCGCGGAGGGCGCAAAGGAGACCAACGAGAAACGCGAGCGATGCGAAATACTTCGGCGGGCTTTCTAATCGCATGGCGGGCCAGACTACAGGTTGGTGTTACATTTAACACGACTGTTGTTCGGACGAAAACCGTATCGAAACCCACGAGACGACGGTTTATCAAAGGAACAGTGAAAACAATAGTGAACAAACAAACGAATAGTGGCTGGGCGCGCAGTCCTGCAACTCTTGTCGCAATACCGGTGCACTCGAATCGCACACCGCACGCGCGTGACGATTTATGCATAATTCGAACGCACGGTACGTTTGCAATACGGCTACTGTGAGCGCGTGTATTGTTCGGGCGAAAGAAAAAAAAATTACGCCGGTCGCAGACGATTTCGAAAACGTCATTCTGGCACAAAGGGTAGTACGGCTTGCAGTGGCTCGTAGACGCGCGGTGTCAAAGTCGAACTCGGTACAATGCACTTTTTTACGGTATTATTGTGACTGTGTACACCAGGTTTTTTTTTTTTTTTTTTTTTGTTGAAAACGAACCCCTTTGCTTAAGCAATACCAACCACGGAGGACGTACAACGCGCGTATTTCGTTGATGGATTAACGGATTCACTTTTTGTTATTTATTTTATTTCTTTCCCGAAAAAAAACGTGCACCGTACGACACGTGCTCGAGTACGGCATTCGGTGATTCGACGAGCGAAATAAATGATTTTCCATTAGGAATTTATTTTTTTTATGTAATACCATTACTACTGATCTGCGACGCAGCAATGATTTTAAATACATTTTTTTTTTTTAAATTCTTAAATGTCTTTGTTTTATACCGAACGAGCATAGCGTACAACTAATTTTTAGAGAAAATGTTAAAAAATGTTGAGTTATTTATTCGCGCTGGTTCTTCAAAAATTCCAAACATTTCGTTATTTCATCGATTCGCCCGTTATTGATCATACAACTTTTAACATGAAAACGTACCGGTTCATATTTCACAAACCGAAAAATAAATCACAGAAAATCGATGGATTAATGCCCGTGGATGTGTTAATGCGGTTTCAGAACAAAACTGTACGTATACCATCGCGTTTGATGCAGAAAAACTCAGAAATTTCGAATGACAAACCATAGTGTACTAATACAGTGCATAAATCATTTAAATCGTAAATATTATGCATTAGTCCAATGACAAAAGCAATAACGAACACCGAACTTTAGATACTGGTGGTTTTTTCTTCGGCGATCTATTAAGATAATTGAGAGAGAGAGAAAACTTTGACGCATTTATATAGTTCTATAAAAATGCTGTTACTTTCGATTTTAGGTATTAACTTATACCTAGTCATTAAACCATTTGATAAAAAAAGAAATTTGTACGTATTTAGTTTTGAACTTTTAAGAACAGTTTCGTCATATTTTCACTTTTTTTTTTTTTTTCATTCCCGAGGAAGTAAAAATATTACCGTAAATGTTTGCAGTTACTTAAACATCTACCTATAGTTGACATAGTTCAATTAATAATTGTTGAAAACTAATTATAAAAGTTTTATATAGTTATTTTTTTTCACGTAACCACGGAAGTACACCTATCAGTAACTGAAGTACGTTAAATTTATGACACCGAGTTATTAGTTGAATCGAACGTTTTCAGAAAAACTCAGTTGGCATTTATAATTAATTAAATATGAAAAACCGATTGTAGCGTTGTTGTTGATAGTATACTGTACAGCGGTAAAAAAAATTTAAGTGATGGGATTGAAAATTATGTTTGCAGGTATGTATTACATGTATCCACCAAAAACAGTTCATTATTCATGCACTCGTGAGCTGTGTTGTTGAAAGTTTAATAATGAATGAAAGAAATGTCTGAATTTTCGTAATAATTTTGTTTAAAAATATATTATCATTAATTATAGGTCTCCAGTCTAACTGCAAGTAGGGCTTAACTTCTTTTTTTTCTTTTTTTCGAATATAATTCCAAACCGCTAAATGATAACGTCTTTTCGCGTGCACTGTCTACTCGTAATGCGCTTCGAATCGAGAATTTATCGAAAAATCATTGTCCTAGACTTTTAGTAGTTCAATAAAGTATTCTTAATGATTTTTGATCCTATAGAATCGGTAAAAACGACGTTAACAACAATTTACTAAGCCGTGAAGATTCAAAACCACGTTGATGGACACCCTATACCCACGTTTATCAACACGGCAAAAATATCGGAATCCCCACCCTGTACATATTATGACGGATACACCTTTGGCCCCGCGCAGTGAGACATGTGCGAGAGCAACCCCGCGTTGTTCATCCTCACCGGGTACTATTGCCTACAGGATATATCCCTCCGAAAACAATGTATGGATACAATGTCGCGAGACCGACAATGAAGACATTTTACCTGCAGTGAGTGCGCAGAGAAGCCCCCTGTACTGTGTACTTCCCGCTGCACTACAATGTAAGCACGGAAGGATAAAGCGCAGGACTCAACGTCGATTATGCACGACCAATGGACCGTGTAAGTTTCAAACTGGTTGCCCTGCGGGATCGTCCTCTTCCCGGAGGGAGGGGGTTCTTTTTTTATTATTATTACATTGTTACCCGCGTCACCGCTCGAACGTATCCCGGGATAGAGATGGTAACGGGACGGGAGGTTATCTTAAATCAACAACGAGTTTGTTTCCAGCTGACGGTTTCCAAAAGAACCATATTATTCCGTAACGCAGAATCATATACGGGCATAGGTCTGCGGCATGTAGTAGTTTGAAATAAAAAAATTTAAAAAAGTAAAAAAACGTTTCATCGATTATGCACGCAATATAATAATTGTAATCGAATAATAATTACCGCAACAATTGTAATAATTATATAATACAATTGAACGTTATACGATGATTAATAATCACGTGCATATATCATCAAAGTCGACGATTTTCCCGATGTGGGCATCGCGTAGACCACAATTGGCTGTGTGTCGTGGAAAAATACGTACGCGACGTGACTATTCTTATGTTATAAAAAAAATGAACATAAAACTGTCAAATACACTGTTGGGATATTGCTATCGTATCGTTCGTCACCGTGTCGCCTTAAAATTATCGCGACGACGTTTTTCCGACAGATTTCCGAACCGTCAAAAGACGTGGTCATGCGACATAGTTACATCAAGACTTAACGAAGTGTTCCAGTAACCGTGGTTCGCTAGCAGCATCATCATACTAACGTTGTGCTAATATGTGCAGCAAAGTTTGGAGATAACGCGGTTTGACGTTCACACACGGCTATTTGAGTGTAATAACACGTGATTTTTCATCGGCGAAACGGCCTTTTTAATCGAACGTCAGAGATAGTGCGTAGAATAACGCGTGACGTATCAAATAGTATGAAAAGTGTGACCCAAAGAGCGGGAAACGCGCGATAAGTATACGTACATGAACTGATTTTAAACGATTGTTGTTTTTCGTTTGAAAAATGTTCGTCGTCCACATTTAACTCGTTACGTCGTACGACCATTGTTCCTGTAAATCATAAAATGTTCGCTAAAAGTATCATACGATCGTTTTGCGCATTGTTTTATTGTCTTCGTCCAACCGTGCACAAAGGAGTTTTCCATCTTTTAGGGAGTACGCGTGTGCGAAAGGCGAAATGGGGGTGTTTTGATAGTCGAAATAGTACTATCCTAGTTATGTATCCTACGATTTTTCAACCGAAATCGATAATTGGTAACATCAGCACGACGGATATAAGACTCACGACTATGTGAAAAATACACACGTTTCGAGTCGACCGATTAACGAGTCCGAAACTCCGCACGCGACGGGTATTTAAATATTTTAGCGTAGAACTTTTGTTCAAAGCCAAATAGATTTTAATCGAATATAGGTACTCGCAATTAGTCATATCGATGTTGATTTTTTTCGAACCATACTTTTTTAATTTGCTCAACAGCCCGGATATTGTTCCTGCATTTAGCATCTATGAATCTCTACGGATAATACTATGCCAGAGATTCGTTACCGCCAAAATCGTCACTATCATACTAATATTACAGTATTGTACCTACACCACGACCGTCGCACTTTTTCTCGACCGAAGTCAATTCATTCATCGACGCATAATACATAGTAGCTGCGTTCTACAATAATAATTATAACATCACGTCGTAGTGAGCTGGAAACGTGATTTTTTTTTGTTACCGTTCCATTATAATTATACGCGCAAGCGTAACGCGTACAATGCGTTTGCAGCCAATACACCTATAAAACGTATAATGCACTAATACACGTAATACATTGTGTATTATGTATTACTGAAACGCTGACGGTCTTATTATAACTGTTACGTACCATTTTTTTTTTTTTTTCTATAAATCGTCCAACGTCTGGACAACTTTTCCCGGCGCTCATGGGTCGAACGGTTAAACGCGTAAAAAGCTCGAAGACGAAGAAAAACACTAACGTTACTCGGCTGTATGAATAAAATTGATTTCATTTTTAAATTGAGCTAGTCTATTATCATCTGGATAACGAGGAAGATATTGGTGCCTTCTTCATTTTCGGGTGTTAGTTATTAAAATAATGGTAATATTCATCACAATGAATATATATATATATATCATAACTTTTTTATTTTAAATATGAAAAATCAAATATAAATATTAACTTGGTTGATTGTTTTTTATCAGTGATAGTTAAAAAACCGAGATACGAAAATAGTTGAATAATTAAAAATATCTAGTTAGTGAATTTACCGACCGCTTGAGATTACAAATTATGAAAATATATTAAAAATAATATTTTCACTCTCGCGGAAACGTTTAATCGGCGAGAGGTAACACGAAAACGACCGTGTTGGTCGAGCCTTCGCTCGAGAGTTAACAGTTAACTCCGATAGTTCGTTTAATATGGCATACATACGTACATCGCGGAGCGTGAACCCTTTGCTAACCGCCATTTCTCGAGATAAAAAACGAAAATAGAAATCTCGGCATCTGTACTTAATAACGGACGTTTTAAAATATTCCTTTGAAAGATTATAATATTTTGTACACCTCGCCGGCTAGTAGCTCTCTTTATCTTTCCAACTTAACAGAGGATACCTTTGTGCAGGGGACGCACACTATAATACGTGTCGACCCCTATGAACGTCCGTTATATATCATAAAGATGTGTAACACGTTCTACACACACACACACACACACACACACAATATCGTGGTTAGATAGTACGATTTCGATAATATTATGTATGCGGTATCATCGTCGGCTGTGACGGTGGCACTACATTACAATATTTTTGTAACGACAACGGTGTTCGGACGAGAAGAATAAAAATATTTATCATACCGACATCATTATTTTTTTTAATGGATCGAGTTGTAAAAAAAAAAAATTACAAAAAAACCGCCTGTCGTTATTTTTTTTCTTTCGCTACTGTACCGACCATCAGCTGCTGGCCGCAACGAGTGCCCTACTGATTTTATAATTTATTAATTAGCCATGGTAAACCGTACGAGTACGCGGTGTACACATCGCTTTGTACAGTTTTTGTCGAACCGCTTTGTGAAATTATTAACATGGTTTTACGAGACAACGCGCGTTACGAACGTGTAATAAATGCAAGTTTTTCCTGTGACAGTGCCGGACGAACACCCCTTCGACCGTGCAAGACGCAACAACATCGTTTGAGATTATGTTACTATAATGTACTCAACGTTCAGATTACTCCGTCTTCTTCGTTCTACTTCGCACTCTCACAACTCCCCTCCCCCCCTCACCCCGAAAAAAAAAACCGGTGGAATCGGAACGTTATACATATAATACGTACGCGTGCATAACATTTACGTACCTACTGTGTACATAAAAATGTGCACGTAAAACTGACTACGTGATGTAACGTATTGGCCTCTGCTACGTAATAGTACCACCGGTGTTTACGTAATTGCGTTTACACTCGTATTTCTTTCGTTTCATTTTTTACGCCGTCCGCTGTAGTATTTTTTAATTAGCCAGCGCAGCCCGCGAGAACATCGCGTTCCGATATCGGGTTGGAATGAAGTAACGCGTGCATTATTCGGTGCAACGTCGAATGCACATTGCAACGTACCACAACTCGACGGACTGCATCCAACCTCCCCCTCCGACGCCGGTGTTCCACTGATGAAACATTTATCGTCCTCCTCTCTCTACATTCGTGTACGTAATTCGTACCAGATTTATCCGGTTACTCTGCAGTGCAATGGTCGTTTTATGAAGTGGTACAACGCACACGTTTCCTTATTGAAAAATCGTAAGTTTATTGTCGAACACGTATTTTTGCGTTTGAAATCGCGAAGAACTCATTCGACGACGTGAACTTACAAACGGTTTCATGATCGGCGGTGTTTCGAAAACGTTTTTTCCTCCCTTGGAGTCTAAAAATGTCTCTATTACGGACCAGCTGGTAGCCACGTGTAGCACGCGGACGAGGTTTTTTTTCTCATGGCGGACTCGATCACGCAGGTCGGACGTTGGGACGTACGCGGCGTTTCGGAATGCCCGAAATTCGACTTAAAAATCATTTTTCCCGTTGAACGGGCCACGTTTTTCACCCGATCTCGTCCGGACAAGGATCCGTTTCAACCTTTGTCTCCCGTGTTCTCGGTAAACGATATGATTCTGTAAATCCACATATTTTTATAACCATTCGATTCCTGTTGAATATTTTCACTGCTCGAAAATCCGCCGTCTCCGGAACAGAGTAAAAGCCCCCCCCCCACCATATCCGATCAAGTTTCCGGAACGCACATATTTTAATGTTATTATTACGCTACGGATTAAAATATAACATACATAATATTATTACATTCTCAAGTATATCGTATCGAGCACACGATGCTGTGTAGACGTTATAATGTATATCACCGAGTGTTGTGCATAACATCATGCACGATAATAATATCATACCGAACAATGTTAACGCACATGTGAAATACGCGACGCGTGTGCGTGTGCGGATAAGGAATTTCGTTCTTCGACATAGCGGCTATGTACCATTACGGAAACACGGTGGGCATAGGCGGTGCTAGGGGGTGGAAGACGGGGATTCGTCCCCGGGCGTAAAATATTAGAGGGTGTAATTTTTGTAATACTGATATTAGGTTAAAACGCAATACGTGTAATTGTATATTAATTGTATTGGAAAGAAATTCTCGAGACGAGTGTTGATTATTGGTCTATGACAGGGCGTAAATTCAACATTTTCCGCGGGCGTAAAAATTCCTAGTTCCACCTCTGGCGGTAGGGGCGGTTGTTTCGGTCGTTTCGTAATAATCTAGTAAGTGCACCGACCTCCTGTTCGTTATCATTGTGCACTGTTGTATTTTACTAAGTGTAACAGTTTGATTACGCTTTCATTTCGATCCGATCGACTTGACAGCACGCTCCGGGTACTTTTATCTTTTCGTGTTCCGTTTTCAAGACGTGTGTACAACCATTGAAATGAGATTTTAATAGCGCAACGAGTGTAATTCACGTGTCGTCGAACGCCAATCATCCGTTCATTACCTCGATCGTTCAACAAAAATAATAACAACACCAGCACGAACACTCGTACCACTCGTGCCCACATCCTGTAATATACACACATATGTTATGTACATTATGTATTAGGTTGTAGTCGTACGTTACAGTAATCTTGCGCGCAGCCGGTTTGGAAATATTCTCAAACCGTTGTTCGAGTCGTACCGCTCCCTTAACGCTCAGTAACCGCATAATATTATTGTTGTTATGTGCGTTTGTAAATAACGTGCGGTCGCGTTCAAGTGTTGTACGCTTAATAAGAAATCAATCGATACAATGCGCAGCCTGCAAACCCTCCTGTTGGAGCAAACCATCTCACAGCAGCGTAACCACCGTGTTGGAATGTCGGACGGAGGGATGCGATGCCGCGAATGCGTCACGGTTTCGTGCCCTCGAGTTTCGCTCCGGTCGTCCGGTATTGAGAGGTTCTGCTACGTCTCTCGCGATTTCCCCGGGCCCGCGAACTCCCACGTTCGCTCGTCGCACGCCCGTCTCGGTTCCACCTGTCCCGCTGCAGTTCAGCTGCGGTAAGTCTTGAAATGCCGATAACAAATATTGCACATAAACGGATCTCCACGACCTTTTTTTGCCGCGGTAGCTCGTGACAACAATAGACCGCGTGGCGTACAGATGCGGTCGGTCACGGTTGGATCGTTTCGCTCCCGTTTCCTACCCGTAACTGGTGATAATAATAATATATTTTTTTATATTTAATTTTTATTGCTTTTGAAACCAACGTTGGGCGTACGACGTAATGCTCGCGTTACAATCGGACGCTCCGTGTTCACACACTAATTTTTAATCAGTAAAGAGCCTCAACCGACATGCGAAACGTGCAATCTAATCCTTACCGTTTAAGCACATACTGGAGGAATGAGTACAATATACCTCAACATGTACTGTATGTATCTTAACATGCAGTCAAATATAATAGAAGCGCTCGACGAAAACAAAAAAAAAAATCTTTCAGCAAGACCAATACTACAATGATTCTGTAAGACCAAGACCGGTACTGAGTCTGCAAGAACAATACCAATACCGAGCAGTGGCGTATTTACGGGGAGGGATATGGAGGAAAGATCCCCCCTTGACCTTTTTTTTTTTATATAGGTAGTTAAGTTGTCTCATTTTCTATATTTCTCAAGTATGATATTACTTTTAAGTATGTCTGCTTTTTAAGTGTTCCTAGTCGTGGTTATTGTACCGCTCTGATATACTAATCGCTACTAATCGTTGGCGACATTTGTGACTATCGGGCAACAAAAATATATACCTATATAATATATGGTGTACTGTATTTTGTTTCTGCGAATTATTTTTCATGCAAGAGTTAATAAACCCCATAAGCAGTCGCTAAATAAAACAAAATGACTATGATGACCATAGAATTACCTAGGGCAGGTTTGTTTTTAGAAAATTTGTTACTAGTTTATTATATCATGATTCGGTCGTCAACTACCAATTTATGACCTTATGGGTGTATTATAAATTATTTTATATTTCATCCCCTCCCCTAGCGAAATTCCTAAATACGCCACTGAGACCAAGACTACCATAGTCTTAGCCTGAGTCTTGGTTTGCGCATGACTGACGACGTTTTCGAAATTGTATCGTCGGGTGCACAAGTACGACTCGATAGGGTGTGACGTTTGCGTACAACGTTCCGTCAACACGAAAATCTTTTATTACGTGCGTACACACACACACACACACACACACACACACACGTGATACGATACAAACGTACATCGGAATTGGGAAAAGCAGTGCGTTCATTCACGCGAGCGTGTGACTGCACGTGGCGATCGTTCTTTCGGCGGTGGACAAAACCGTTTGACGATTTACATTTATTATTGTTGATGTTGCGAGATGATACGTAAGAAACGACGAACACGAATGATCCGCACAATGCCACCGCGGCAGTGGCGCAGCAAGAGTATGGCAAACTGTGTCAACGCTAAGGGCGCGAATTACAAAGTGGCGCGAAATTTTGCAAAAGTCGTATTTTTATCCTACAGTAAAATCCATAATTTTCCATTACATTTTTTGAAATATAATCTATTTGTATACACACTGAATTCGATGGTGAGATTGTGAAAATAGCACAAGGGCATTTAAATAAAAAATGTCGTATGAAAAAATTATCGAAGAATTTGCCGGTCACATAGCGATAAAAGCAAATTTTCAAATTTTAAAACTAACAATGTAATTATAACTTAATATAACTTAATTTAACTAAATATAAATTGCATGAAAAAATATCATAACATCAAATTTTGATTGGTTAAAAAGCATTTTTTTCTAAGTTTTCCAGAAGCTCTAGCTAGTCTTCCTGCGCCACTGAACCGCGGTTCTGGTATTCGTACGCGAATGGTGTTGGAGCGATTTGGACTCTCGCGTAGCCGTGCACCATGCAACGGCGTTTCGACGCGCGTTATTTTCCGTCCAGTCCCCTCGACCCTTTTCGTTAACGCCCCGACCCAACGTGTCACTTCTTATATCAAGTTGATTGGCAAGCCATTTGGAATGAAATTTTACCAGACGCTTTGAGAGTTAAATTTAATTCTCATATATATATGTCTCTGGGCCATGTGAAATATTATGGTTTAATAATTTTATGGCTTGGGTACTGTTGTCAACGAAAATTCATTTCTGCTGTAAGAATTATACAAAATTATTGAATTTCTCGTGTTTGGCTAGTGAGAGTTAAATATAATGCTCAACCCAGTCGACTTGATATGCACACCCGGATTCCGTCGTTTATTATCATTTTTTCCGCGGTTTCCGCGGGGTGTACGGCAAGTGTCGTTTTCGATTGATAAAACGAACCGACGGATTCCGATGTCGCACGTTCGTCACACGTTTCCGCGACACGGAACGTCTACGTGACGGGTATGCACGTCAATAAATACACGTGGGCGCGTCAATATATACGACCAGATGGAATATCGCGCGAACGTCTCGTCGCCACTTAAACGTCTAAAATATATTGAAGTGAGCGTGTACGAACCCAAACATCGTGTCAACGTCTTGAACGCACAGCCCATGGTAAATATTTGTGTACGTGTCACACGAATGTAACGTATTATATATTATTATTATTTCCATTCGTACGCCGACGCGAAGCGCTAATAGAACCGCTAACGTTTTAGAGTTACTTCCACGATATTTCGGAGATTCGACTGCGTACGTTGCCGTTGCGATTGTGTACCGAATCTGTTTCGATCGATTCTCGAAAAAATTTTGGTTTCCTGCGACGATCAACAACAATACGGTACAGTTTTTTCGATTTCGAGCACCGATCTTCTTACGATTTCCACTGTAAAACCATGATTTACATTTTTACTTTTCATTTTTACGGCTTAAAATATTACTGCCAATATACCTGTTGTATTTCAATCTTAAGATTTCACGGGAATAAAAATTTATTTTTTCCCCAGAATTTCGAATCCAATCACTTTCTATGATAGTTTATACTCCAAACGTCTAGACTTCGGCAATCGGATTGCCCCGTTTTTTATTTTTTCAATAACGATTCCGGAAAACCCTACGTAAACGGCTTCGGTATTTATTTCTCGAACATGTCTTCTACATTATTTTCATCTTTGAACAATACGGTGTTCGTATTTCATCTCATCGGTTGTATTGCGATACCTGGATCGTCTGAATTTGGTCGGCACTACTTATTCATATGACGATACCGCGGTATTGATTCTGGTAACGAAACAATGGCGTTAACCAGATTCCTGACCACGATTTTCGAAACGTGTTCCGAGATCCTGAACATAATTAATTTCGCACTGTGTACATTGCGGAATAGTACGGACGATCGATTAACGCGCGTGACGACGGCTGAACGCTCAAAAAGCCGTCGAACAGTACGACCATAGGCATCCCCCGAAATATTGTAAGCGGGACAATACAGTTTAAGTCTAAGAATAAGGGACCTGTAGTTCAACCGCTGAAATTAAATGTATTTCATTCTAAGACATCGGGTAAAAATAAACGACATTTCGTGATCGGTAAAAACAAAATAAAATGATAGATTTCATTTATAATTTTCGTGCAAAAACATTTTGTGATAACAGCTACGATTGACTTCAAAAAGTACGAATAATAAATAAACGAAGAAAATATAAGAGATTCAAGGAAAAAAAACACGGTTTTTTAAGATAGGACCCAAAAGTTAGGTTAGGCCCCCCCCCCCCCCGAAATGCTGTTCTGCGCACTCCTATGAGCACGATCTCCGTATGTAAACGTGATGTAACGGCGCAAGTTCGGATAACAAGAAACGCGTGGAATTCGAATCGCGTGCGCTTGCGGGGCGAATCGTTTTTTTCCTGGACGCGCGCATTGTTACCATCGTTCGGCAAAAAATAAATAATTACGTTCGTTCCCAAACGGTTCACGTGAAATCATTATTACTATTTGAACTCACAAAACCCACGTCGTGCTGAGTTTGTAAACGCAAGACCGGGGTCTTAATAATAGTACGATATTTGTTGTTTACCCGTTCGGAATTGTAACGACGTCGCGGTTTATACCGCGATTTCGTAACACCGGTTATGAGAACACTCATCGCATTGCACACCGTGCGCTCGTTTACACACGTTACGATATATTACATAGTTCGCATTGTGTCCCGCGCTGGATGCGACCAAGGTGAACGGCACATACGTTTAGGCACACGATTCATAAACTTACATACAGGTACTTACGGCTAGACGTGTTAAAACGTTATTGTTAAGTCGTCACGAACCGAGTGATTTCTAACTTGACGAGCTATATTTTTTTCTCCCAGACGTACACAGCTTACCGATCGGTCATTTACTTTTATGGTCTCGTTAAGTTCATTAGACCCCTAATTTAAATTTCCGATGTAAAAATGTTTTTTTCTTTTCACTCGCAAAACCAGAACTGTTTGAAAACGCGCTATTCTTGCGTTTCGATCGGGATCAAATTAACGTACACGGTTATAGCTTTACGTAAGTATCGTAATACTAAATCACAGTTGAAAAAGATAAAGAGGATAATTTATTTTCTACTGAATTATGTCATTTTTTTTTTTTTTATTTTACTTATGGTTTTTACGAGTCAACAAAAAGAATAATAACTTTTAGCATTAAACTTGACTTATTTCTCTTGATCGACTTTACTCGAAGAGTTTAAAGAAAAAAAAAAAATAGTCAACTTACACAGTCTTGAATACATACTTATATATAAATAAATGGCAATGTTAACTGAACCCTGCAGCCTTGCACTTATACAATACTTATTGTATTGCATTGGGTCCTTTTCATTTAATGCGCGTACAACGCCGTATTTTATTTTATTATAATAGACGCTGTTCCCGTTCGGGGGCCTTCACCACCGCCGGGTGGTTTACACCCGCAAATTTCATCATTGTTTCGGAATCATGCACGGACCCTCGGCGAATCGGAAAATAAACGACATTATTATTATTTTTTTTTTTCGCGTACACAACGCCGGTCGATTGATACGTTATTATTGTCGCGTTGTGTATATTATATCGTGTACGAGTGCGGTTTGATTTTTCAGCCGTCCGTCGGATGGGCATACTCACCCCACGTGGCTCGTACGTTGACGGCTCTCGAACGCTTTTTCGAAAACACTCCGAGACACACTTTCGTAGCGATTTCAGTCGCTCCGAATCCATCGATTTTCGATCCACACGAGTTTCACGTCCGTCGGACGGTAAATCTGCATCGAGATACCTGAAACAATACGATAGTACTTGATTCAATTGGTTTTCCGATCTCGGTTCACAAAACGATTTGTAAGAAAATTTTATCCGTTTTCAATCGATTTCAAAAATACTACACATATAATAACTTGTTTTATTAATAGATTAACTCTCATCCCGCAAGAAATCGAATTTTCTCGTTGCTACTTATTTGCTATTTATTGTGCCGCCGTATTTTTTTTCCTTTTGTGTTTCTATGTTTTGTTTACATATTCGTATATATGTATCTATAAAGTTGTATTGTTTTTCAAATCCTACTTACGTCACTGTAAACTTTTTCACGTGTAACTGGGTTGTTAAAATATATATGTACTTCAACATTAAGTAAGTTCCCTCGGCTGGAAAATATAATATCCATATTTCGAATTGTAATTGTGTGTCCGTGAATAGGTTGGGTTAGTTAAAAGGGTGTTTTGTTCATAATTTGTTGCACGACGGTTTTTAGAAAACTGTAGAATAATGTTATGTGACAGCAAGTATGTTCGTAATCGATAAACGAAAACAAAACAAGGAAACAACATACTTCGTCCGCGTCCCCTCGATCGGTTTAACCGTGTAAACCAAACACTTGAATACATATGAATACCGACAGATTCTGAAGACAAAAAACATCAAGGAACTTCAAGTGCTCCTTCCCACTTCACTCTCCCTATTTGTCTCTCTGGAATACATTTTAATTTACGTACAGTATTCACGTGAGATATTTCGTCTCGAGATGATGGGATTTGTAAACGTTGATACGCGGCCGATGATGTGCGTCTTATTATAATATCTGCGAGCGGTACAACTTTCCTAACAATGTACAGACGCGTAATTCAACAAAATTAAAAGGGAGTAA
The DNA here is from genome assembly GCF_003268045.1 of Sipha flava. NCBI lineage: Eukaryota > Metazoa > Arthropoda > Insecta > Hemiptera > Aphididae > Sipha > Sipha flava. The sequence continues at coordinate 355,779 of NW_020273087.1, forward strand.
AAAACACGCGTCATCATCGTTATGCACTTGCGAGTATGCAGTTATTAAATTCTTCAAATAAGAGTTGAAAACGGACATTTTATACAGACTTGAACCGTTTACAACGGAAGTAATGTATGTTTAAGCGATTCATTCGATCACATTCTATCGACGTGCAATGTAATTGTATATTTTATCACGCGGGTCTTAAAACACGCTGATAATCGATTCAACTTGGAACCACGAGCTTGAAAGTATTGTGTTTGCGATCGATGTGATATGAACACTGGTCGAAGAACATGGGCACGTCTTAAGTAGTACACACTTTTTTTTTTTCGTATTTATTAAATTACAACAAACTGAAAACAAAACCGCTAGCGATGGTGATATATTGTTAAGTTAAGTGGAGAAAAAATACCATCAATATTTGATTTGATTCATAAAGATCAAATGGCAACAGAGTTGTTTCAGATAAATCATGAGAAAAAATGGACGTGAAAATAAATATGAACTGCACGCCGAATCATTTGTAAAATTATTGTTCCAATAATTTTATTTTTTATTTTTCAATACATTTTTTAACGCGTATCACATTTACCGACCGCAACATTTTCGCCAGGTGATGATTTACGGCTTGTATGATTATGTCGATCTGATGTCTTAGACTTAAACGTTCTTAGACGAAAAGTACTGTTGGTGACCGGTACCGTTTCGCTCTTCCGGTGTGCGATCAGCTTTCAGGATCCACTGTTTCGTGATTATATCGAATAGAATATGGATGGACAGCTAAAAAGTAATAGAAAGCCAGTTTTTAGTAAATTAAGATCTGGTGAACCAAAGCGTAGAAAACAAAAAAAAATTTATTTAAAATATGAATTTTAATTAGCATTTATATACAAGGAAATAATGAATTCAAAACACACGAATGATACGAAAAAACTAATATAGAAAAATATTAAATTAAATTAAATATCAAATAGAAACTATTATATACCTAGGTCGAAAGCTATGCGCATATATACATAATATATCATGTTATGAAATTTCGTCTTTTAACGATTTTTAATAACGGATAACAATTATTATATCGATAGACGATAACATTTAAAATTTTACGATATAATTTGAAAGTATAGCACGGGCTAGATAAAAAAGGCTCGCGGGCCGCCAGTTACCCACCCCTGATATAGAGTTTCAAGCAGAACGTAAAGTAATTGAACCATCCGAAGGCAGAAATTTGTTTGTGTTCGTATTCGTTTGAACGTATCATTATTTGATCCCTCGGACCGTTTCGTAAGCTCACCGCCGTTCGGCGTCGTAAAATAAATTCCTTTTAACAATACGTGCGGTACGTAAACAGCCATTATCGTTCGGGTATAGGAAGTCGTATCGCGTACGCACTATACAGTTCGACATGTGTCATATATTAGACGGAGGAAGAGCAAGACCGCCTACATAGAAACGAGAGCCGTAAAAACTACGAGCTTGTTTTGAAACGAACTCGGGCGCATTGAAATAACTAGACATTAAGAAAAATATACATAAAAAATAATTTTTTGTCGGCTACCCTTTTTCCTTAATTTTTTTAGTTTTTTTTTTTTTTACATATATATATATAACCAAGTTTTTTCTCCTCGACTCGACTCGAAATGATTTACGATAGTGGTGTGTGTGCACCGCGCAGCAGTAGTGCCGCGCGAGATACTTATGCACAACAACGTTATTGGTGGCTGGATAGCTGGATGTACTTAAAAACGTGATGATTTACAGGACGTTTATGTACAGCGTTCTAGTGCTGTTGTTCGCTAGAATTTTTAAGGAAAAAAAAATTTTCAAGACCTCGAGAATTTCTGCGAGATCGTAAACCGATTCGCGTTCACTCGTATTCGGTGTTTCCGTCGGTTGTAGGCAATAAATTATCGGTAAATAATGAACCGTGCGCGTGCATATATTATTATTCTATTAACGCACCGAAGTTTGTGGAGGGGGGCGTATGCAATCAACGACTACTGTACTGTAATACATTTTATATTGGTCGGCATGTTCTTACGTTTGGTGTCGAACTGTCCCGGAACATTTTGATTTTCCTCGACATTCGACACTACTTTTTTAGGGTGAGTTACAGTCGGTGGAAAATAATATTCGCCGATCTGCCTTAATGAATCGAACTGTTGCGATGATAACTTTAATAGAGAATTACACTTGCGGTGTACAATTAATTACCGTGGTTCAGGATATTTTAACGATTTTAGAATCTTTGTTGTCATGACAAATTTCAATGAAAACATTGAAGTCCTAATAAAAAGTTTAAAATTTTGAAACAAAAACGTAATGTACGTTTAAAGATATTTATAACATTCAACATCTCAAGTACAGAGAACTGTGGAAATGCACGTTAGTTATTGGATTATATTTACCGATTATTAATATCATTAATGTTTAGAATTGAAATGCAATCATTTACCTAGGGCGATTACAATATTCGCTAAAACGTTTTGTTTATATTTCTAAACCTTTCTGAAACACGAATAATAAAACAAACGGTTTACAGGTAAAGGGGCACTAGTGGAAAATAGCTATTTCTCAGTAGAAGCTAACAATTAAATAAAATCAAATATTTTTGATGATTTTTTTTTTTTTCTAAATTCCGTTTTCACATTTCTTTGAATTATATATTTATAGATTTTTAAAATATTTAATAATGATTAAAACTACGTTTTACGGCAAGTTTGACGACTAGTGACTATCTGCATCGCAAAATGACTAAAAAATTAAACGTAAAACGTGTAGAACAACATGGCTTGCGCACAATGGGTATGGTATTGTTTGTTCGAAATGAAAAAAAAAACACATAGACTCGGTGCGTCGCGCTTGAATATCCCACAGTCGTTTTATTGACTCAGACGAACGCATAATAGCAATAACAACAACCCTTTCGTCGATTTAAGTTCGCGGAGTCGGATCGAAAAGTTTTCAGGCCGAACAAACGACGTCCGGACAAATTTACACCGGCCATTCTGGATTGATCAACAAACCGATCGATATTGTGATCGGCGCATTACGAAAACGAATAGCCCCGAAGTAATTAATATGCGAACGTGATGGTATTGTGACGATGTTCCACCGAAGCCACCGGTTTTTCTTATACGCTCGTGCGCGCACCGCCGGAACAAATGATTCAACAAAAACCTGTACAACACAGTGAGACGATAATCCGTGTATTTTTATATGTATATATAATTCGAATAACACTCATTCGGTCACTCGTCGAACGGCGTTCAGCCGAAACTTCTCCACGGACTCATTTGAAATCTCGACGGAATGTATTGATTATCACACGTGCGGGTACAGCACAAGGATGGTTCTTTCGAAAACCGCACGGACTGAAAAGATTTTTGGCCCCGGGTCGGATGTATTAAGTGTTTCACCTTCAATTGGGGTTATGTTAGGTCAGGTCCGACCGAAGGAAATTCGTTTTTTCACACCGAAACGGTGATTTCTCCGGTCTAAAACAGCGGAGAAAATCCCAGGCGAGGCTATTAAGCGTGGAACTATATCATAACACGTGATATTTGAAGACATTGTATATTTATGTTATTGGCGTGTATAGCGTTCGGTGTGCGCACGAGAAACGTTTGCACGGGTAGTGTTACGTGACGAACCAACGTGATGCATATACCTACGGGCGTACATAAATCAATCGCGTGCAACCGAAGTCGGTCGGAGAGAGAAATACGAAAATACGAAAAACCAGAAGAAAGAAAAAAACGCAATAAACTTCGGACATAGACAACTATAATTGCGCTCGTGTCTTTCGCGCGCGTTCGGAACGAATTACGCCCGAGCGCTGCGTGCACCGTTACACACGTTACCCGCACGATCGCCGTCCGCGTTTTCGATGCAGCGATCGCCCCACTCACCGAGGGCGGTATTTTTCTTTTAATAATTCATTAAATATTTTCGATACAGGTCGCACGTGACGCCGAAACGATAAATACCCGCACACGCGTTCACGATCCAACGCTAACGGTACTCAGTACTTACATGTAGCGTGTTTCGTGGCGACCGAACAACGAAGTTCGAAGTGACGCCTGTGCTATCTGGAGGCGACCGGCACCCAGTGAGATGATTCCTTAGCTGGCCGAAAGTCCAATTATCAGGAGCGTCTTGTGCCGAGAACATTAGGGGTGACTGGCGACTGGCTCGAAAATGGGTGGGTGTGTATCTACTACAGGTGACATGCCGAACAAATATGAATATCAATCTAAATCTTATAACGACCCAACGTGTCACCGTGATAAGGTCATAACAACTAAACAAACCACAGTGAAAGACACACGATAATACAACAAAAAGTTAGACAGTTTGAGAAATAGCCAAGGATGGGTAAAAGGTATTTAAAACTTACAATTCAATTAATTGATTAAACAACACGTAAATAACGTTTACGGTACACTTTTCATTGTCAAAATCTAAGTGTCGACCGGTTTTACTTTTATTAAAATATTTATACAAAACTTACTATGACTTTATTATGAATTAGTCGTGACAACCAAGTCGATGTTGGTGGAACGAGGTATTTTACTCGTTTGTACTTGTCGCTCGATTAGTGTTACATCCGGATGTTTATATTCGGACGATATTTTAGCATAACCCTTTAGCGACAAGACATGTTCATGTCAAAAAGTCTATGAAAGGAATTCACTTTCATTACGAATACATTAGTAAATGGATGCGGACGTGTCAAACCCTCATTGCCTAGGCACCTTATATGTCTGTTTTTAGCCAACGTAGTGGCCTTTTTCTGTCCTTTTGTAACTCATCGCTTACTTGTGTTAATCTGTTGAAACCATTGTTTCTGTTTTATTTCAATATTCTTTTATTTTTATACATTATGAAAATAAAAAGGAATGGGCTTTTTTTGTTTTTGTTTTTTTAATTCGTAATATAAACATAATAATTTATTATGTTTTACTATAGTGTTTCGGATTATTATTAATTATTATTATTCTCATAATTTTACTAAATCGCTAGCGCAACGTGACAATATGTCTTGCACACGATACATACGAATAAAATGAACCGTTTCGCGACGAGACGAAACGTGACGTTTCGGACAACATTTTAGCATAACGAAAATGCGTATCCATGTAAAAAATAACTTTCAGAACCCAAACCCTCACCCTTATAGCATCATAATAGTACGTAAGACAGGTGATGTACCACTGAAAGTGCCGAACGGTTATTATTCATACACTTATCTAACCGGGCCGTTCTAGGACCTACGTGTACCATTATTGTTATTATCGTAACTATATGCTGCACTAACCTAACCTAACCTAACCTAACCCTACGGCTTACATGTTTATTCGTACGAATTGTGTTATTCGACGTTTTGCCACTGTAGTGCAGGGCCAACACGTACGATTCTAATTATTTACTGTTCATTGATTATCGTACATTTGATTCGAAAAATTGTGAATGTTTTTATTGATTCCTTATACTTATGGCTGAGTAACAAGCACACGATGCAGTGCCAAATGGATCAACAGTAATGTAGGAACGGCCAATTTATACGCTATTTTAATTGCAGTTGTTACAGCGTAGCACACGAGCCGGTCCTAAAAATGCTAGTGGAAACGTAACACGTATCGCGACGAAGCGTGATTTGACTTACGTGTATTATAATTCGTTGTTAAAATGGTAATGATGGTCACTACCGCGAAGTAGTGTCTCGTCTCCGAGGTACGGTCGGATATGAGCGACCGGTTGGTTTTAAAAGTTTCCAACGGTCGTGCACTCGTACATTAATGGCTTTCAACATTTTTTGTTCGTCTAACTCTTATGGTATTAAAAAAAAAATAAAAAAATAAATCCTCCCTCTCATAAAAAAAAAAAATGAGGAATACCAGTTTTAAACCATAAATACTCACGCTTTGTTTCTTTACAATGTTGTCTTAATACATGTTTATAATGCGTGAGGCTTTATGAATATTATCATCCAAGTCTGGAGTACATTCAGGCGGTACTCCGTCGTATTGTAAAATATACAATCCATACAAATGTAGAAATTTCACTAATGTCCGTGTCTGACTTTGATTTAATTCAAACATGCCTGCTGAGCCCCAAGGTTGTTTTCGCGGAGCCCCGGGATCCCTGGGAAGTTCGAGAACCGTCGTCGTACGTTTCGACAATACAATGCATAACGCAGACAAAAAATCCATCCATTCCTATAATTATTTTTCTCCCGCATCATGTTTTCCCTCGTCTTAGCGCTCAACCGCAGTACACGTATAGTGTTACAGCAACTACAGCCCGCCCGAACGTGACCGGTTTCTCGTCGCGTACATAATATTATATTATTCATTTATAAATGAAAAAAAAAATAATAATAATAATAATAAAAATAATACAATACGAAACGATGTGTTCCTGCCGACCAGTCCCTGGCACAGAATCTCGTGTACGCTGCACAGGTGTCGAGTTACATGCATAGGCCGTGTCCGTCGTCGCATACGACGGCACAGGGCTGCTGCGCGCATTGTCCCCGAGAAACGCGCACTACACGCATCCTCGTACACATTATACGTACAGTATTATATTGTCATTATTATTATTATTATTATATCATGATGTGGTTTTTGAAGAGAACAGTGCGGTATAAATACAGCGGTATAGGTACGCTGGTCGCGTTCTTGACGGGCCGCATTCGAGTGTTTGCTCGCACAGGGACGGCCGCACATAAAGATCATTGCAGCACCACAATAATAATAATAATAATAATAATAATAATAATAATAATAATAATAATAGTAATAATAATAGTAATGATAATAACATCGCAGTAGTGTTGCGCTAGAAAACGGTGCGAATTGAATTGAAATAAAAACGATTGTGCGAATCTCTCTGGGGTTTTTCATCTCGTCGTTCCCCTCTTGCGCAGTGTCGACGACTGCAAGACGCGCGCGTTTCGTTATTAGCACAATGCGACCGAAAAACACGCGTGTCTCACCTGTCCCCGTACGAACTATACGTACGTCAGTCAAGATGCATATCCTTATTAAAACACGCTCCTTTCCCTCTACGTTCCGCCTCCCATCGTCTTCTCTCCTCGAGACCGAATCCGTCGGCTGCCAAACGTTTCCGTTAGAAAAGTATAAGGCGAACAAATTACTATATAACAATAGTGGTACGAATAGTAAAATACTTGTCTGTCAGTACGCCCGGTCGCCCCTGAGCGCGGGCATACACGAGTTGCGCGCCGAAATCGATCGACGATCGACCGATATCAGAACCACTGCGAAAAAAATCAAGACTTCGTGTGTTCGTTGTGTTCCGATCGAATCGGATCGTTTCGACTGGTAAATTAACGTATTGGTGTGCCCCGAAACGTAGAAACGAAACGTTCGGAATGCGAAACAAAGCGGACACGATACGTATACGCGGATCCGTCGAGGAAAAATTGAAGGAAACGGAAGAAAATCGCACCGCCACTGGTCCGATAACCGCCGTTACGTTATTATTAAACGACAGAGGGAGACGCTATAATCAGGGTCGGGAAAATCGGAATTCTTCGATACACAATGTATTGAATCGTTCGGGGTACGCGTGTATAAATAGCATCGCGCGTCGGTACGCCACAATGGACAAGAGCTCCGTGATAAATGGTCCGACTTCAACTCTCGCGCCTAAACCTATTATTTCTCTGCACGCGTGTTCCGAACGGTACAACACTAATATTTTATCCGTACCGCGGTCTCTGGAAACGTGCTACGCTCCGCACGACGTCACGTTTTTTAACGAAAAAAAGAACGAAAACAATTTAAAAAAAAAAAAAAAAAAAATACCATTGAAGTCCGACACTAAATTTATACCACGGTGCACGTAGTCCTTTCGGGCTGCGATAACGGGGGACGCGACCCCGTGGGTTTTTCGTCGTCGAAAAATAACGCGGTAAGCGATCCGGTATCACTCCGACGCGTAATGACCGTGATAACCGCGTCTGCGCAAAAAAAAATATTCCCCTTTTTATTTCGCGTTCGCTCGCTACGCAAGTACACCAGTACAAACCGTCGTGTGAGATCAAGTCGTCATCCACCGCGTCACGCGTCACGTTTTCAACAGCGATCCAAAAACCGGTGGCGTTTTCGGCCTCAGATTTCCGGCGGAAGTCTAACGCGTGCGCGATGAACATCGCGAGTCGTAAACTTTTTCGATAAATCCGCAATGCCGGTGCACCATTATTGTTTTCCGCTCCAAATAACGTTCGTGGCACTCGTGCCGAGGCGATTACTGCTGGCCGGAACACACGGTCCGAGGTTTTCGCCGCGCGCCGGGGCAGTTATTATCATCGCTGTTATTTCTGTCTCGACGCACGTCCTGCCGACGAACGGAATCCCAAAGATATTTTACGATATTCCTGCGATACGTTTCGAGTTGAAACGTAATAAGCCAGATATTTTGCATGCAACACACGCGGACAATTTTTAAACCGGGACCGAAAAGAAACGGGTTCGAAACGCGTTACACGTCGGTGCGGCGGCTCGTGATAAGCGTTGAAATAAATATTAAAATTTCGTTTGTTGGCTACCTGATGGAGAAATTTCGCTCACGCCTTGCGTGAAACAATAAGGGAGAAAAATACTGAAGGCTCTATCCGCTTACTCCTCGTATGTCGACGTGGAAAAGTCTGCGCTCGTAATCGCCGGGGGGAGACGCAGTTTTTCCGACCGAAAAACGTGTCAATGATGAACTAACGTAGACTAGAATGATCATATGTAAAAAAAAAAAAATAACAGAACACTTTTTTTGCAGTAGGTAAAAAAAACTATTGATTATCATCAAAACAAGAAACTTATATAAATAATATATATGTATGCATAATAATTATAACACCCGTATATATTATAATAACAAAACTTATAATTTCAAAAATGATTTCGAAAAATAATTAACGTTCTAGTGTTATGAATGTTATTAATATTTACTGTATCAAGTTACAATAATGAAATATTATTAACATTAGTATTAAAATTAGTATCATTATTATTACAATATTATTATCGACGATCGACATCGTCGTAATTTCGTGGAAAATAAATACCCTCACTTTAAAACAAACATCTCAACATGATTGGATTTAATCGATAAAAATATCTAAAGCAGTTTATTTTTGATGACTATCAATTAACCGCTAAAATCACTTTTTGATGAAAAAAGTGAAAAACACGACTAAAACAGGACAGTCACGGAAAACAGAATTGAATGAATTCTGGTTGATTCCGATTCAAAAAACAGGACGATCCTGTTTAAAACATGACGTATGGTCATCCTAATGTAGACCAATGAAATCCAGCGCGCGTTACTCGCGCTCGTGAATTATGCAGCCAAAGGCGGTTGTCGCGGAAAACCTATTTGCTGTTCTGGTTTTTGTCCTCCAACTGGTCAACGATCTCCGTCGGTCCGACTGTAGACGGCAACAACGCGTACCATTTTAGCGAGAGCGACAGTCAAACCGTGAGCTCAAACGGTCCATCCAACCTGAAAAACAATCGAACCCAACGGTTATCGATATCGTACGACGTTGATTCGACGGTCTTACGATACGCCGGTCCAAACGCTTCATGAAGAATAAAACGGAAAAAAAAATGTGCCCACGAACGTTGTCGGCGAAGTGCGATCATGAATCCTTTACGACCGTACATCAATTAAACGCGTTATTGTACTGCACACCCTATGCCGTACCGTCGGTCACGTACGTCGTCTCGGAGAAAAATCGTTTACGTTCATTCAACGAACGATACTGAAAAGCATCTTCTACCATATAATAAAGACATAATGTCTGACATAGATTAAGTGTTTCAAAATAGATCTACGGTCATATCATATTGTATTATACCGATTTTGCCTTTCAAACGAGCGCAGTAATTTTTCATAAAAACCCGTCTCTCACCCTACACACACTGAAAGTGACATAATATTGAACAAAAACCGTGGGTCAACATTGAACTTGCACCTAACCCGTAGTAATATCATATTTTTTTTTTCAAATTTTTTTCCCCTCGTAAATAAATCAAAAGGAATTTGTTCGTACGTTATTAATTTTCACAGCAAGTCTTTACTCGGGTCGCTGCCGTTTTAATGTTTCGTATAATTCATAATTTCAGTCTAAAAACGTCTTATTGTTTGAAACCGGTAGGTACCTGTTTATTTTTCGAGTACACTCGATACAAACTCAACGGTTCATTCGAAGAAAATATTATTATACATTTAAAACCTTTTTTTACGACGGTATTAATTTCTCGCGATATTTCGAAGGAGGAGATGAGGTTCTCGGGCCTCTTCATCGTTAGCTAACCCTCAGCAATACCACGTCATTCGTTATCTTTTTCAATGGAATAAATTACTAAATTATACATCATTAAAAACGGTATTACACGCGAACCGATCGTTTTCGACTCGTCGGTGCACGTGCTTGCAATTGCAGTCCACGGGCGGTGACGTCGGGAGGTCGAACGCGTCGGAAAAACATTACACTCGGGACGATGTTGTCACCCGGTGCAGGTCACTTCACGTTTTCCAGACGGTCGACGCGACCGAGAAAACCACACGATCAATAATCATTGAAATCGTAAGAAAACAGCACTTTAGTTGACGCGCTGAGAATGGTTACCGGAAGCGCCACCGAGACGCGGTACACCGTAGACGACAAACGTTAAAATCCGTTGTAATATCGACAACGATAATTATTACAATCCGACCTCTGCGGCCGAGACGATTGCCATCCGTACTCGGTCTGATAATGTTAGACACGTACCACGCAACACGCGGTCGGTTACGCGTTCCCGTCGCGAATTTCGTGAATATCGATCACTCGCTGTTTAGCATATCACACCGCGAAGTCGTGTAAAACTGTACGTTTCGATCGTGATATCCGCGTTCGTGCGTCGTCCCGCGGGTCACGAAATCATTGCGATCCAGGGCGTCGATTGGACGTAGCCGTCTGGACGCCGGTAAGCTCGGACGTCGACGGGTAGAAGCAGTACAAGTTTATCACGTTTACATCGACTTGGCGCGATTGTTGATGTTTTCATGGTACCTTCCAGTCGGTCGGCGGATCATAACCGACTGCATGGCAATACAATATTAACGTTCATGTGTTGGTAATGTTTAATAATTTTCACTCGGCGAAGCGATAATATACGACAATTTTTAATTTTTACGACGACCGAACGGCCGCTCCCGATCGTCCCCACTCGACGTTGTTGTAACCCGTTAACGGGTAGAGAATACATTATACATTTTATTTCCCCTTGCGTCGTGCCGTATTATTATCCGTACGGAATGAGTTTTCCGGGAATACACGTAAACGCGACAAAGACTTTATTTTATGCATGGGCCGCATTATCATAGTAAATTTGTAAAAGACATCGTCGTTCGCGGCACGGTACGATCCGGTAACGGACTAGAGCGGAGACGGGATAATGATCATCCAGAGAAATAATCCTCGGTCGGCAACTGCGAGACCGCAAAGAAGAATTCGTTTCGCGTTGTTACGCAATCGCCATTAGAGACCGCCGCCGGTATTAATCCACCCTCGTCCCATACACAGGTGCGCTAGGTAAAGAGACGTCGTAGTTATATCTTTCCCGCGGCAGACGATTCGCACACGCGTCCGTCGACCGACGAACGTTTTTTTTATTTTATTTTGTTTGCTTTTGTCTGAAATATTATAGCAAACCGACGAACGTTATAACGGTGTTTTCGCGCAGAACTCGACGGCCGCGTACCGTGCGCAGGATATCCACACTGAAATATAAAGACGCCTCAAGCCGAGTGATGAACGAACGGCCGGTACCCGTACCTGTGTGCCGTTCGTTTTTTTTTTTTTTTTGTCGCGATAGCCTTGCGACACGATACGACGACTGAACCGTTGTTTGTCGAAAACCCCAAGCAGGATCGCGTGCCCCAACGTTGCGAAACACACGATCGGTACATTTTTTTAAAATTTTCACTCGGAGGGGGACTCGTCGGTACGAACCTCTGAAGATTGTCCCGTGTCTCTCGTAATCGATCCACCGGCTTTCGCCGAGTTCTCCCGACGAGATTTACTTCCCGAAGTTTGCTAAATGTCCGTCCTTTGAACCGCATCTTGCCGTCTCGTTCCAAATCTTCCGAGTGCCGTTTCCTCTGCCCGGGCTCCTAACATTGCCCCGTGATAATGGGGTTTATTCGCGTGTGCCGTAGCTTCTTGTCCGGACTACTTAATTTCAAAATTTAAATGCGCGAACCAAAGCGTTCAATGGTAAATATATATTAAAAGTAAATATATATATAATTGTGCAGACATCTGTACCCAAGGGATATAAGGTTAGAGTTATGATTACTGCGATTAAAAAAAATGTCTGTTTTTTTAACGATTCGGGACAAGTGGTTTTCGGAACCCCGCGGTTTTCAGCCTCGGAAGGACTACAGTATTTGTTTACTGCTTCCATATTCAGCGTACCGTGGTGTAATATAATAAGACATTTGCAGCTGATGTCGAAAATTATTACCGTTTGTTACAGTTTATAGCCGTATAAAAAACCGATGAACAACGTCGATAGCAGTACCAAGGGTCGTGGACCGGGAGAAATGTGATAAAAATATGAATAACAAAATACTGTGCGTACAGTTACGTTGTCGATGATGCCTGGTCGACGTTATATTTTCGAGTGTTCGAACAAAAAATTTCTCAAGCCGAAGGCCATACGTGCAGTGTTAAAAATGCGATACCAGCTGTTACCACTCGTATGTACTCGTTTCGAACACGACGTAATACTGTTCGTTCCGGGCGCGGCGGGAACGGGTTATCGTCGAAAACTATAGTGGAGTATTGTTACTATCATTATTATTAAATAACCATACGTCGCTGTTGTAATAAAATTGAGAGCTTATTTGGGGATGGAGTGTTAACACGTGGAGAGGATAATACTCAACGGATTTATATATATCGCATGTACGAAATACAAACGCATTAATGAACGTTCATGTCAAAACCATAATTTTAGCCATGTAACTTCTTGATTTTATATTTTTTATTCGGTTGATTTGTCGGACTTGGAAAAAATCGTCGTAAAGTAGAATCGTTAACACAACCAAATAAAGATACAGTGGACTATCGATACTTCGATATTTAAGGAAACCGAGCTGAAAATTCGTTTTAAAGATGTTTTTGATTTAGCTAGTGTTAGAACTATCGAGTGCAACAAAACAATTAGCTCCCATGAAAAACCGTTGAACATTTTCATTACAATACATAGTTTTTATTTAATTTAATTACATTTATTTTTTATGGCAAACACAACTAGGTTAAGTTAAGTTAACTAAGATGCGTATTACATACATTTGGTTAAATGTGGTGATAGAAACATAGGGCAATATATTTTTTTTTATCTATCACTTTATTTTGTCAGGAGTTAAAAAATCGTAAACACTTTTATTTTACGATACTCATTTTCAATCTGATTTCGTTTTACTCGATTCCGACAGATATTCGCTTAAAACTGAGGCTTATAGTGGTGATAAATGATAATTGATACGACTAATTTATAGAAATTAGGGAAATTATGAAATACATTTTTTTGAGCAGAAAACTACGATCAGATAAACGAATCGATAATTTTATTTACTATATCACGGACGACGTTTTTCGATGTTAAAATTACATATTATTTTCTTACCGAATACGAGTGCATAAGCTGATTCACACTGACACTTCTAATTCATTTTATTTAATCTTAAATTAATTTTAAGATTAAGTGTACTTACTGTCGTCTCATTCTTAATTGTTTTCGATTCAATAAAAGAACCGAAACACATGTACTTTCTTCGGACTATAAAGGGTTTCTTAGAGGACTAAGCATTTAGTTCAATTTTCAAAGGTTTTCGTATTATCAAGAGTCTACTATATATTATTTATAATTTTCCCTCTCCTCTTATCATTTTATACTCCGGTTGTATAACAAAACTAAAATCATAATATAACGCTTTATATTACTGACTTATTATAATAAAAATGTATTTTATGAGTCAGCATTAATTACTGTTTGCATGAAAAACCACACGCCTTAACCGAGTCTTATAAGTACTTGTCAAATAATAACCATTTGGGGACACGATAGTTTGTTTGACCATAAAAACCAAAACGAATTAAACATTTAAATCGCATTCACACAATGCTTGTTAGCGATATTTAACGTCGTTATTTATTATTTATTTCGGCACAAAACATTCCGCATTTCATTTGATTATAATTGTTTTGGCCGTTTCCATCGTTAGACAATTAATATTTGTCTGCGAAAACGTTTCTGCGTTAACATTAACGGATTGTTAGCAGGGCAGTAATGCTATAAAATTATAACCATAAAAAATGCGCACGAACTAATAAATACGAGAGTAGTTTTTTTTTTTCATCGAGTTAATATTACAATTATTATTGACAGTTGATTTTAACAATCGGCAATTAAATATGTATCGGTCGGACATTGTTTTGAACTTAATCTATTATGATAATATTATGTGTCTGGTTTTCGAAAACGTAGAGCTATAAAATATCCGATTCTACGGTTTTTTCGGAACACGTTGCGCTCCAAAAAAAACTGATCAAGAACGCCTGTCGTTGAAAATATTTTGCAAATATCTAATTTTTGTGTAGAAACCCTATGCAATGTTCGAAGACATTCGTTATCCGTGGAGTGTTCGCCAAAACAAATATCACGTGTACTTCAACGTTAATCTTCAACGGATTTATTCGGAACAGGAGTACTTCGCGTACACTCTACCGCCGCGTACAACTGTTAAACGCGTCGGACCGAAGTCGTCGCTAATATTTAACGCGAGTCGATCTTTCAACAATTCTCCCACGCAAGCGGAGCCCTGCACCGTTATTGTACTACATACGACGGTACCGATTTCACGAACCGTAACACCCTCCGAGACTCTGTTTACGTGCTCGTGAACGCACGGGGTGGAACCTACGGTGCAACGGGCGACGGGAGAGGGTCGATGGGATTTGTCGGACCGGTTTCGCGGCCGGAGACGGGTTAGGGTACGGTTTTCCGATGGGATATGGATTTAACGAGAGAACGTGTGGGATAACGCGCGAGCGGTGCCGAGACATCGTGAGAGGGTTAACAATGCGGATCCCGGCTGGAGGACGACCGGTTCGTTCGGATCGAAATAATGATTGACGGGGTTCCGCGAGAGGAAGAACGGACGCACGTACGTGACATAATATTATAATGTCGTTTGGTAATTCGAGCGGAGAGGCGGACGCGTTTTTTTCTCGTCTTCGTTTTTTTTTACACTCAAGCACGCCACCGGTTCATTGTCGACGAGGGTCTCATGACGTACAAAAATAATACTAATATTACGCACACCGCCGTTAGGCAGGTCTCTCGATTTCGTAGCCGGACCGCGAACGAACAATAGAGGACGCGAACGTATACCACGCGGTTCGCATAGTCGCGGAGACTTATGCGTACACACACCGGAGCCTCGACGAATGTGCGCACAACGAAACCTGTGCGTAATTTTCGCGAAATTTCTTTTGGAGGCGTATGCTCGCGCGTATTATGATGATAGCAATATGTGTCATTGTAGTGCCGGCACGAGGAACTCAGGTATCGCGGACAGGAGTGTGGTTGTTTCCAAGGACCTCGGTGATCGGAAAATACGCTAAGGCTGTGAATCGACCATGAATACGTTTGAAAGTCGTTTGCAAGCAAAATATCTCGTGATAACCGATAAACGTATGGTCTGCATTTGGGAACGCGAAATCGAACGAGCGTCACAATGTTACGGGACCGCAGCTAAACGTGTACGATTTATTTGCGTTCATTAAAATCGATACCCGTTTCGAGACTGTGGTTTGTTTTTTCCGTCGGCGCGACGGAACGATACGTTCAACTTTGCGCGGTGACCGGGGACTTTCGGGATCGGGTTGGAGGTACGTCTGGAATCAAAGCCGTAACAAGGGGGTGGCGAGAGGTGCCTGCGCCCCGGGTGCAATTCGTGCGAGAGCGTAAAAATTGAAACCTTGCATTTAACGTTAAAAATTACCGCGGTCATTGTCGTATATTTTGTTTACGAAATCCTTCAAAATCCTTCGTATTAATTAAAGCAATCATCGGAAATAATACCTGATAAGTGTAATATCTGTAAATTAAAAATACCTAAGGGTGCGTTTTGAAGTTTCGCCCCGGGCATAATGTTTGGTTTAAACTGTCCGGAGCCCACGCGAGACCTCTGGCCCACCTGCTGTGCGCTCACACGCGCGTTTGCAGTACGTTCTATCCGCACGTCACCGCTGCAAGACGTGTACACGGGTCGGTCCCACCCGCAATGACTTCGTTCTTTTTCCTCCGCCCCCGCGAATCCCGCTTCTCGCGTGCACGCCGATCTTGTATCGCGTTGTAGTGTTTTGTGAAAAACAACGAACCGTCGGGCCGAGATGAATAATTAATGTGCTGTGACAGACGCTTACCGCGTTCAATGCAACACGCGCCGTGTGACATCTAACCCGGTTGCAAGAACATGAAATATTGGTCACGGCGGCGGCGGTAGTAATAGGAATTCATAAATTACGACGCCGGAGCGAAGTAACGACGTACGAAACGAATAATAATGATAATTCCATTCCCATCGTCGTCGGGTACCCGACCGCGGGGGTAATGACGCGGAACAATCGTCAGGACGACGCGGCGGTATGTATCTCCGAAGAATTGAGATGAGAAGTGAAAAAAATAAAATAAAATTAAGGGAATTTCGCGCGCATTGTTAAGAGGGTCTTTTCGTGTTTCCAAGGGTCTCCGGCGAGTCGTGTGAACAACGCGGATCGTGCACTCGAACGTGCAACACGGACCGAACGCTGAAAAATCGGTGTCGTACACAAGCGATATCGTACCCGTGACTAACTGGCACGCACGACCCTTTGCGGGAACGTCGAAAACGCGTAGACTAATTCTTATAGTCGCTCCGGGTCGTCGGAATATTTTTCACGATCAATTTAACACCGGTGGGGTCCGCCGTTGGAACATCCGTGATCGGTATAAAGGGACGTATTTAGACATACTTCTAGAAGGGGGTGACTCAAATTATTTCTTTAATTCAGGCTCAAAATTAACGAGGAAAATTTTTGATAAAATTTAAATCTGGTGAATCCTTAATATTTGTGGTTTTTTTTTTTTTTTAATCTAATGCCGGATCCACTTAGAATCGACTTTTGTGTAGATCTTTTTTAATACCAGTCTGTAATTTGAAAGTTGCACTTGTGGTTTATTCGATTTTTCACGTATGGACCCGACAAAAAGCTCAATTCAGTATTAACACCCTCGCGTAATTTTATTTCGCTATAAGATGATCTACATTAACAAAATTTGAAACGTGTATCTCACATATAATCGATCCCTTGCATCACCGAACGCACACAAACACACACATCAAATAATGTCCGGCATGTTGTTGTACTTCGAAATGTAGAAGATTTTGAATTCTTATACTTGAAACTTGAACACTGGTTACTATATTTTTATGATTTTCTTTGGAATCAAAATATATTTCGTTCTTACCAAAATTTAGATGCTTTTTTTTACGACTATTAATAAAACATTAAAAATATATCTTCCTTATTAAGCAATTTCCTTTTACCCTATCAACCATATTCAGAAACATAATCTGATCCACACGATGTCTTCACTCAGGGCCTTTTTTTCGTGAGCAATGGTACCATTGATTTTAATTTCAAAACACCAATACAGCAATACCATTCGCTCCCGACTGTGAAATCTCAACCGATTTGTTCTATTTTATTATAGTATTTTTATTTATTTATTTATTTTTTTATGTAGTTGTGATACAATTAACCAATTTTATTATTGCATTATTTGAATGTGTGCCATCATAGGCCAAGTCGTCGTTTTACACGTATTCACCGCGATTGTTTTTATAATTGTTTTGAGATGAAATAACAAAATTGCTATAAACCAGCGGTTCTCAAACTGTGGTACGCAAATGGCTACATGGTGGTACTTGGAATGTCACATGGTAGTAGAATGGAAATTAAAAATTTGATATTTAATTTATATATTTATTTAAAAAACTAATTAATTTTGTAATAATAACAATAATTGTACTGTAGTATTTTACTGCTTTTTTATTAAAAATAGATGTATTTAACTATGCAAGGTTTGTATGGTTCCATTTTCAATCATTAGATGGTACGTGACTGATAATATACTCAAGTGGTACGCGAAAAAAATGTTAGAGAACCGCTGCTATAAACGGTAAACACATATGAATTGGTAACTATGGGTTACTGGTACAGAAATAATTAATCAGTCGTGAAATAGAAAAAAAAACTCACTGCATAAGACCATAAATAATAAATTTGAACTTTTTGATCAACAACATAAATAGATATTGATTTGAAAAATGAGTAAAATAATAACAGAAAAATATTAAAATCTCAAAATGATATGCAATCGGCTAATCCATTTCTTTGCGAAAATAATTTCACACGTAAATTCAAATGATAACATTTCAATATGAAACTCAAAATAATTATAAAATAAATAGCGTTGATTTGCATACACGTGCAAAAATAACAATTTGGCTAAATCTTTACCAATTCAAATGTGTCAACGATTTTTAGTATGATTCTTACATACACACACGTGCACTCACGCATTTCATACCCTATAGGCAGGATACCTTCTTTTGTGCACTCTATTTGGTTAATATCGGCAATATCAGATAGTCGTTAAAAGATTAATAGATTACACGAGAATATCGAACACAGAGTTCCGATTTACCCCATTATAGACCACTCAAGCGTTGTATTTCGAAGAACAAATTGATTCTGTACCGAGCTGCACGCGTTCAATATTTAGAAAATTGAAAAAAATACGTCCACCCATCGAAAAACGTAAAAACGTAGAGGGCAAGTGCCAAGAGTTCAGTCGCGGTGGATAGGGTTATCACGTATATCCGACAAGTTTCTCGGTGTATGATATGAAATGTGTATAATTGGGTTTGTGTGTGTGTGTGTGTGTGCGTTAAATGCTATGGACAAAGGGACAAAGTAAAAGGTTAGCATTAGACGGTAACCACGTGTTGGTCAAAGTATTGTTTTCATATAAGTACGCGAATTGCAGCGATTGTATGTTATCATCCATAATCGCGCGTATGAGATACTTATTGTTCGGCCTTTTTATTTCATTTATTCGTTGCATCATTGTGCGTAACTGTTTAGCTAGAAAATCAATGTGTTGTCTATTGTTATATCGCTATGATTTATTTGTATTTCGTGTCCGATCGATTGTTTTCGTACCAGTAAGACAAAGTTATCGTTTATAGTGGAAATATAAAAATCATAAAACAGACAAAAATATGAACATTATGTGATGCGTACGTGTGCGCTGTTCGCGGTCAACGACCGCGAACGTGGTTTGATTAAGATAATATCTCGATGTTATGTACCATAAATTGAATAAACTGTAGTATGTCCGTAGTTACGGCGTGGGCAGATAGGATGAGTACGTGATATTCATACGGAACGTTATCACAACCGGACCGTTAGGCATAATTTTTCGCCGTACAACAGTAATATACGGGTCGTTTAAAGTTGGGCCGAAAGGTGCTAAGAGGTCGAAAACGTCCGTTTTGGAACCGGAATGGCGGTACCCATGAGGTGAAATTCAATGGCGGGCGGTCACCGGTTAAATTATTATAATCTAGTCGGAAATAAACCGCAGCAATCCTGCCGGTTTCGGAGTTAACGAACGATTTTACGGTATTATGTTCTGGTCCTCCGACGACGGTAAACAGCAATTGAACGGGAGGTGATATAACGCGTATTCAAATAAAAGACATATTAATTCGAACTTGTACTTCTCCGACGCGTGTAAAGTAGAACGAGTTATCCGCGAGAGGGATAATTCTATAATAAGAGTTTCGAAGGTTATATTTTGACATCTGTCGATTTCAATCGAAATACGTGTGAATGAAAAATGTAAAAAAAAGAATCTCTATTCGGTTACGTTTCGATCAAGAAACTACTACTTTTATAATTAGTGATTTCCCATGACCTCGGTCCAGAGTGAACAATTTGATTTCAATGCACTATTATAAGTTTGAACATTTAACTTGGACAACTTTTAGTATGGTGCACAGCACACAGAAACACATCGGATGGTTAAACGATGGCAATAAGGTTAAGAGACCATTTCTATCACATTTCAACCGAACTCTAGATAGATCCCTTCTCAACTACTTATTAACTAAATATTTATACGAGTGAAATAGTTTTTTTTTTTTTTTTTAATAAATAGTTCAATGTATTACGATATTATTGTTATTATTATTTTTATATTTTTTTTTTAATTCTAAACACAGTTTTTACCGAATAAAAATGTTCACAAAATATTACAAAAACACAACAGTACGCTAATACAATGTTATAAGACGACGAATGATTGAAACCTATCGAGAATACCTGTTCCCTAAAGAATTTTATGAGTTCGGACTGAATAGGGATGGGTAAATGACCACCGATGACGTGTAACGTATTATCGTTACACGTAATACTGCGTGGTTCGGTTACAGATGTATTCGGAAAACGTGACGGGCTTACCGCGATAAATATGCACGTGGTGTATCGGTGCACGTGTTCACGGTACGTTCCGCGTTATTATCACGTCCGTGAACGTTCAACGGTGGTCACATTTTGCACGGGACGAGGTGCGCGCACGGTTTTGATGGCGGCCGCGGTGACCAGGGCCGGATTATGGTAAAAAATATGAGAGGGCTCATAAAAATATTAATATATCGGGTCCCCGGACGGCCGAAAACGTCAACGTCCGCTTCTTATTTCCTCGCTACGGGTCACTGCTCGCGCGTTTAGGTACGGTTTTCCAAGCTGCGACCAGACGCAACCTAACCGCGCGATCGACTGCTGGCGTTTGCCTTACGACGTCCTTACGATCGACGTGTCAGCGTATATATGTACTCGAAGTACACAATATCTCTTCTTCTGCCTAATCTTCAAAACGAACCAATGATCGTTTTATTGTCATTTATAATTGTTCGTTCCATTTTTTGGTCGTTCGTAATGACGAGATACGACGCGTGCACAACGATCAGTCGTTGAGTCCGGTCGCCCGTCTTCGGCGGTTTATTGGCCTCCTCCGGCGACCGGCGTAAACAATCGGCCGGCTAACGAGGGCGCGCGATCCTCCTCCTGCGACGGCGCCCGCGATTTTCCGCCCCTGCGTGCGCCATCGTTGCGGCGGGTCGCGTGCGCGTCTCGTCGGGGCGAACGGGTGGAGACAATAATTGAGCCATTCACGCGGTCGACGGGTAAGCCGCGCGGCAATCAACGACCGATTGTGCGTAGGCCTTGCAGTCGTTTCGCGTACGATTCGACAACGCGACCGATCGCCTTCTTGGGACAGGCATGGCGAAACGCACCCGGGACGAGGGGGGGGGGGGGGTGATAATCGTCTCGTTTGCCGATAATCCGATCGTTGCGGAAAACCGGAAACACGGTCCCGGCGTGGCAAACTTAACAACGGGAACATCGGTTAGGTAACCAAACCTAACCGGTATCGGTAGAAATCGGAAATTCGAACTTTTACCGATTCATATCGGTGTACGCTCTCGGGTGTCCGAATCCCCGTACGG
The DNA here is from genome assembly GCF_003268045.1 of Sipha flava. Classification (NCBI taxonomy): domain Eukaryota; kingdom Metazoa; phylum Arthropoda; class Insecta; order Hemiptera; family Aphididae; genus Sipha; species Sipha flava. Next base: position 377,478 of record NW_020273087.1, read on the forward strand.
CGGAACTCCGGCATCGGAAATTGTAGGACGAAAACCTCGGGGATGTACTGGTATGCAACCGTTTTCGGTGAAAATACGAAAAAAAATATAAACGATTTCTTCTCCGGCCACCGAACATATAAAACAGGAGTAGCCACTAGTTGATGGTAGGTTGAAGCGTCTAAAAATGTTTGTTTACGCTAATGGATAAGACAAAAATGTTAAGCCCCCTCCCTCCTATTTAGGTTAGGTTATATTTATCCATCTGCGGCACCGAGACGTGGACTTACGCACGCGCACGTTTAGAACGACAAGATGCGGATGGTAATGCGACAAAACGGTGTGTTGAGTTCGCGTGTTCGCTAAAATTGCTTCGTGGATAATACGTTCAGAACACGATATTGCGCTACAATCGGTGACGCAAGGATTACCGCACTCGCACCCGTACTGCGAACAAATACGTGCATGCGCCCGTGACGGCGGTCGAGCTCCAGCACCATGTGCGGAAGATACTGTTCGTAAAGAACGAAGACACGAGAATTATTTTTTTATTTTCATTTCACTAGAACCAAATTGGGCATCGGCCGTTCAATCGATAAATTTCAACTTACAGGTAGTATATTTAAAAAATAAAAAATTAATCGTTATGCATTTCTATACGTTGCATCTTATTACAATTACGATAAATTGTTACTATAAAAATGATCAAAAATTATCTTCCTATTCAAAAAGTGCAATAAAATTTGATTAAGAATGACGAAGACACCGGATTTAATGTGCATTAGATTTTGCTGTTCCAAAATAAAGAATTAACTATTCTTATTAAGAAAATCTTATGGCTTGAGGCAAAAAAAAAAAAAAAATGAATATAGGTTCATTGTTCGTACATGAAACATAATAAATTGCAACCGTGCACCACATCGTATTGTTCATCTGGTTATGTTTAAAAAAAAATGTAGTAAAAGGATAAATATTGGCGTACGTGCATCGCAAACATAAAATACGGTACATACAGCGTTTTTGATAGGTAAGGCCTGTCATATAAATTTTACGTATATTTCTTTTAATTTATACGCCTTTGGAAAAAAAATATGTTTTGTTTCTAAGAAGCAGACGACACAAAACATAATGTTCCGCCAGTTTGTGTAATCTTCGGATATATTTTAATAATTAAATATTTCATTGTTGATCTTTGCATTTTTTATTAAAAACGTTTTAAATTTAATAACAAATGAACCGGAACAAAAGAGATATAGGGGAAGGGGTCTAAGGGATGTTTTACTTGGCACTATGTGTGTTAGGACCGTGTGTCGACGTGCGAAAAGTAAACAAACTGACATTATAATATTCCACACGTCCGATCGTTCGATCGGTTGGGTAAAATATTCGCGCTAGACATGGCTGTGACAAAAAAGTTCTGGTTTTTTTTTTTTTTTTTATACACTAAAATAACTATTAAAAATGAGTGCACGGATAAATCCGAGCTGCGCTTCAACGTATGTATTGCATTTGACACGGTTTCGACGGCAAAAGTTTTTTCATTTACAGAGTGAATTCGGTGAACAACGAATTAGTTTTTATGTTTGGTCATTCGATATCCCGTAGAGAGTGAGTCACGTTACGTTGAATACGACCGTTGTGCGTACTGCAAAGTTCAGGAAAAAAAAAAAACTTTATTCCGCAAAAGTCTGAATAAGTATTACATTACACACGAACGTTTATTGGATCTATAGAAATCTATAGGCAAGTATTAAAGTTTTAACTATATAAGCACTGCATATGCTACATGTGCCGTCAATTTCATGAAAAGGCCGATTTCACTAAGCGGATTCGACACGAACAAATCTAAAGCATTGTTCCTCAAACAGTATGCTCGTATTGGTATACCTACAGATACAGAGAGAAATGGAAAATAGACGACACGCATTTTGAACCTTTTGTAGACGACTTTGGACGGATGTGTTAAAATATTGTACGAACAGCACGGATTTGAAAATAACTATAAACTTTTTCTGTTGCCGAGGCATCGATTTCAGTTATAGTGTGAGCTAGAAATGAAATTAGTCTGTACTTGATGAATGCCACTACCCGTAACAATAACATTCCGATATTTAAAAACTTATTCGGCTTGACAAAACTGATCGAGTGCAGATCGTAGACAGTTTGAAATCATTCGAGTGAATGGTATTTAAATTTCGGTTGATCGAAATAAGAATTTAGAAAAAACATAAATATTAAAGCATGTCTTAAAAACAGAACATAAAACTATACTGTGGTGGTAATAACTCTAAATCAATTCTACAAGATGATTAATGATTATTACCATATCGTTTGGGTGTGTATAAGACATTATGAGTGCGTACAAAGCAAGACCAATGACAATAGACTAATTGATAAACATTTTCCGTGTACAACGCTTATTATTACGATAAAACTATACTAAATTAGTCATAAAATAATTAAACGTAAAATAGCGCATCAGTGTATAAATAACTGAATATGTTTAATTTGAAATGATTTTACCACTGATACGCACATAAAATGAATATCATGTTATAATTTGATCACTTAAAGAAAAGGAACCTCTTGGAATACATTAGAAGAACATAAAATAAGGGAAATTCTAATTTGTCTGTCCCGTATCATCGAAACATTGAAAATCTGTACTATATCTGTCATAACCGTTTGAGCCAGTTACGTTCAATCATTAGAGTAACAATAACGGAAAAGCATTCGTAGGAAAATTAAATGATTACCGAACAAATATTATCGCACTAATCATATTTTGTCAAATGTGTAAGTGCATCCGGAGCTGTTACAAAAATGCTAAATGATTATATTCGTTAAAAATTGATATTCAATATTAATAGTAATGCAATAGTTATGAATAATAAAAGTGTTGCGTACATCGAGAGTGATCGTTTAGTGCGATTGTAATTATAATTTTTGTTGGTGCGTTAAAATTGCTATCAGCTTATATTATTATTATATTATTAGCCTTATGCGTATTGCACTCCGATTGCGGTTAATGCGTTCTAATAGATTTTGTTCTTTACGGAGTTATAATTATCATATCGTTCGTGCCGCACTTGGTTAGACTGCTGTTGCGGAAAAATACCGAAAGGGTTTCGGCCGGAAAAACAATTTGTATTATTTCGCTTGTTCCGTTGCAGTTGACGTGGCCGATCAACGCGACCGTTTGTTCCGGAAACAAAATAGATCACCCCATCAGCGGCGGTTCTAATGCTCATTTGCAGAAATTGGTGCCAAAAAAACTGTATATGCCTAGCCTAACCTAACTTGTCACAAGGAAAACGTGACTGTTGCAGATGAGAGACGGGACCGCGTGTTTAGCAACCGAAGAAATGCGAGGAACAATGATAACGATAAAATCGATCCGCCGGTGTATCGCATGCTATGGTCTATCATCTTCGAATCTGTTATGTTATAATTCACCTACGGTAATAATGCGTACAAAACGTACGCGTACAAATATTCAACTGTATTAAACAATTTCAAGTTTAATTTTAAATCAAACGCTTCGTGAAAAAAAATAAATAAATAATTGCCCGTCCTATTTACAAATAAAATAACGTTTTGATCTTCTGTTATGTCGACGGATCCGCTTGATTTCCATTTAAGATTCAATGCGATGATATTTACTACTTTTTTTTTCTACCTCGAGCATATTTTTCCTAAGAGCAGTCGTTAAGCTCTTTTGAATGCTGAACAGCGATGTGCAATTCGGGTACTCGGCCGACCAGTTCAAATACCGCGAGCGACCCTTTTTTAAATAAATTATAACGATAATGATGTTTACAATAACGTACGTATACTGTTCCCAGTACAGTATAACTCCGTCTGTGAGTGGCTAGTGCTCGGAAAAATGTAAATACACAACGGTTAAACGGCACGTCTGTATAGTATTCGACGCATAAATGGTGAATGATGATGCACGGCTAAAAGAAAAAGAAAAAATGGCAATAATGTTTTCCAACAACGATAAGTTTCCGCGAAAAAAATAGAAAAGTCATCTAATTACTTGTGTCTAATTATGATTATAATATATATTTGTTTACTTTTTAGTGTATTTATTAACTGTGAGGAAAACGAAATGTTACATCGAGGCCAAATGTAATTTTAGCTACCAAATGTTTATAAAGATTTTTTTGTAACAAACATCACATTTCGTAATATGTTAATTGCAAACATAAGTCCCTCACCCCCTCCCCAAATTAACACCGATGAGAATTTTAAAAACAAGTATGATTTAAAATGTCCCGTGTTTTAAAAAAAAAATAATCTTTTTTTTGAAGTCCTTAGATCCCGTGCACCGCGGAAAACAACAGCGGACAACAGCTACGAATCACTGGATATCCACGCGACCGTCAAACTCGGTAAACACGGCTAGGGTGCTAGAATACCGCGTGCGCGTCCGATGGGGACTACACTCGAAAACTTGCCGCCGTTAATGTATTTTTATTACCGCATTGCAAAAACGCTGTTCGCGCGGTGGTTTTACAGTACGAACAACCACATACGTTGATTAATCGTTTGATTTCCTGACCGTGTAGCATACGGTGTATGTATTGTTATAAAAATGGCTGTAAACGCTCGATGTTGAAAAGAAACCTTAACGAAAAGCGTTCGTACGTCTACGTGAATTCTCAGAGTTAAAGTTTGAACAAAGAATAAAAATACTCTGCTTTGGGTAATAAGGAAAAACTATATTATTGTAAGAATAAAAATAAAACACTTTGTTGAGAAAACAAGTACAACATACAATTTTATCGTAAAAAATATTGTGACTTCAAATCGCTGAAAGACATTATTATTATCATTTAAAAAAAAAAAAAAACAGACAAATAAAATATGAGTGTTTTCCGTTAGAAAAATCACCTTTTATAAATCTGTATTTATAGTAATAATATTATAACGAGTATCGGCGTCCGGGGAAACGAATAAAACGCGAGTGTCCCGTGTTCGAACCATTATAATACTCTTTTTAAAGCGATTTTCGTCGTCGAATAAAAAAAATAACTGTTTTATTTCGTTCTTTCGCAGTGCGTATTGAAAACGACATAAACTCGCACTTCCCTACGGCGAAAACATCTTAAAAACCATTTATCGCTCATCTGATAGACTTAAAAAAAAAAAAAAAAAAAATGAAATGAAAAAGACGTCTGACCCGTTTCAGAACAATTCTCTAACGGCACTGCCGTTCGAAAAACATTATTATTATTTTGGCGTACGTATAATAAATTCGCGCACGTGGATCAAAAATGTTTGGCTCGATCGTTTCAGGTGGACGTTATCATAAATATTGTTATTGTTATTGCGGGATTTATTTTAATTTTATTTTTTTACTACCCCGATGTTCGTATAGTTTTACCCGTCGTCCGATAACGGCCGCCGCCATAATGTACAATAATAATTACGCTTTTCCCGGATGTCATCTGAAACAAAAATCAAAATCAAACCGCTTTGGCTCGCCAACTGAGTGGAATGGACTGTGAACGTTTCGATAACGCGATGGTGCACATGTTGTTTTTGCAAATACCGATATTAATTTTTATTTATGTATTTATTTATTTTGGAAAGCTCTTTTGCTCTGTTCTACGCGATTATGGTGTGAGTCATTTACGCTGGCTGCAGAGTTTAATTTTGGAAAGAACGAAGTCGGAGCATAACCTCATAACGTTACATTTACACGTATCTTGCGGACTTATAGTACGTGTTACGTGGGAATATTGTGCTGAGATCAAGAGCAACGGTTAAGTTCAAGGTCGAACGTCTTGGTAACGAACGTGTCGGGTTCTTGGTCCGACAACTGAAATAGTACATTTTTAAAAACACTATTATGGTAATCGTCGCGTTTCGAAAACATTAAGAAACGTAATCGTCAGTATTCGCGATAAACGGTCGCCGTACGGCAAGGTATTAACGTGTACGATCGTCGACGAATCCCTCCCGTCCTGGAGAGAATCGGTCAAACGAATCTTGTTCGCTCCTCCAGAACTACGTTTTCGACCGTTCGACGTCGTTCGGATCGAGGAAAACGAATTCCTGTGCAACGTACATGGTTCGGTATTGTGTGTGTATAAAATCATTTATCATCTTCTCTCCTCCTGCAGGTCCAACTGCCCAAGCCTCGACGTCGGGACGAACAACACTCGCGGACGATCCTACGAACACGCGTATCACCATCGAACGCGCTCGCGTAGTGTTCCCCCGCAAATGTATACATTGTTCCGGTGCGCCGTGATTCGTACAGCCATCCGTCTTTTGAACGTCATACATCATCGTTAATTCAACCCCTCCGCGATCACCGATTTAATTACGCCCCGCCGGACTTACGGCGCTCGTACATGTATTAGGTTATGTTTGGCAGATCGTTCGTACGCGATCAGCGACACCGGGTACCCGGGTACACGGGTAACCCCGTGGAACGTGTATAAACAATATCTGGGCACGAGAAAATGCACTACACGCATAATGCGTCCGCATTGTTTCCGTCGAGGTCCACGGCCTTTCCTTGACGATTGTTTTTTATTCATCTAAATTACAACTTCTTCGAGTGTTGAGGCCATATGTTAACGGAAATTGTTTTTATTTCGAGGAAAGGAAGGAGACTGTCGTCGATCGTTGGTTTCGCGCAGAACGGTTGGAATGTTATGTTTGATTTTTCGGTTTTAGTTATCGGTGACGGTCCGCTGTTTTTTAACAATTATCATTACCCAGACCTACCAACGCTGCTCAACTGCACTGTCCGGAGTTCTCTCCGACGTTTAGGAATTCAGTAGTTTTTTTTTTGTCGTCTCTCGTAAACAAACGAACCTGGACATAAACGCGTTCCGGCGACACATCCCTCGCCGCAATCGATGACGGAGCCCGACTTCGGAGGATGGTTTTTCAGTGAATTGTATACAAAACCGTAAGCGTGAAACCGTCGCGGACAATGTCTTGCGGCACAAGAACGTCATATTATTAATATTTACAAAATTTACCACCACTTATGTATCAGTAAGCTCCATACAATTATATCTGTTTATATAATCGTTCGTACAGAAAATCATTAGACATGCCTCGGCGGTGCGACGTTTGAATCTATGGTCACCGTATATCATTCATGTTCGAGGAACATTTTAATATTGTTCCGAAAGTGATGAAAAAAAAAAAAAAACAATAATCCTTTTGTTGACCGATACAGAACCCTCCGTCCACGTTTATGCGAACGATATCGTCTCGCAATAAGTATTTTTGCACGTAATAATGTTATAAGCGAAAGCGTTTGAAAGAGAAATAACGACAGCAGGGTTTTCGAATCCCACGAACTTTACAGGTCGAATTGGACTCTGATTTATCAGTGTAGAGAGACAAATAATGTTTATTATTATTTCGTTTCGTCGTCCACCAATTATATTCTCTATTGTACGGAGCGGATGGTCTAATTTAAACTCGAGGATATTCTAAATACAGTATTGCGGAACTCTTTAGTTCGCCCACAATCGCTGCTATTCAACCGTGCACGTTAGTCGCAAAATATTTATTGTACTTTTACATTTCAAAATTAAATTCTCGCATTCCCCTCTCCTACCTCTATCTGGCCGGTACGCGTTTGTAAGCAAATAGGTTATCCACGATAACATGTATACTCAGTAGTATAATAGGCCACTCTGGACGGGATGTACACGGTAGTCGTCGCTTTATACCGAAGTCTACGTAAATAAATAATACACGTTTATACATAAATACGTATATATATATATTGATTATTCGTCCTACTGTGTGGCTGATTTAATTACAAAAGAAAAAAAAAATTACGTTTTATTATGTTTTGTTATTGTGCGTATAAATCTAACAAATGGAATACCCACTTAAAGCGAACCGTTTAATTAAATTTCAAAAATGTATTCTTCCCGCGTATATTATATTACGATAAAATATTATAATCAAGATCGTGAAATTTTATTAACAATGTCTATCATAAAATAATGGGTACAGGGAAATATATGTATGTATAATGTGTACTGAAATCGAAAATGTCGAACTCAACCCAATTGGGAACAAAACCAAATAAGCTATTTTAAAACGAAACGGCTAAAAAATCGAACAAATATAATAAAATGAAAACGTCGATTGTTTTCTATTCCGTAGTACGAAACAAACATATAAGTGATCATGTTCCGTCACAGACCAATAGAAAAGAAAAGCGAAAACCTACACCGCGTATCGAGTAATTATTATACAGTCGTTTCTTCGTTTTCCAACATGAAAAAATTTAAAATAAATAAAACTTTTAATATCTACATAAATATTATACATAAGGATTTAGTAAAATAATATAAAACGACATTCGAAACATTACATTTTTAAGTTGAACGGTTTTTGAAAGTTCGATTAGACGTTCGCATGCGTTTGCTTACACGCGCATCTCGGTAGATTTCTATGGACGAACCGAGTGCAAAACGACGGTTTCAGCTTAAGGATAAGAATCGCCGAACGTGTTTTATACGAACGTTAGCGGCCGGTACGTGTTCGATTTCGGTTGTGTTCGAAACTACAATTTCGGTAGACATGGACAAGGGACGGGTAAAAAACCGTTTCTAATGGCTACTGCGAAGCGCGCGCGCACGAGTTTGTTACCGCACGAAACGACAACAGTTCGCGAGAACAATCGACGTCGCAATAGCAATCAATATTTTAACCGTCGCGTTCAATCGACACAATCGGGTACAATGGCCACCGGGGAACCGTTAGGCGTGGACGTGAAAGTCGACGAGGACTATCTGTTCTTTTTGGAATACTTCAAAGAATCGTTCGACGGGTTGAAATCCGAGGCCGACAAGGAGATATGCAACGTAAAACCGACAACCTCCTCCAACCCTGCCGCCGCGTAACTGTTATAATTATTATCACGTTACGCACGTGCGCGATTGTTCCGCAGAAATGGCTGACGAAACTGACGAACGAAAGTTACGACACGACGGCCGAGAAACAAGCCCGCAACATTTACCTGTCGCAATTGATTTTGAACATGGACGAGAGGAAACTCAGCGCGCCGTTCACCTCGGTGCCCTCGTCGCACCCGTTTTCCCTGGACGGCGTCTTTAAGCACATCACTGCCAAGCCCTTCGTGGAATTAGAAAAGGACAGAACTGTAAGTGTTTGAGATCGCTCGCCAGACTAACAACGATGGTTATATGTTCGCGCGATGCGTTTCGACCGTTCGAAGTGTTCGCCCCGTAGGTCCGGCGTTTTCCAAAGTGGATGAAGGGAAATTCATTCCTGGTTTATGAGCACGCGATTTTTCGTTCAACATGAGGCGTCGTGCGGATTCACTGAAACGATAAACAATCCAAACGTTTGTAGTCTGGTCGTTTACATCAGTTTACATCAGCGGTCGGCAACCTTTACGGATCCTCGGACCGCATTCACAAATCAAAAAGAGTGTTCACGGGCCGAACGATATAAAAAATTGATGCGATATTCACGTGAAACGTCCTAGTTATGGAATTCGACGCGGGTCATATAAAGGTGTGTTCACACGTGGCAGACACGGGACAGACAGCAGTTTTCATACACGACCATCACTCCACCGAAAACATAGTGGTAAGCAACAAACTATAATTTAGCGGTGTAAGTGTATTACCGTACCAGAGCACATTTTAACATACAAAATACGTAGCACTAGTGAGCCCCAATAATAATTGAATGCTACCCAGTGCCAATAACCAACACATTTTCATAACGACCGTAGTGACAGGAGTTGATTTTCCCTGTATGTTCCTCTGCAGAAGAACACCACGTCTATGAACTGCGATGGAAGACAATTCTATCGAAGTGCCGCCTAGTGAAAATTACTTAAAATATTTTCTGTACCGTACGCAGAGTAAACCAAACTGCAATCACAGCGCGCATTGATGGTCGTGTTCACGGGTAACTATGCAGAAACGCGCCGACGTCCTCCAGCTTGTCCGCCCGTGCCGGCACTTGTCTGCACGTACAAGCAACGTTAGTGCAGCTACAACGTATACCATAATATCCGTTTTGTCTTCCACACGCGGTTACGTCTGTACGCGTGAATCGACCTTAATAGAGACGACGTGCGGGCCGCCGGTTTTTGACCACTGATTGATACCGTAAAGCTGTGGTATTCGATGATGACCTGTAGGTAAGAAAAAAAATGAAAAGCTCGTAAGCTCGTTAAACGTGTACAAAACCTACCGGAGCGGGTGTCGTGATATTTTCGAAAAACATTCCAGAGGGAGTGCGCGGGATGGGAAACATCGAGAAACACCAGCTGATCCTCCGTCGCGAACTCGCGCGCGAAGGGATCACGCGCGAGAGCCCGGTGCTCTCGGCGGCGATCACGTCGGCGATTCGGCTGCGGCATTCTGAACGGTCGATTCTCGGTGTCCTGCAGGTGAACGAGAACAAAGAGAACTGGACGAAGTTCGTTCACAACCGTGAACTGGAAATGGTCGACATGAACCTCGTGTCGAACGACAGCCGCACCTACATCGCGATCCAGAGTCTATTCGCGGCCGGGGGTATGTTCGCGTACATGGCCATGACGATGGGTGGCAGCACGACTTGCAGATGGGGGAACGCGTGCGGACAACGTATGTAAGATCACCGTTTTTAGACGTTGTTCGGGTTTGAAATATTGAAGGGATTTCTCGAAGAAATGTTGAATAGGAAAAAAAATTGTTGTCGACCACCCGTGACGGTAACTCTTAATACGAAAATGCGAACAAGCTAATAATTGCCTGTAGTACAAAAATATAAAATATAAAATTAAAATCTTTGGACCAGTTTTGTTGTCAAAACGTAACTGTATACGAACCACGAACGAACAGCCCTTCGAGAGAATGTGTTTGCAATTGATATTTCGGTTAAAAATTTAAATTGAATTATTACTGCAGTATTTTTATATACGTGTTTAACATACATATATTTTAACGAGGACTCGACGAGGGACGATACAGATCCCGTAATCTTACGTCTCACGAGCATGTTGCCGAACCCATGTTATTTCCCGTGCTCCGTGCAATATACGTATATAAATATGTGTTGCGTGTGTGTGTACAGAGCGTAATGCGCGTTTCGGATGATGATCGTTATGAGATTCGAGTAACGGTTTTGACGAAGACATGACGAGGTAGACGATCGCGCGACAAAGACGACCAGCACAAATTAAAAATAATAATATACACAGCGGTACAGGACGATCGCCGCTGGGACGAACGATGCGTTTTAAAATTCACGTCTGTACGACGTAGAAAACGTAACTTCATCGACGTTTACAGATTTCAATTGTCGCCGCAGGACGTGTTCGGGAACGTGTGCACGAACGAACAGTAACAAATCGCGTGGCACAAATCCGAATCCTGCGACAGCTGATGACCTGGTGGGATAATATTTTACTCGCTCGGTAGTCGTGTTTTCACCTAGTTCTACTAGAAACGGTCCTTGCATAATGCCGATCAACTCCATAAGGATCGTTTATATAATGATAATATAATGTTGTTTTTACAGTTAATACAACTGGTACTTTGTCACGAATATGAATAAATAGCGTTAACTTCGAACGTATTCGATTGAGGAAAAAATCACTTTCAAAACACACGATAAGATTAGTTGTCTTAGCTTTTTGAAATGCTCCTCCCAGCAATTGTTATTTTTCTTTTTACTATGCGTCACGAACACACAAAACGTAAAAAATATTAAATATGAAATTTAATTAAAAATTTTAGAGCGAAATCTAATTTTCTCTTGGTTTTTGAAAACATGTCAACACATAGTTGCTATAGAAAAATATAATTTTTATCATAACTTGACATTATGATTTTTTTTTTCTTGACGTTTTGGGGGGGGGGTATCTCTTCTATGCCCCCTCCCGTGTATCCGCGCCTGGTTCGATCGGTCGTATTTTTTATCGTATCTAAATCCACGGACGTAAGAACTGATTGAAAAAATTCGGTTTTCGGGCGTACGCGCACCCCGACGCGGACTAAAAATAAAACGTTAATAATCCATTTGTTGAACATTTGTTGCAGTTTAAAGAACGCTAACAAGGGACCAATGCAGTAATTTTGTCATCGCGATGTTCTCCCGCAAGAAAGATACGTCCTCAATATTTATGTCGTGCACGTAATGAAGTAATTTAGTTTGGAAACTAGCCACGTGATGCGGTGTGTGCGTGTGCGTGTGTGTTGCGCGGCGTACGAGCAAGGACTTAAAGTGATTTGCTAGTTATACTTATGAAACGCGTTCTATTTTCTTGTTTGTACTTCATTTCACATTTTAACGAAGCAAACGGTATTTATCGGTTCTAATAAATACAAATTACACTCGTTACGTTAAACGCGTACGCCGATTATTTATTATGTTACACTTGTATGTGCAGCAACAGCAGCAGCAACTCGGTGTAATAGTATTTCGACCGTTTTCGGCCGGAGACCAGCGTAAAATATGTTTTCGAAATAATCCACGCTCCTCCTTTGGACCAACGCATAGGTTTACCCCGGAAGAATAGCGATTATACATTTTATTTCTGTACTACCGGAACACCGCGGTTGGAATATATGATCGTCTTTATTACCGTTGTTACTTATCGTTATTAAGGAAAGAAAAAAAAAAACAAATACTCAAAATCACTACCTCGCTCGACGTATTTATAAAAAAAAAAAAATGTTAAGCGTACGTTTCAATATTCGTTTTATACGTTCGTATTTATGATTGTTTCGTTTATTTGTTTTTCAATTCTTGTTGTAGCTGCGTAAACGTAATATTTAAACATTTTGGGTGCGTTAACATTGTTTACGTTAAATTCGATGTAATTCGTAATTATTCGTATTTGCATTTTATGATCGGTACAACGCCGCTCTTGGAATCACGCGAAAGAACGTACTAAAAATAATTTATTTTTGATCGAGTTACACGTAATTTTACCATTTTCATGATTTTATTCGACTTATTACATTTATTTCACTATTGCTAATGGAAAATAAAATAATCAACTGGTTTACAACAGTTTACGTACAAAAGACATAACGTGGAAATGGTAAGTAATGCAATTACTTCTGCTCCGGTTTAATGGTCTCGTAATTGGAAAACTAATATTTAACTTAATATCTAATGGCAATTTTTGTTATAAAAATATAAGAAAAACGCTTTCAAACGTATCCATCTCCAAAGCAGTAAAACTTATTGTTGAATTATACCGGTAATAGTATTTTCTGCTTTCATACCCGATACATTTATACAGCACAACATAATAATAATGTAATACTGCGACACAAAGAACAAGTTTCCCAAGCTTTTGTGTTCGACTATGGGTTTATGGATTTTACTTGTAAAACGAAGTACGTCATAAGTATTTTAAACGAAATTTTACTGTTTTTCTAAGACCAATAATGTGCGAGTGCGGGTCGATTAAAAACATGCAGTACGGAGATCAACGATAAATTTCAAACGGTCATCTCAACGTAAGTCTATGACAAAAGGTCCACAATAAGTCGAATGAAATGCCCCACCAAGGACGTTATCGTTTATGTGTAAACATATTTTTTAAATTAAATCATTATTATTATTATAAGAATTATGATTTCATCACTCGAAATACGATTAATTATTAGTATTTCACGTTTAATACGCCGAAAACATAAAATAAAATACCGAAGTATGCATTCCAAATTTGTACGCAGTGCAAATCGGCTTTTAACATAAATCGATGTGATAAGATAACAATAATTGAAATGATTATAATTGGACACGCAAAACATAACTGTGCGTATCCAATTATAATCATTTCCGGTTGTTGGAGCACATGGATCTGTTATTGTAATCGGTACGTAAAATCACATATAACCTACACACATGCTACCCATGTCCACGTGACTTTAATGTAATTACCACGATGTTATTATGAATCATTATGATCATTTATTTTCCTAAATAATTGAATATTATCGATTATGTCAAAGGTTTAAGGAGAAATCGATCGGGATTAAACACTTCATTACTAAAGAAAGCATATCAATTAAATATTTTGACGTGACAACTGTTGGTTATTTACAGAATAATAATTCAGATTTCAAACAGATCATATAACGAGAACGGTTGGTGTAAAATATTTTATTTCTGTATTTCGTAACACCAAAATGTGTTAGTATAAAAATTTATAATTTTGACATGAAAAATTAAATCGATTATGATGATTTATAACCAAGTTTAGGTTGTCATATTCATAAATAAATTACATTCCGCAGCATATACCTGCGGTTACTTTAGGTTCTACCATTAGTGGTAGACCTGACCGTTTAATTACGAAACGAGAAAACGGCTTAATTTAGTAATATATTTTGTTAGTATATTTGATATAATAAATTTGGGATTGTGATGTCCAATCAGCGACAAACCGAGGAGGTCAAAGTCGGTAGTTTGGCCAACTTAACAACTTAATCCAGCACTAGTTTTCGTTATTTCACCGAAGCCGCATAATAATCGTTTTTGAGATCGGCATATTTTTTTTGCTTGTGGTATCCATTATTTTTTTTAAGCCTGAGACGTTAAACTCTCCTGCCGCGTCGCGAAGGTAGCTTGAAACCTCTTCTTTCAGCTTTCCGTTGCAATATGCGTCCTGCCCAAATGTTTCTTCGGTTCAGGGAAAATACGGTCGTCACAAAGGGCTGTTTTAGGGGGATTCCGTCCAAATTGGTTGATGAGATGGACCATATGTATAGTTTATCGGTTTTCTCAAGACCGCCAACTGAGAAATTAAAAACGCAATTATTGGTGATGTACTATGACTATCCTACCTCCCGCTCGCCGCTGTATCCATCACGTGTATTCTTTGCGTTGCGTTACTCTTAACGTTGATCACGTGCAGGTACGATCAGAGAAGGCGACCGCATTATTTCCTACTATTGATGATACTTGTATCTATCACTGCATTGATATTCTCGAGCACTATACTTTTGGCCTAGTTCAATATTGAAATATCTGGCCTTAGATTGATTATCGCTTAATTTGTTCCTTGGTAAATTCTCGTCCGACGGGATTTCGCGCAGAAAGTAAGAAATTCAAAAACCGTCGAGTGTAGTTGAAATGAAGTAGCTGAACTATTACTGCCATCGTTTACCTGAACCCGTTTGGTAATGCTCACCGGAAAACTTTTCCATCCGCAATCATCATAATTTCGCGACGAAAATCGTTTAGCATTCGTCCGTGCGTCCGAGATTGATGATTTTTTTTTTTCTCTCGTCCCTAAATAGAATACACCTCGTGAGTTATTACCGAGCGGCGGCGGTGGAGTGCTTCAACCACCGCATTATAATGTATTACGATAGTGTAGTAATGCGGGATCTCACATGTACCGCAGCACCCCCAAACCCCCGGAACGACCGGGTATTAAATATAATAAATATCAGTGCGCGCGCGTGTGTGCACCGGAGTGCCGGCCTATACAGGTATACCGAACCCTGTGTATTGCGGTGAAGTACGTATGGAAAAAAAAAAAAAAGGTATGAAAACGACGTTTTCGCGGTGCGATAATCGGGCAATTAAGCGCACTCTTAAAAACGGCCGGGCGCAATAAAACGGTTCGCAAACATTAGCGTGCGTCGTGCACCGCAGTTTTTACGCCGCGGCCTGGGGCCAAATGACGCGTCGTGTGTGCGTTTTATGTGAAACAATATCTCGCCCTCCGACCGTTGTTTTTTTCTCCTCCGTGCGACATCCGCTGTGAACCCGCGGCCCCATGAACGACGGGTACCCAGCGTTCAGGTCAGATCGGGCTCTCCGTCGGCGGATACGGTTTTTCACCCCTTTTCTCCACCACCACCACAGCCACCCACGTGGTCTACAACGGGGTGTTTGGGCATTTTTTTTTTAAATATTTCATCGAACCCCGTCGTATTGCATGCAACGTCGGGACGATCATCATCGTTTTTCAAAACCTCTACTGCGAACGTTCCATAACGTCTACGTTTATTATACGTGCGCGTAGTTCACCGTTCGCATCGGTAGCCGATGAGCAATTCCGATCTTTTTAAGTCGACGATCGTAAATTCTTAAACGTTCGCAGTGAAAACAATACCACGAGGATCGTGTGTCGTAAAGGACATATAGATAAGGTGTTTTCTATCTCGATATAATAAATTCCGCACTTTTTTCGACTCGTTTCTCGAAAAGTTCGCTCTTTCGGGTTGCACCTAGTCCCGGTGACTTTTTTTCACTCCCAACTCATCGGAGTGTCCTTCGTTCGGCCGCTGGATCGCAACGCACTGTCATCGAAAAGTAACCTAACCAAGTATTCTCGTCATGTGTTTGGGCGCACAGCGACATATAATTTCTCCACGAAAACTGCTCTTTCAACCGTGTGTTCACGTTAACACCACGTTTTTTGTATTTTTATCCACTACGGAATTCGCTGTGATTTCAATCGCTTTTGAAGTACTCCTGTGCCCTCGTGCCGTTTACAAAATAAATGTTATATACAAAAAAAAAATCAAAAGCGACAACGCATATATTGTACGTGCACCCATATCGTTGCGGGTTTTACAAATAATCACGAAAAACACGTAGTGATAGTTTCGTTTGAATCGTGCTGTTCAAATACAATATAATATGTTCGTGCGAGTGTGTCTTTTTTGTGTTTGAAATTAATTCCGGTGTCCGCGCGGTGCGAGTAAAAAAATACGAATGATATGGAATAACACTCGACAAATGAAACCGTCGAATCGAATTCGATCGCGGGATAATAATGATTTCCTATTTTTGCAATCAGAAATTTAAACTATGCGCCACCCGGGGATACATTTAAACGTGGAATTCGACGAGCGGGCGTGGAAAACCGAATCAATGACGTAATCACGCATTATTGTTTCAGATCAACTGCTGATGATGTTACGTCGTACCGCGTGTAAATCGATCACGAGTAGACGAATCCATAATCTTTGTAATATGGGGTAATCTCTCCCTCTCTCTACATATATATTTATATATAATAGTAATATGTACATATACTATTATTATGAATTTCGCGCAATGGATGTTGTACACAAACTCGGAACTGAAACTTGGTCGCAGACGATTTGTGTACTATACACATACAGCTACTTTATATTACGGAGAGCTATATTCGTATACTCTCTCTCTCTCTCTTTTGCATACATACGCACACACATATACACACACCAACGCACGCATAAATATACATAAATGTAGTAGTATGGCCCCGATGGCCGCATTATTATCATGACCGAATGTTTGCAAAAGGGTTTGGCGGAAACTCCGCGCTAAGAGGATTTAGATTTCGGGTCGACGACATCCTTTATGCAAACTAATACACTATACACGCCGCTGATGGTACTTGCTGCTGCTGCTGCAGCCGGTCGTGCGGGGTTAAATCTCTGACTGCGCGCGGCGGCGGTCGACGTTAAGGGCTGTACAGTCGTCAGAAGATTTTATCCCACCGTCGTCGTTGTCGTCGTCGTTGACGTCGGTGTATAAGAAGAACGTCGATGTATCTCCATATATGCATGTGCATTATTTTCTTTGAGAGAAAAATATAAGATAGCGACTGCAGTGCGAGTGAGTAAGATAGTGGAAGACGGACAGAGAGTCGGGCGGTTTCTCCGCGACCTTAGTCGATCACGCGAACCCTTTTCACTTTTCTTTGAGTGATTTTTCGCTTGTTTGTACAGTCACAACATGAATGTAATATTTCTACTAGTATTTTTGTTAGTGTATTTTTTTTTTTTTTTGTTCCGTTGTCGTCTTGAACACACACGAGCGCGCTAGCAATTTTTACCCACTTAGCGACGTGTGTTTATACAATGAGACACTGCTATGCCGTCACCGTCGACGGAATGTTTTTTTTTTAGCTGTTAACTTTAAATAATAATAAGCCGTCACATACATTTTCTAACGAAATTCAAACGTACATCACCATTGTTTGCTCAAAGTTACGGTGAGCAATAATGCTGTTATTATGCCCTAGAAAAGCTTTTATACATCCGATAGCAACGATGACTGGAAAATATTTTTTGTGATTACTTTTTGTCGGAAAATCGTAAACGTACAATTATCTCGTGGATATATTTACGACGAATACACAACAGAAATATTAATCATAATATTCGTCTCTCGTCTAAGAAATTTTTCCCGGAGGGCGGAGAAAACTAATCAAGATGATTATCAAATTCTCTGCATCGAGTATTAAAAAAAATGAAAAAAAACCCGTTTTATATTAATAATAATAATAATAATAATTACACCACTTTATTTGATTAAAATATAGTTCTATTATTCAACGGAACAGTGGTTGTAAAAATATCCAAGCTAAATCGAAAAACTCCCGTTAACACTGTGCGACGTAAGACGCTTTATTTTTAATTGAAACTTCCATTTATTTATTTTTTGTGTTTGGTTGTATGAAAAAAGAAAAAAAAAATGATTTTAAAATGTAAAATCTGATTTGATTTATCTGGTTCAAACTACATTGCCCCTGTCACACGTTATAAATAATGAATAATTATGATTTTTATTGTTACGGTAACTTGTTACACAATTCGACCGGTACCATGACGTAATCATTTTTCACGAGCAAGTTTGACATTGTTTCGATAGCCGTACGAAAATTCACGCGTTTTTCACGTTTTATCGGTACCGTTCGACGCGACTGACAGTACCCAACGCAAAATGATTAATTGCCGGAAAACGGATGAAACCAACCGCCGGCGACGTTGTTGCCGAACACCTAACCGTGCGCGATTACTATCGATACGAACATATCGAATACATCGGACAGCTCGAAGCTAATTGTTCGTTTGAAATGTGCGTTTGAGAAACAATCATGTCGAGAGGACGATCTCAGCGCGAACAACACTCGATTACCGGTAGTGCAACGCGAAAGTCCTATTGAACGAAACGAAAATCGTAATCTTATCGCACGCGTGCGTACTCTCCCGGAGGGAAAGTCTTACCTGTACCCTCCTGAAGCCCAACTAGAATAGAGTTCTGAAGTTTTACGAGTCCAATGTCAATTTTAACGGACACTTCTGTTGTTTTAATTTAGTATTTTTTTAATCTTTTGTTTTTTATTTTGTAACATTAAACCAATGTCCATCGAAACGGACATTATTAAATGCGTATTCGTACCGTTGTGTGGTAACTGATAACAATTATCATACATATGTTTTCGACTCCAAACGATCACTAGCTTAAGGTCGAATTCACGTAATCATGATAATAAAAGAAAAAATAATGGGCCTTAATGGGGATAAGAGAAAATGTCCACTGTAGTGGACGTCGGGACTCAGGAGATGGACTCGGAATACGATTTTCATCGAACGGTACGGTACGCTATGATATAATAGGTCGAATCTCGCCGCGAGCGGGGGGGGGGGGGAGGCGTTTCCGTTTTTACGTTTACATGAAACCGCCGCGGAGATCGTCGACCGACAGCTGAAAGGTGGGCGTGAATAACGTAATATGTAGCAATTCGTAAATCTCACAGGAACGATTAAAAACGAAAAATGTATTATAAATGAACGTAGAACAACTGCGTTCATTTGTGAATTAATCTTGAACAAAACTATTTCGAATGCTCGTTGACACAATCGTGATATCCGCACGTCGCGCGCCGTGTCGAACAGTGAATTTTGTACACGGGTACGATAAAAATATTTTACGATTTTCGAAATGTATCGACGTTGCTTCGTAGCACGTCCCGCCCGCCCTACGGGTTATTGTTCGCTCGTTCGCCCCGAGAGCACGCCCGCCGGGTTCGGCGTGTTTGCCGGGGACGCGAACGCGGAAAATCGCGGAGCGCGAAATCTAACGCCGATCACTATCAAATCTGGCAGACTGGCGTGTGAGCTTGCGCAGTTTACTTCGAGAAATTTTCAAGATATCAGTGTTACTACCGTCGTAGGAACTAGAAACGAAGTTATCGTTATTCAACTGCCACGCCTCGCGCGTACACGGTACAATATTTTCACCCGATTTCTCGCGAACTGTTCGGTTTCAGCTGCGCGTCGGGTGGCAAGACCTCCGTGTCGGGACAAATGTTACGGCGAACGACACGCGGGTCTGCGACGGTGCAACAACGACGACGACGGGAGGAACGCGAGACCGCGAAAATGCCTCGGCGGCACGCGGCGCACGATTAACCGTCTGTTCGTAATTGAACACCCGCCCCCGCGCTACCGATCGGAATCCGGCCCGAGACGTCTTTGGCGCGCTCGTAGCGAAATTAACTACAACCCTCTTAACCCCTTCGCCGGCGCCCCCTCGTTTTGGCCCGCGCGTTCCCGCCCTCCACCGAACCGCGTACCGCCACCGGCGCAGAGGAACGCGTCCGAGCGTGCTTGGAGCCCCACAAATTATGTATTATCACCAGGGCACGGGCTGAAATGCATTTAAAACCATACAGATATGCTCTAAAAAATAGCCAAAAATGTCCTTAAAAATGAAAAAATTACTAATTATTTGCTTTTGACCCAATACTGGTAAACCGAATCGAAAAATAAAGAATGACTGTGTGTATGGAAAACCCCGATAAACCTGCTAAAATATCAAGAAAATAATTTATCTTTTGATTTTATTTCGAATAGGCTAAATTTGTTTAGTATATTGAACAAATACGCATTAAAAACCAACAAAATCAACACAACATGGTTATTTATTATTGCGATAATATTGAATATTTTGGTGAGGGAGGGAAGGTTCACATATTAGTCAAGCGCCTAACCTGACTACCCCGTGCGCACGCTTGTACGGTAGCTGCAAACGATTTGATCGGGTTCAACACGACTTCTGGAAAAGTGCGGTTTCCGTGGTAAATAAACTTATCGCGAATAATTTGATAGCCGCGATGGAACACAGCGAATTATTTACCACCCCGTGTCCACGCCTGTGCCCTATACTGTCTGCCGGGTACTTGGAACGTGATTACGTCTATAATAAACCGTATGGGGTAGGTGCCCGCGGTGGTTAAATTTTCCGCATTTCTCCGCCGTACAACTCGTCTTCCGTTTACCCGTTTACGGTATAACATTAATTGAAAACTCCGAAACTAGTACGTTTACATGACTATGTGTACCTCGTGTGTAGGATCCGGTACCAGGAAATACTGTATACTTCTCAACTCAACTTAGGAGAAGAACAATTATTTTGGTTTCGACTATATTTTCGGTGAACACCGTGACGATCGACCATCGTCAAACATTGAATCGAACGCAATGAAAACATATGTTTTGTTACAGGAACAATATTTTTCCCGACGATCATTTATTCGCGTAACGAAGAACTGCGTGGTTTTGATTCGGATGACACAACGTGAAATTGCAATTTGAACAACAGATATTTCAAGGAGCGAAAAAATCTTCAGTGGCTTACTGATTATTTTTTGTTAAATAACCCGACCAGTAATATTATGAATATTAATGTCTAATGCGATTGAATTGACATGAACACGTAACGCTAACATTTTTGTTGTTTTATAAAGTTTTTGACAAAACACATTACGTCAGGTTATTATTATTATGATTGTAATGCGAATGTTGCTCGCGACCTTAAACGATGTAATTTTGTTTTTTTTTTTTAATTTTTTTGTTGGCTGCACCGAATAAAATAACTCGGAACTCGACGAGTTCGTTATTGTATTAATAGTATTGCCTTATAAACCATTATAATTTTTCCCCTCGCAGAAAAATAACCATATTATGCGCGCGTTCGAAGCGGTCGGACTTAAAGCATTATAATTTAAATAAGTTCTCATTAAAAAGATTTGTTGTTGAGTTCGCAGCCGACTATTGCCAATTAATTGAAATGAAAAAATAAAATGAACGAACGAACGAAACAAAAATACGGGCATTCTTTACCCCGCAAAATATAGTATACATTAAGATGTTTTGTGTCCGTGCATAAAAAAAAAAAAAAAATAAATATATATACTACGCCGAGATGCGAGGAAAAATAATTATAATGATGACGACAATGCGCCGCAATTGTTTTCCCGTCCGTTGTTCCGAAATCGTATTATTATCAGTTTCCCATTCCCTTTCCGTGCAAATCGAATCTATTTAAATGCAAATAAACCGCACGCTTTTTCTTATACACATACATATATATATATATACGAGTAAAATAAATTAACTTGTTAGCGTACACGCGACGAGTGGATCGGACGAGAAGTGAAAAAACCTCCATCGCGGCTTGCGCAGTTCCTAACCTAACAGTACTTGCACATGACCCGAACGCGTGTTCGACGAAAAGTACAAGTTTCGCGCACGGCCTCGGGGGCGCAATGCTGTGCGCAGGGACCGTGTGCGGAGAGAAGAGACGCGATTTATAATTACAGCCGGAAAACTCGTTGTCGCGAGTCTGTAATTAACGACGACGGGGTTCGCGTTAAATTTCCGTACCCGGGTGCGCGCACGCACGGCCCACTCTAGAGTACCGCGAACGGGGTGCGTGTGGTGGGGTTGAGCTACACCCGATGCGCGCTTGGGTAACTCGTCCCGTGTGCGCGAACCGATCCTTTGAAGTCGGACGGATGTCGTGCAAGGTTCGCGGACTTCGAACGGGCCCCTGTCGCAGCAGCACGCGACCTTTTCCGATCCGCGAACCTTGGACTGAATCATTTCGATGAGGCGACCCGGACGCCCTTCCTATCGACGTTGCGTTAGCGGATTACACGTACACTTACTTGATGTAAATAAATCGGTTTTATTCGTACAAACTATAATCGTTAATCTTACGCAATATTTCCTGAATTCGACCGATTATTTATTAATCGTGCACACGCATAGAACGCATTAGGTTCGCGTTTCGATTATTTCTTACCGATGATCCATTACTGTTGGCAGCAACACGAATCAGTTTCCGATTTCTTCTCGTTTATGATATAAAGTACACTAATTTCGCGAGTAATTACGAACGTTATACCATCGTTTTACTCCGACTCGTTCTGTTTCGACGGTACAACACGTAGTGTTAGTCACAAATAGATTTTCGGGCGTTTCATTCGTTTTAGCGGGGTAATCGTGTTTTGTAATTATTGCGGCAGAAGAACAGCTGCGCTGTTGGTACCAAAAATCCAATTTGGTTTATTACATTTGTAATTGAATACAATACCTCGAGGCATTAATTCATACAACAATCGCACGTATACAATTATAGACAGCTAATTGCTGCACGTGTATTCGAGGAATAAACTGATTCAATGTATCTGTGAGCTTATAAAATCTTAATTTAATAATTATATTTAATTAAAATGTATGCAACAATCACTTGGAGGTGGTAAGAAATACCATAAAAAACAGTTATTTGACCTATTGAAGCCTGACGAAGTAACAAGTTATGGCTAAGTTAGGGTTAACTAAAGTCGATTTCAACTTATTTGCGTTAAGTTGGTTAAGGAAAAAAATACGAATTACCTATTACATTATTCGTAATATTGTTTTCTATTAAAATTGAAAAAACTAAATTAATAAATACATTGTATAGAGTTGTTACACTGAGCGGAATAAAGTATATGGTTGATATATGTATAGTTTGGCATTTCGTATAATGCCTTAAATAATTTTATAGATTGGCAAGTATGTTTGGTATTACATAAAAAACGCTAAGTCATTATATACAATTTCATGATTATATACATTGCCACTAACGTATACACAGATCACGTAATGATGTATTTGTTCAAAGATGTATATTACAACCTAAAAACTGATATGTTATTATGTATCTTGAAATAGCAGAGGTTGGTAAGGGTGTATTACTTGCTCGTATATATTATCGTTTGCTTTGAACTTGTTTATGTTGAAAGGTCAGTTTATAATATTACGTGCAAAGCGTACATCACGAAATTTACATTCGTTTTGATTGAATGTTCAATAGTATATTGAACGCATATTAGTTGAACTCGATTTCAGTTTGCTTTCATGTGCATGGTGTAGTTATATAGTAAAATTACCATGCTCAGGACCGGCCCAAGCAAAAATAGAGCACCAAGCAAAATCAAATTTTGCTACCTTTAAAAAGAAATTGAACTCTTATTTTAACTTATCCCCTTCCCCTACTTCTTATGTTACAAAATATCCGTATAAAAAAAAAAAAATTAAAATTTTTTATTTTATGTATAAAACTATATGTAGAAGGGCTTAAAAATGATTTCTATCATTATTACTCAAGTCCAATCACTATCGCAACTATCGAAAATCGCTGAAGTGATTGTGTGATTATTTATATTTTTGGAATAATCGAAAACGTCCAGCGTAAGCTATAATATAAAGTTATATAATAACTTTAGACAATATTAATTAATTATGTAAGTTTTCACGAATGAATTAATTTCAATATTTTTCTTATAAAACACCGATAGAACTAAAAAAAAAAAATGTACGAGTCAATTTTGAAAATGCCGCCCCCTAATAAAGTGCAGCTCTAGCAGGTGTCTAGCTCGCCTATACCTTGAGCCGGCCCTGACCATGTCATGCTTAGTACACTTTTCAATCTGATTTTCACTCGAGGCAAGAAATAATTCGAGTAATCTGAATTGATCTAATATAATTGTTGCTTAAGAACCGTTCGAGATGTACTCTCTAAGTATGGTAAAATAACGTTAAGTAATTCGCTGAAAATAATAAACAATTAATCTCGAGGGTTGTTCTCCACGATTTCGAGCCGCGAATCAGCAAAATTATTTCAGTAGTACGGACGAGATTACCTCAACTTCTTGCAGTATAGTTATTATGATCGTGTACTGAATACATCGTGTTCGTAAATACGTTGTTAACGTGTTTGTCACGAAAATCAGCCTGTAAACGTACAAACGAGTTTATACGGGGATAAACGTCTCTAACTGAAACCGAACGGAAACAATGGACACGATAATATTTAACCTTTTCGCAATTGTTTTCCTAATGCCATCGATTCGGGAATCCAGAACAGATTTCTTCAGAGTAATACGTGTTGTGAACAAGCGCGTTTCTGTCAAATACAGTCAGATAAACGCCCTCGCAAGTACCGGATTCGAACTACGTGTCATATTTTTCAAAGTCGCGACTTCGATTTCGTTTAGACTTTTAGAAAACACGTGTTTCCTAAAGTTCATTTATGTTTTCTTTAAACATTATTGGCTTGTTTGAAATTCGAAGTTTTTTCAAGCCGTCGAACAAACGCATCAATACACGTGGTCGTTATAAAAGCATGCGTTGTGTTCCCCACACCCGTTATCGTGATTCCGGGGAGCTGTAGAAACGTGATCCGACCAAGTCGTGCACCGTACTCGAACCGTTCTCGTAACCGCGTACCGTACAAGTGCAACACTTGTCGGCCCGACCCACGGTATCTGCACCGACCAGCGAGCACATGGGCCCCCTATCGGTCTTTCAGGGATTCCGCCCGGTGTTCGTGTACGACAAGGGCGTATTTAGACTTACTTCTAGGGGGGGGGAGGGCGACTCAAATTTTTCATTAATACAGGCTCAAAATTTACAAATAAAATTGTTGGTAATATTTAAATCTGGTGAATAATATTTGTGTTTTTTTTTTTTTTTAATCTAACGCCGGATCCACTTAGAATCGACTTTTAACACCTGTCTGTGTTTTGAAAGTTACGCTTGTATTTTATTTGATTTTTCACTAAGTATGGACCCGACAAAAAGTCCGATTCGGTGTTCACAGTCACGCGTAATTCGATTTCGTTGTAAAATGATCCACATTAAAAAAAATTCGAAATGCATATCTCACACGTGGTTTATTCCTTAAATACCGATTCATGGGGGGGGGGGGGCGATCGGCCTTTCGCCCCCCTTTTAAAATATGCCGCTGCCGTACGATCACGTGCGTCGCGTTAAATGTTATTATTAAACGCCGCGAGAGCCGGCACGTGGTTTTATTTCAACGGGACGGCGTTCCGGACCATTTGCACTGGTCTGAACGTCTCCATGCTCACGCAGGGTAACGTTACGCGTCGGGACCAAATCGCGTTAGAACCTATCGTTCTTCGGCGCACGCAACGGTGACAATAATAATGATGATGACGACGACGATGATGATAATAGTAATAACAGTCGTCACCTCGGAGAAGAGAACCGATACACGTACCCGCACCTGCACTATTATTATTACGCCGTGCGGCTGGGACGCATTAAAGTGCTATTTTTGAAAACGATCCTTCCCGCGGAAACAACTGCTGCTGCTGCTGGCTAGAGGGGCCCGCGGTCCAACGACTCTCGGCAGCCGCTTTTGATGTTGTTCTATTATCGTTGTTGTTGTCGGTTTAGCCGAAAAACGCGCCGTCGGATATCTTCTGTTTGAGGAATCCCTCGGACGAGTGGTATCCGTAACGGGTGCGAGGAAGATGTAATATATCGCCCGTCCGTCACGGGTCCGTTGTGTACGCGTTGCTTTTCGTCCCCCGCCCCCCCGGAGACGGAAACAGACGCGCGGCCGAACGGTGCACGTGTACGGGGACACGCCCGTACCTACCTAAATATATATTTTTGTACGCGCGCAGTGGTAACAATTAACGTCGTCTGAATGAACACGTACGGTTAGCCCGTGGTATTATCGTTGGTTGTCTTCGCGATCCCTTCGAGAACGCGGTGCAAGCCGAAAACGATAATCACGACAATAGACGTTGACGGTAACTCGCATCGATCCGTCAGTTTCAACGCGTATGTAATACTTTTACGACGGTGACGCCCTGGCCGTAACATTGTTGTCATCCCCGTCGGTGCGAGGGATCGATGAGAAAATCTAATCGGGATTCCCGATTCGATCGGACCACGAATCGATCACGTAGGTACGTTAGAATAACTCGCCGGGAGGCTGACTGGACGTTTTTTCCCGGTCTCCGGCTCGCGTTTCAACGTGTCGACTCAACTCCCGAATTATGTCTACGTGTCCGAATCAAAGTTACGATGGACAATAGTTTTTTTTTTTTTTTTTTCACGTGTTTAATGTTTAATGCTTCGATTACTCGATTTAAAATCGATCACGTTCATTGGGGAAGAACAAGCGAATATGAAACGATTGCGGTGAAATATTTTCAATGGAGCGCGCAAGGTTTTTATGGTTGTAAACACGAAATGTTCGTCTGATTAAGATTGAATCTTACTCGTAAGATGCAAAATTTATTCAAGTTATTGAAACCCATTCGGTCGGGAGAGTCGGTTTAGCGTTGATAATTTTCAAATAACCTTGGCATGGTAACATTACGAATTTTGCTTTCGTCGTAGCTGACGATTTCGATCACGACTTCTAGCGATATTTCCTTCGACACGCCTGTTGTTACCGCGGTCAACGATTGTTTTCGTAATTTCGTACGGTATCGCTACTCCAAAACAAAGAAGTATACGATTGTTATCGTTACACACCTGCACGTCGGTAAATAAAAATAAATTACTTTTAAACTTTACGACGCGTGTACATCGTCTGGCTTTCGTATTGTTTAATTTGATTACTTTCATAAACCGCGATTCGCGTGGATATCAGAACACTGTGCCGTACATCGATTATACAACATTTGGCCCGGTTCGACGTTGAATACGTTCGTATCACACCGGTAAGATCTGAACAACGAAGGTGTATTTAATATGCATATTATTCACGAAGCAGCCGGTCGTCGAAACGCGAATTTAACTTGCCGCTCGTGCCCAACAACTATCGTGTGTTGTGCCCGGCACACAAACAATTAAACTTTTGCGGCGACGGTTATCCGATCGGTCCCGAAAAATGTCTTCAACGGCAAACATCCGGTCCCTTCGGGTGAAATATTTTAATTTTTAATTGCGGTTTATTTAGCGCATGATATCAACTCGTTCCGGACCCTTTAAAAAGGGAGAATTTAAACTCGTATTAAGCGCGCCAAAGTCGGTTAAAACAACAGTACCCGGGTCCGCTTACCGACTTAAAGAGCGGTCTTATTGGCGCGCGTGTACACTAAATTTACAGTGCGCTACATGTTTCTTTATACATATGTTCAGAAACATTTTACGAGATAAAGATTTAGACTCAATTCATCGAGGATTTCTCTCCTAAATGAATACAACGAAATTTTAAAGTACATTCCGTATTTTCTAATTATTTCCTATTATCTCAAATGTTATTGTTAAATCTGTATACATTCGTTTTTCTCTAAAGTGACAGATATTATTTTTATTTTTTTTAACTTAACGATACTTTTAACATTTTTCGATAAACATATTTAAAGATCTTAAAGTAAGTCTAGTGATCAACTGTGCATTTACATGAAATTGGATTATACTCAATGAAGAAAGTAATTTTAACAAGCGGATCTTCGTCTAGATCCATTATTTATGATTTAAATATAGAAGCTACTGTAAATACAGTTGGCACACATAATTTTACCAACAGTTTTGCAGCAAGTGAGCTGTAAAATTAATTGCCAAATTTCGGTGTAGATTTTAAGAAGTTAGGTGAAAGTCAGCGAGCAAATTTTTGGTAGCCTTAAAATAGATTGCGTCTTGTAAGTAGTCTATAAAATTAAAAATCGTAGCACATTATGCATATAAACTACAATATCAGTAAATCGAAAATTTCTTTGAACTTCGGATTTAAATCGTCTGTTGAATACCATTGCGGTATTTAGTGTAATTACGAAGTGAATTATTTATGTATCATGATACCATAACACCAATGCATTGGTGGAAGAAAAAAAAAACGAAAACTGCAAAACCTAGATTTAACGTTCGTGAGAACCGCGTGTATGACGCGTTTTTTTTCCCGGCTCGTAAATATTCCCAACTAATAATAATAATAATAAAAACGTGTACACAATACACACATGTACACAGTAGGTACAATAATAATAATAATAAATACCTTCGCCGTTATAATAATAATACTTGTAATCCTGTTTCGCCAGTGTACCATATTATAATATACTCTCTAAACTCGATATAATCCGTTGCCAATAAGGGGTGTGAATTATTACTATACATAAACGTGCGCGCCAACACGGGTTTTACTCCTTTTTTTTTTTTTTTTTCATCGCTCTTGGCCATTGTGCGCGCTAAAACACTTTTGTCAGCAGTTTTTCGAGCAGCATGTGTGCGTAAAAAATAAAAAAAAATAAAAAAATACATATGGAAAGTAGACTACATTATGTGTATTATTATTGTTATTTTTTATAACAGTACTCGCCTTTATCACTGCGTAAATGTAAACGCGAACGCGAACATAATATTATTATAATAGAAACGGTTATACCTTAATCCGGGCGATAATGCGCGCGGGTAGATGAAAGAAAAAGAGCCGTCGCCGCGTAAAGGGCACGAGACCGCCGGCGGTGCATAAAAATTCCACGTTTATTATCATGTCGTCACCCCCGGGCGTGATGGCGCCAAGCAGAGGGATGATAGGAAAGTGTATAGGTAGGCGGGGTGGTGAACCTCGACGAAAACGGATCGTAGAGGAGGTGGGGGTTGAAAAGGAAAAAAAAACAGTGTGTTTTTGAAATAACCGAAGGAAGGATAAAAAATGAAAAAAATAAAACAAAAAATAAGCATAACCGCATTTTTTCCTCCTCTCCGCGTTAAATTTATGAGTTTCGGTCGCGGTGAGAGACAACAATATTCAAAAGCAGCTTCACCGCCACCGTGTCACCGCCGCGCGGGTATTGTTTCGCCCAAACGGCCGGATACGCGGTGTACGGCGGGAGGGTCGGCAGCGTTAAGTTTTGAATTTGCATACTTCGGTAAGCTGATAAATTTGTTACTGTTACACACGATGTGTATATATATATATTGCAAAGTGCCAGAGAGGGGAAGATGGTTGAGCGGGCTGCGTTTCGTGTCTGCTATTTTCTCGTAAATAACGCGCGCGCGCGCAGCGTATTATTATCGTTATTATTATTCAAAACTATTTCGAACACGGATCGGCAAGCGGCGATTCTCGACGGCGACTCGTATTTAACTATTCGCGGCCGAACAATGTTAAACCGTTTTTTATCTCCTCGCCCCCAAATCGTCCGTCGTAATGTCGTTCTCCGACGTGAACCGTTGAACGTCCGCATACGAACATTGCCGCATTGTCCTGGACGTGGCGTGTATGTGCGTGCATACCTGTCGCGCCCAAGTCCTGACTGCGCAAGTCGTTATTATTTACACAAGCGATTGTAAATACGCGTGATTTACGGTTTGATTATTACGATCGTTATTGAACTCGAGCACATAGTTTTTGCCGAAGACTTTCGCGCAGAAATTCGTCCTCGAACGCGTCGTCGACGTTGTTGAATACCGTTCATTACCGTTATCATCAGCACCGTTTCATGGTGTTTAATGGTCTAAAAAAAAAAAAACTACCTATGAATATTCAGAGGTTTCGGTTTTGGTGTTTTTTTTTTTTAAATTTTTATCATTTATTTACATATAAAATATACGTCTCCCGGCCGTGTGTATAATGTTATTATTATGCGGAATAATGAATAATATACGTCATTAACATAAACTCAACCAAGTGCGTAATGGTTTATTTGTTTTTTCCAACACATGAAACGAAATAAAAGCTTAGCTGAGCAGTTTTATTATATATTATTTATTTATTTTTTTTTTTTGATCAATGATCCCTACTCGTGTGCGTTGTGTTTTATTGCATAAACAAACGTACTGTGGAGTTTTGGATTTGCCGGTAGCCTCGGCGTGTTTATGATTAATACATCACCGAGCACTGAGCACAATGGGATGGAATGAAATGAAATTTAAACGGCCCAAAGTAATAACGACGTAACGTTTGAAATATTTGGATACGTTATTATTCAAATGGTTTTGATGTTAGTTCACAGTTTTACGTGTTTGTGAGTGAAATTGATCGCTGATGCGGTATCTGTCCCGTTATCGTCACTCGTAGGGCTGTCGTTTCCAGGATCGGTAACGATTACTTTCGGAACCAATAACGGCGTAACTTTTGCAGAAAACGACGATTTCGAAAAGTAGAGACCTGGTGCATGGTTTTGTCGACCGACCGTGCGTCGACGGGTCGTTTAATTGTTTAGCGACTTCTTTGACAGAAAAACACGAATCGAATCGACTGACTTATTTCCCGTTGAACTCCGAATCCGTTTACGGCAACGGAATTCAACCATACACGTACAGTAGCAGTAGGACAAGATACACTTTTGAATATTGCGGGATTCCCGGATGATGTACACGTGTTTTGTACACCGGTAATAATCTTCGAGTCCGTTACCTGGCGGAGTGGAGTTCGGCTTTTCCCGCGGGAGCCGAAAGTCGGCATTCGGTATCCGTCCGGAACGAATATGTAACATGTCCAATTTCCTTGTTCGCTCTGTTTTTTTTTACACAAGACCCTGGGGTGTGAAGCCTTTGAGACGTTTTCCATTTTCCGCCTCCGATCGAGACATGAATACACTGCATACAATATACATGTGCGCTACTGCAGGGAAAATAGACCGCATGTATAAATGATCGTAATTGAACGCAAACGGATGTACCGAAACGAGCGCTTTTGGGAAACGAGAGCGGAAAAAAAACCTTCTCGAACACGAATGTGAAGGTTTTTCTTCCACGTTCGTAACAAGCGCTCGATTTAAAAAAAAAAAAAAAAAAAACGAGAACGTTCCCGCTCGATATCGAGTGAGTACTAACCGTTAACTAATTTTTAATTAAAATTTAATTTTTATACATAATGATTTATAATATTTTATTGTTGCGAAGTAGGAACTAAATATACGACCATCGGTTGTGAAATGTATAACCATTGGTAATATTTTCGTATTCAATACAATAACGTTCCAATAGTATTTACGAGCAACACGGCATTGTGTTCGATCGTACGTTGATTGATCGAAGTGAGTGTCTCGATGACACTTCAGTCTTGCAAAGATAAAAACTCATCATAAACCGTGATGAACACGTATTCATCGTAACGAAATACATAAATATCACGATAACAATAATGTAAAAGCCGGGACCGTCTAATAAACCGTAGCCGCGATCTTGTGTCGTTTCGTTTACGATTTAAAATATACGTGTGTAAGGGATGAAATGTACATTTGAAATGTTAACGTTTAAATATTACGCAATGAATATCACTGATGTGGTAACGTACTAATGCGTCTGTATGATTGCGCACGCGTTCAAATTCGCATCACCCTTATAAGGAATTTTAAAACCTCTCCTCGGAAAACTTCTCGTCGAACGTGTTATTAAAAAATTTGGCATTTTTGTTATTTTTTTCGTCCAATTTTATATATACGTTAGACTACGATCGCATTCGTAATGATACGTTATAACAACATAATCATGTCGACCGTCACCGTATAAACTGCTACCGGGGCGGGCGGGAGACGGAAGATCCGTGGCGTTTCGTGAGCTCAGCTAATTCCACGTTTTATGTGCTTTTAATAGTTTCGACCTCTTCACCGCGGAGTTTTATTAATGATCGCGCGAAATTATAGAGCTGTAACGAGCGGCGCACGACCACCGTATAATTAACGGTATGGCAACAGCAGCAACATCCTCAGTTCGCTTTGCGTCCGCGGGACAACGCCGTGCTGAGGTGGGGGAGTGTTGACGATTTCGAAAGTTCGAGTTTTAAAAGCGGTACACGCGTACTTTCGACGTCCCTGCGACCGGTAACGATCGACCCTTCGCCGACGAGCGTACGATACACCGATGGTTAGAGTACTCGATCGCGCGCGGTGCGCGACTTGTGACCGGCAACGGGACGACGTTTGATTTTCGATGATTTTAGAAAACAATGATTAATGACAACCAATTAAAAAAAAGTCAAAATATCGCAAAAAAATAATATTGTCAGACTATATTGAAAATGTTTAAAATCTTGAATTGCAATTACTCAGTAATTACTATTCCTGAGTTACGCCGTGTATTCTAGGGGTGCGATATGTTGTTTTGCGACCGGCGTGCTCGAGGGGCTCCGAGATCGTTTTCGTCCTCGCGTCGTCCGACCGCTTCCTCATGGTGATATCGTAACGCCGAATCGTTTTTCCTGCCGAAAATTTTGAACAACGCGTTTTTCGCCGTTCGTCTTGCGTTCGCTTCACACTCTTCTTCGTGCATCATATTTCACCGTCGTGCCTTTTTTTTTCTCTCCGTCCACGACACCAGATGGCAATCAGCGCTCGAAACAGGATTGTTCAAAACGGTCGTCGAACGTTGATCCGATCGCATAGTACGGTAAGTTTGTAGATCGATATCGCTTCGCTTAAACGGATAATATAATGATTTTTGTTCAATCAGGTAATAGTTTCTCGTTGAAAAATCGATTTGTTACCAGGTGGATCTACCGATGGTTCGTAGCCGATAAACCGTAATTTCAATGAGCGATTTTGACTGCATATTTTTTTTATAAACTATGCTATAATCTCTATATTATTTAACGTTTTTCAATTAAAATCATAATAACAATTAATCATACGAAAACAATGGACTCGAAAATATTCGATTTTTCGAACCTTTGTTGATTGCATGGCTATACGATGTACAGAGTGTTTCGTCGCATTTCGACATCTAATTATAGGATACATTTGAAATGGTTTGAATTCACCAATAAATATCACGAAGAAAAAAATATGTAAATTCTTTATTAGATGGTATTCGTTTAAATTCTCTTGATACGAGAATTATAGTTAATTATTTATTTAAAATGAAAAACTGCTGTTATCACGTTGAATTAGTTTCGTTAACTTATAAACACGGTCAATTTTCATCGTACGATTATAATTATTCATAATTATTTCGACATTGTCAAACGCATAACGATGGAAAACGGGCGATTTCTAAGGACGAAAACGCTGACGTACAAAAATCGATCTCGTTATCAACGGCGGCGTATATGCGGGTGAAAAAAATAATAACGATAAAAAATCTACTTTGAAAAAAATCGCGGAAAATTTGTGTGCGGGCTCGGCACTTCGCATAGTCGTTTATTCTGTCATACCAAACAATATTTTCCAATGAAGCGTCGGTAAATATCCCGATAATGCCGTGTACCGCAGCAACGCGCGCCTTGCGAGTATAGTGGCATCAGGTGGCACATTTTCTCACAGCAATTTTCAGCCCGAACCTGCAAGCCGTTTACCATCAATCAATTTATTCGATTTATTGTCACGGATTTCTCTCCCATCCTTTAATCATTATTTTTCTATTTTTTTTTTTTTTTTTTTTTTTATCCCGTCTTGGCGAAACAACCGGGAAACTATATATATATATATATGCGTACGCATATACGAATTATTACCCATCTCTTTTCTTCCTAACGATATTGTATACAAAACGTCCGTCCCGAAACCGATTCATCAGGATACATAAAATATAATATATGAGTATGCGCCTGTAGTGAAAAAAAACTCGCACTACCGGTCGTTTACGATTTTTATTATTATTATTAGTACTATTTATCAAAAAGTCCTTTAATTTTAAAAAAAAATAATTCTCTAAAACCTTATTTCTTTGGATATTAATTTTTTTCATCAAGATATTCCGCAATAATTATTTAATCATTTCGGTGTATTATGTCCATTATAATATTGTTTACTATACTTACAGTTTGTAATATTAATGTTGAGACGTAAGAATATTTTCGAACGATTTATGATACCAATAAATTAGTTTCAAAATCATGGAAACGATGAAATATGATTAATCACATCGAATTTAAAGTTTCCGAATATTAGGAAAAAACCGATTTGATGAAGTACCTAACATTATTAGAACGGCTGTTGTTTTCAGCTGAAAATGTAAATTTTAATCGTAAAATCTTGACCGCGGACGCGTGTTATAATAATAATAATATATTTTCGTCGAGTAAAACGACCAAACTCACTGCTGTAAAATATTTGCTTGATGTTAGAATCACGTCTAGTCATAGACCACGAATCAAAAATCCTTCCCTGCAATCTGTTTCTTATAATGACCATACAATCATACTTATTTAGTTTCTGACACATTACCAGTAACATGGTTAAAAATATCAAACCAGTAGTCCACGAATAGACTGCATACCACAAAAATTATACCATCTACAATTTTACGCTCTGAGATGGATCCCCATATTCAGCCCCTTAGTTCCGCTCCCGCCTGAAACGTGCTGAATCGTGAAGCAAAAGACTATTCGTAGACTAAGCTATTATCTCCGATACATTACGCAGCGGTCTACGGAATAAACCAGGATTAACGATCATGGATCTGTAACACCGTTACGCGAAGAATTTTTAATTTAACTGCTGTTTCGCCGAACACAATCGCGGTCGCGTGAAGACGTTGTTCTTAAAATAAAGCTTTTGCGCACGGCACACGCGCGGTCTACAGGGTGAGAGGTGGATACAGAGACGTCGAGGGACGTAAGTACACAAACATACAGCCGAACGACACGAAAATGGTTTTCCTGCGTGAACATTGTGTTCGCGTGCGTGTGCAAATGCGTGCACGTAACAAGTTGCGCGTGTGTACAAGTGTGAAGCTGAAGGTTTTGTTAGAAACGGTGGCCGGAGCAAGCGCGCGGGAAAAGGTACTTCCACCACCGTCGTCGATATCCATTAACTCGACGACGAATTTTCCCTCCCCGCGGATGTGCATGCGTACAAACACACACACACACACACACACACACACACACACACGCACGGCTTGGTGAAATAAAGCTATTATCTCATCGGACCGGTACCGTTCGGGGGGGGGGGGGGGGGTGCGCGTGTGTGCAGCTTTTAGTGCGAGCACAGCTATTTCAGTGTCCTCGTCGTCGTGCAAGTCTCTTCGGGCAGAACGATCCCAGCGCACGTGTGCCATGCGCTACCCACACGCCCTGTTCGAATCACTTCGTTTACGGGTTTAAGCGCGCGTACCGCGTGATATATCACACGTTGCGCATACATTATTAATTATCGAAACGAACGGATTCGGATTTGGGGCTAATTACATCGACGAGAGTGCTGTGGGAAAAACGGGCGAACGCGGACCACAGTCGCGGTAGATGGTAGAACGATAGGGGATCAGGGACAAGCGCCGGGAACAGCTACGAACTGCGAACCAACCGACGGAACGCGAACCCGAGACGAAGACACAACAGCGTTGTCGCTAACCGATTAATATTAACCCACGCGCAATCGATACCGTTTCGATTAACGATGCGAATCCACTAATTACGCTGTCGGCCGGTTTATTGTTAATTTCTTCGGGCAATGCATTGTTTGCCCACACGCCAAGTGTCCGTAAACGAGACGTGCATGTGCGCGTGCCCTGTTTACGACAACAGTTTTGTTTTTCAAAATTTTGCGCACCCACTCGACGTGCCGACCCGCTCGTCTTACGCGCACTTTTTTATCGTCTCGAGAACTGCGCGGGTGTCCTCCACGTCTGCTGATCGTGACGATGGTTATTAATATTATTATACGTGTGAGCGACGCGGGTGGGCAGGACGCACTTGTTATGCGCGTGACATGCTTGCGTGCTCGGTCTGGTCGATCCGGGTCCGTGATAATAAAGGACCCGTAAACGTTCCGAGGACGGGCAGGAAGAGGGAAAAGGACTAAAACGAAGCCGAAGACGACCATCACTACTGTGTAGCACATGCACCGGACACGTGGTCGATTTCAATCGATTAGCTATTACAAATGGAACCTCGCAGCTCCGAGATAATTTAACCGCTGCGAAATATACGAAAACATACCCAATTTACAGTAAATGGTTGTATGCCGAAATGTTAACGAGGCGTTGGAGATGGGTAAAAAAAATTAATGATTGTTTTACTGTGGACAGATAACATTCCACGTACAGGAAAAAATATACACGTTACAAATAACTTAGAACGTGCATATTTTTATTATTATAATTATTATTGTCCAGTCAAAAAACAAATAATTGTATTCATTTCAGTCAACTGTTAAAACCATTGTATAACAAAAATTCGTTAAAACAAAATGATTAAATAAATACAAAAGTCCTTTTAATGTTACTACATATTTTCACCGTTTTACACTATGATTGTAGGTTTTGTTTTATCGTTTAAAATAAATTATGACTGTAAAAAAATAAATCAACTCGTGTCATCAATGGACGCTCCTGATCATCAAGCTCGTTAAGAAATTAACGAGTAATTTATTTTGTGTACATTATCAATTTTATTTTTTTAACCAACGCATGAATATAACCCGCCCCCATCGTGTACCAATAAAAAATATATATACGACGTTGAAATATGTTGCCAATGGAAAACGATGTGTAATAATCAAAACGAGTTCATGAATTAAAACCTCGTATGTATATGTACGTGACTGGCACGATTACCGGACGAAGAAACTTATTCAAACATTTTCCCGTCATCACACATCTTTTATTAAAAAAAAAAACGAAATACGATGGAAAGAGAAGCTACAACGCTTTACGAAATATTAACGATGACAATGGGATTTCTCGCCACCGGGATAAGAGAGATATAAAGATTTGAAATATTCGACTTTGATTTCACCACAGCTCTAAGGCTTGTACCGGTATGCAAATGAAAATTCGATCAATCTTCATTCCGCTTGTAAAATCGCAATGCTCGCACAAAATTATTATACAGACGCTCAGAAAGATTGTATCTGAATGATTGACAAGCTTGCACTAACGTGCGTAGCTACCTTAGGTCTATAACGTGCTCCGGTGACGGATTATAAAAAATAACAATAATAAAATTAATTGCGACCGCCCTGGATGTGCTGTGTACCCCGCCCAGATCGTAAACGGACACTATCCGGACACGTGTCAGAACGATATTGCCGGACGAATTATCGTTCTGGGTAATGATTGACATACCTCTCCGCATGCCTTACCCCGTGATAATTATATACATAGCTTGGGTTTTATAGCGCTTAAAATCAATTAATTGAGTGCATAAAAAAGCAGTAAACATCATCAAAATGAACACTCAAATAATCCTTAAATAACGCTTAAATTTAAATAAAAATATTCCATAAAAAAATCATCCAAAATAGGAAAAACAGCAAAAATGTCTACATTTCCTTTTTGCGCGATTATGATAAGGACATATTTTTCAACTATGCTGAATATATAATTAAAGATAAAATAAATATTAAGATAAAATGTTTTAGTCCATATTATATTTTTTTAATCAAGAAATCAAAAAATAAGTAAATCTTTACATTATATAAAAGTCTAATTTTTCCTTTCAAGATATTTTGCCTTTTTTTATGGATTTCCCGAGGAATTTTCTGAAAATCAAATGTAAACGATATATATATATATATATATATATATATATATATATATATATATATAAATAAAAAATCTGTGTAAGCCAAAGGCATACCTCATAGTTTATAATCGAGCAAAGATATGCAAAAAATCAAAAATAATCAGAAAAATAGGAAATAATTTTTTTTTTTATAGATCGTCAAAAGAAACAACAAAAAAAGCACTTTCCAATTTCATAATTGAACGTGTTATAACATGACATGTACTTCAATAACATTCTGATGAATTTTATGTCAAACTATAAAAATAAGCTAATGCTTAAGTCCTGAGCACTGATTATTAACAGTGGTCGTCCCTTAATATAATCACTTTGGTACAGGACATAACTGATAACATAATTCGATTGATAACACTAATCGAAAATTGAAAAAATAATAAAACCTACGATCAATAAAAAAAAAAAAAAAAAATAATGTAACGTTGCATCAAATTTTATATTCATAAATCATAGTTATTAAAAATATAATTATTATTTATTTCTAATTAAAGTACATATGTAGATATAAATTGGTAATTTAAATTTTTTAAAAATAAAAATAAAATATAAATAAACATATGTACTACCACTAACTTGAACAATATTTTTTTATTGATGTCTGTTTTTTTTACTGTTAAAAGATCATTGATAAAATATTCGTATTTGTATTGTAATTCAATAGCTGCTTCTTGCTGTCCCATTTTTGGTAAATTGTCGTAACATTGTAGTATTCGACATTTTATCATAAATTGGTAGGTCTTTTCTTTATCGTTTTTCACTAATTTTTACGCACACGCAAAACGGATGCATACAAACCCGATACTGGTCGAGGAGTAGTGATGATAATGTCGTAATGGTGTACAAGCGAAAGGTAGATATCAATGTTTATAGACATTTTTATCTTTATTATGAGCCATTCGACGAAAAATTTGATTGTATATCAAAAATACTCGTACACAATGATGATATTATGACCTCAAACTGATAATATTATGCGGTGTCTTTATTGCAATAACCGACATAATTAACAAAAATAAGTATAAATCCGGCCCGTACTTATATTTTTCGATAACAATAAACGTTTGATAACATTAACCGTGACTATAATAAGTGGTGACCATTTTATATATATATATGCAATCAAAAATGATATTGTGCTCGCTATTTCGATGAAGAAATTTTATTTTTATATAATCGTAACTATAAATTAAATTAAAATATGAATTAGAATAATTGTATGTTTATTAAAATGTATTTATTTAATACATATATCATAAAAATTAGTATTAATAAACAAAATTCGTTCGTGATGATCACAAAGGCAACTGAGTACTAATACAACAACTCATTAGTCACAATATTTCGTCAAGGACTGGATGAATAAAGTAAGATATACTATACTATATAACAATTATGTTAATAATGTAACATAAAATAGCAAATAATTTTATTTAGATATTTCACAAGTATTCACGATTATTAAATTTATAAATTGAAATTTTATAAAAGTGTTCATAATTCAGAGTGTCCCGTATTTAGAGTTTTTAAAGACAAGTAGTGGTAATGTCTCTGTTCCCGAAAGAAAAGTCCGTTATTTGGAGGCATACATTAAGGGAGGTACATATATTGCATTTACTGCATAAATTCAAAGTAATCTATGTACTCCATTGTCGATGAAAACATTTATAAAAAAATATAAAAATATTTAAGACGGCGCGTTCCATAGGCAATTCAAGACCATTCTTGTGCTGCAATTTATCACAAAATAATTATTTCAATATTATTAAATAATTAAAATCATTAAAATTAGTTTGCAGATAAAAATGTCTTTGTTGTCAGTGTTCGGCTGAAAAAAGTAAACACTGTAAGACACTTATGTCGTCGAGTATATTATAATAATATTTATTTATTTTATTCATTTTCTACAGAATTATGAAGCCCACTAAGCATGCTCGTATGTGGTTCAATGAAGACTTACTTCACAAATGTTTACTTAATATTTACATATAATTTGATAAACAAACAAGACAAATATATATATATATATATATATATATATTATAATATGGTAGTATATAATTAAATTTAAATAATATAGTAATTAAACATTAATAGTAAAAGTCAAATACTAAATTAATGATAAGATATTCTATAAGTTTACAATTTGTCGAATTAATCATTTATTTGAACACATCTTAAAGTGTATTAATTTTTCATCACGTATTTCTATGAGCATAGAATTAAGTGTGTATGTACGAGTATGATAAGTTAGTGGCAGTTTCAAGTGTTCTAGAAATGATTATATTGTTAGTTCTATGCCTTGTGTTAATTGTGTGATTAAGTTTTTTTGTTAAATTATTTTTGACTATGAGAAGAATTGCTGTCTAAAAGAAAAGTCTTTTGATTGTTAATGAATTTAATTTTAATATTAACGTAATGGGAATGAAATCGAATTTTTACTGACGGTGATATTAATTTCTGAGTATTTAATGATAATTCGTCACCAGTTGTAAGACGAATTCCTAAGCAATGCCAATGATCATCTAATCTTTGATATTTATCCGATAGCGTTGATCAACTTTCCTGACAATCGTTTATTACAAACGCAAACAATCGCTGGACTATCGTTTTAATCGTGTGTAATTGGGAATCCTTTGATGTGATCATTAACAAACGACAATCTAGTATTTTTATTGGAAATTGAATTACGCTTACGCAATTGTTCACTGCGCAGTGTAATATGATAAAACTCGTGTACAGTAACTCAGTTCGCCAAACGGTTTATCATGGGAGGTGAAAATGTTATAGAAGACTTTTTGGATGACAAAGCTCGAAGGAAGCCGTGAAAATGTGTCTAAAGATCAAAACGACAAATTTATATCAACGCTTACACACCAATACCAATTTTTTTCATGACAATTACTTCTGTTCTTATTTTATAGATTATTTTTAACTATAAAGTGCACTCGTTTTAAACCAACTGTCACGTGAACGTTTACGTTGTGATTAAAAGTATCTAAATCACTTTTTCCACAGTACGTTTCAATGTTATAACAAACAATAAAGTAACATATTCGAACGTAAATCGAATTCTTACGGATGAAGTTATCAAGTTCATTAGCAAACATTAATAATCGATGCGTTACAGGCTCCCCGGGATCTGCTCGCGCGTCCCGAAAACGGCTCCGATTGGACTCGTGCATGAACCGTGTAATCGCGCGCGAAGGACGAGAAACGCGGTGTGACCTTTAGCGTCGCGTTAAGTTGCGCATTAATATCGAAATTTTTTTTTTTTCAGCTAATCGTTTCGGCAACCGTAATGTTTGTCGATGTCGATCCGACACGTCGTTCGTGATAAAACGTACGTCCTCTTGTTCGTAACAGCTCGCGCGTCGCTTGGCGGGCGAGGAAAATAAGTTTTACGTGACATTTAAAATCTGTTCGGAAGGACGTGCAGTGTCTTCAAGTACGTTCCGAAATGTCAACTAATGTCACTGTACGTCTTTGCGCAGCGGTGGCAACATATAACGCTACGTAACGCGCGCGCGCCGATTTCCGTCACCGCGTATACCTATAAATCATAACCCGAAGTCCTACTACGTTACTTTCGTTTTATTTTTATTTTTTCACTCCGTCGATTAGCCCTTTGACACCAACGCCCAAAGCGGGTGATGGGAGGGTGGCTTTAGTCGTCGTCTTGAATATCACGCGCGAGCGGTAGTCGAGAAAGGGTTTATGTGCACCATGGCGCGCGGAAGGGTCGTCGCGTCGCGGACGGTTTCGCGCTACCCGGGCGGTATAAGTCCCGATTGTTCCGATGACCTTTCGCGCGCACGCAAAGGTTAAGATGTCGCGAATCCGGTCACTTAGAATAATCGCGAGACCGTAAACTCGACGTTCCTGGTGCGATCGGTTACCCGCGGGAAATTCGATTATCTGCTGCGGATGCATGTGCTCAATCGCATCGTGTTTCGAAAACCTGCCTCCATAT
This sequence comes from Sipha flava, assembly GCF_003268045.1. Taxonomy (NCBI): domain Eukaryota; kingdom Metazoa; phylum Arthropoda; class Insecta; order Hemiptera; family Aphididae; genus Sipha; species Sipha flava. Next base: position 419,707 of record NW_020273087.1, read on the forward strand.
ATCGGGAAAAGATCGCTTGACAATGAAAATACGTCCGAGATGCCGAACCCCGCTACGTGTACGTCTTATCGCGAAACGTATTGCTGGCCGTATATGATAATAATAACAATAATGATATTATTCCATCAAATGCTAATCCGTCCCATCATGGGATGCCACATTCCATATCTCATTTATACTGTCTATCTAGGTATTTTTGGCGGTAAAGATTCTCGATGGATCGTAAAGCCGGGAAAAAAAATGATATTATTCTTTTAGCGGTTTTCAAATTATTTACGAGTTATTGTTATTTGTTTATTTATTTATTTATTTTTTTTTTTTGTTACACTACATCGTCTATCATTAAGGACGTTTCCTTGGTATCGATTCAGACGTGAAAAATAAAAATAAAACTATATTTTATCGTGCACCACGCAGGTCGGGGTTTTCGGAGACTCGTTTAAACACTACATTTTAACGTGCGCGTTCCGCCGTAAAATCGTATGATTTATTCGGTCGGAGACGACGACATTATCTAAAGACCGCTTAGCTATAAAATATTGTTATAATGTACGTACGCACGCCGTATCGTAATTAAAACGAAGTGTAGTATTTTATCTTTTTTTTGTTTTAAATACTATTATTTAGTAGTTTTTAAATTAAGTATTTAAATACATGAAACATATAATTTTCATTAATTTTTCTAATTCGGTTAACTTTGAAACCTTGCGATAACCGAAAGAAAAATATAAAGTCATAAAAAAATATATATTTATGTCATAAACCGAGAACTATTTCTGAAAGTATAACGTTATTTTTTAAAGTATCCGATCTTTACAAGAAAAAATATAAATAATACATTTTGTTATAAAAATAACTATTGTGCAGAAAATTCATAAATGTATAATGTTCCGTAGTATTCTAAAAAAAAAAAAAACCCCTAATAGACTTTTAAATTATTTTGAATTATAAATAATCGTATCTTATTAAAATTATTCATTTGATAATCAACTTATAAACACACATGATATCTACAACGTGTTACATATTACGTTGATACCTACTTCTTATAAGCAAGTTTGTGGTGAGAGCAGGGAGTCTATTAAATAATTATTTATACGTTTTAGTACAAATTAAAGTATAATTTATATTTATTTCTAATATAATTAAATGACAATAATAATACTAAAACTATCGTAAAATATATAATAATAAGACACTTGTCAAATAATCGCATACATTTATTTGTTATCATGAATTTCGATTTATTTATCAATTTGTTTAATATCAGTGGATAATTTATTAAATAATTTTTTACCTTAATTTATATAATAGTTTGCCATCAACGTGGTATTTAATTTAATTAGTCTTAAATTACCACTGTTCTCTCTTCTTAATCATACATATTATTATATGCATATTTGGTTTTGATCGTGAAAACTTTAGTGATTGATAATCTAACATACAATCGATCTAATATTAATATTTTAAGCTTAATAATTAAATAATTTCTACTATAATTTTTATTGATATATAATGATTTTTCATTAGTACTTTTGTTGGTGTTTTATACGTTATCTTTAATGGTTCTAACACGTTCTCATAAGCTGATACCCATACAGGACATACGGTTGGGAACTTAAATTATAATTTTTTGCAGGAAATAGATTGAGATTATAAAAAATCGTTATAATAATACTATTATTAAACATATATTGCAGTAAAACTTGATATTGTGCATTAAAACTAACACGTTTTGTGTAGATACGTGGACCGCACATGTGTGTATGTGGTGGGCAATTTCAAGTCTGTCAAATGACGAATCCTTTGGTACACGCTTGTGTCGCGTATATGCACGCCACCTCGAGGGATCCACGAAAACGGGATAATTATATGCGTATATCCGAACGGACGTTGTTATCATTACAACAGGCACGCGGTATCGCAACAAACGTTAATTGACAGGTGAAGGGACGCGCAAAACGTACCACACGAATAGGTTAACCTATGGGCCCCCGGAGAGGGTTCCTTCGGCCGGTCCGGATCGTCAATTTCACATCTGCATAAATTACAATATTTCCTACCGGTGCACTCGCTATTCCCACTGCGGTGCCGCTAGTTCGAATCAAACGATGGGTTCATACATCGTTCATATTGAGTATTTACACTTCCACGTAACGGTCACCGAAGGGATTAGAAAAACAATGAACACTCGGAGGATGGCCGTCCTGTGGAAGAGCTGACCGTTAACGTAAGTGTTAAAGTGTCTTAAAATACTGCTGATGATCGCTGTACAGTGTGCATGAAGAACACCAAATGCACGGCGATATGCACATACACTAAAAAATGTGTTGACGACGTATGCAAAACTGAAGAGTTATTTACCTATACACGTAGTTAAGTTTAAAATTAAAAATTCGCGTGTATTATAAATATGCACCACATAGGTGTCTATTAAAATTTAAAACTATTGAGCAATATTAGTTTATTTTAAATTTTTTGTATCGTTTGAACAATTTTTTTCGAAATGAGTTTCCGTTGTTCTCAATAAATAAAACCATTAAAGTCATATTTCCGAAGATTGAAAAGAGCTAATTGTTTCGTTTGATTAACAACCACTGAATAATTTCATAAGAAATCGATGCAAATGCACAAAAGTATTTCAGTTTCTTCGGCTCCCTTGGTTTCTTCGTTACGTCCCTTCTCATTATTATCTGTTGACTTGATCTATCAACGCCATCTTCTTCGGTGTTCAGATTTTGGTCGATAGAATCGAAGTCTTCGTCTCGCGTATGAGTCGGTAAGATATTTTTAACTTTTCGTGCACGTATGTGATATGCACATCTGCTGAAATTTCTTACACGTAAATTTAATTTTCTGTCATGTGTTTATTTGATATTTCGATCTTTATTTAGAGTGCTCGCTTAGCAGATTCATTGAAGTATTCATCAAACACTAAACCTAAAATAATATTCTGTTTCAACCGCGATGCACCCAAGCTCGGTACATCCGGTATCATATTATTATTGCTAAGCTTTTTTTCCTCCGATGACACAAACGTCTCACGTCGCCTCCGATTTATTGGCAAATACGTTATTACGCATCGCACCCGCTCCAGCTACCTCGACGTTCGATTCCAGCGAAATGACGTCTGTCATAGTCGTTAACTCACGGCGTTAGCGGGGAAGTCGCGAGATTTGAAAAGCAGCCCGTGGTGACGCATATCATTACGTCATAATATTATTATTTACGCGCGCTCTCGTCGCAGTATAGGGAACGTTCGGCAACGGGGCAGATATATCAGTTGACGTCGCGGCCGGCATCTCAGATGCGGACCCGTCACTACGCGAACGCGTCAACAGAGTATTCCAACTAAGGGACGAAATCGTTATCCTGTACTGTTCCCTATCGGCTGTCGGGTGCGAACGGCTCGAAACACAATATTTATTTTTCGAAAGACCTCGCACGCCAACCGGACCGTCTCGCACGGCACGCCTCTCTTGCGGAAGAGAACGTTTCCGATTAGCGCTCCATCCCGCGATTGCCGTAAACACCATATCGGCGCACTCGTTAGATCCCTTTCCACAATTATCGGCGAACGGAACGAGTACGGAACGCGAACGTAAGCTGTCCGGGCGAGCACGTGTAAATAGGCTATAATACCAGTAATTTAGGGCACGATATTACCACGCACAGTTGCAGTGATAGTCGTTTGTTCCGGGGACGAAGTCGGGTGATACGATACGACACCGGGCAATTGCGAGGTTTCGATGTTCTTTCTTTTCTGTGTTAGTCATCGCACCGCGAACATAATATTATCGAACGTACCGATTGTGCACGTTTCGGTTTTTCTTCGTCGTTTCACCGCACCAAAACGTTAACGATTTCTTTATAATTAGTTCTTCTTTTTTTTTTTTTTTTTTTGCTACTCGAATACGGCTTAAAGCACGCTCTATTAAATACCGGTCGGAGTACTCGACCGAAAAATAACGTATCACGGCAAATAGTATCCGGCAAGTTTGTCGCGAGATATTGATCTCCGTTAAATCTATCGCGGATAAAATCAAACGTCACGTTCACTGATCGCCGGAAAAAAAAACATATTTTTTTTAATCGATGCAGTTCATGCAATCAAATCCATATTTTTAAATCGTTTTTAAAAATAAATTAAAAAATATCGTACTGCTATACTGGTAAGATCACTACAGACGATATACGCATGCTGTGTGCCGAACAAAAATGAAATAACAACTACCGACTGTACAGAATAGGTTTCTTTGAATATTTCTCAAAGCACCTGGGTCCATTCGTAACAAGCGGCTCAAGAACGACACCGAAATACTGTACACGTACATAAGGAAAAATTAAAGACGTTTTGTTCGAAATTCAATTCGATTAGAAAATTGGAAAAAAAAATACCAAAAACACTACGGATTGAAATCACGTCTTGCACAAGATGTTTTTTTTTTTTATCTTCGCAATTACTATCATCATCTGAGCCCGAGTTTTCTCAACCCATTATTTTGTATATTTTATTTATCTTTTTTCGCGTGGTTCTCTATTTGTTTTATTGTTTTTTTTTTCATTTTATTCAATGTGGAATACAAAAAAAAAATATAATGAACTAGTAACACGAAATTGTTTAAGCAACTCATACGTGAACTACAGTAAACGCACTACGTGACCGAGGACATTGCACGGTTACGTAGAAGATTGCGGAGAGCGAACTTTGTTTTATTTTTTAACAACTCGAGGACCGTAGACGGTAACTAGGAAGGCGCAACAGGGTTTTTAGCACCCCCGAGTTTTTTTTCAGATCTATATAACCTATAATAATTACGGTGAAACACCGTTCAACTTTCTTTTCAGCAATTTTAACACCCCCAATATTTGAGCCCTAATTGCGCCCATGTAGGGGACGGCGAAAGGAGAACGGCCGTCACTAATTACGATCCGCGCACGAGTCCGGCACGCGACGCTGCGCCGAGGTAAACAGCTTCGTTTGGCTTTTCGGGCGTACGCTCGTTCGGGCGCAATAGTTAACGCCGGCGGACGGTTTATAACGACGGCGACGCACGTGCGATCACGCACGTTCTCGGGTCCCCAGGACGGCGGATGTATTTTCATTTCGTCCTCGTCCAAACCGCCTCCTGTCCACGGCATCGTTATTATTATTATTATATACCCGTTGAAACAATAGAAAATACAAAAATATAGATTTTTGTTAACTACCGCTCGCAGTCGATAACGGACTCTACAATATTCGGTTGGTCGGGCATTTAGTAGATATTTAGATATGTTTCGAATAATTATTGATAGCATTATTTTTCAAGGTGAGACTAAACACGTTACACCATCCGTTAAGATACGTCTACACGGGTATTAGGTTCTAGATTATACAGTGTTGCAAACATTAAAATAATTCTACTGCTGTCGACTTGAAGAGAAGCAAAGGAGGAATCGGTTCGAGTCGCGGTAAAAGAGGAACGATGCGCAAGCGCAGCAGCATCTTCTCTCCCTCCCAACGGAACAAATTTATACAATTTGAGGAATCCGGGGTAGTATTCGGATGCGATGCAGCGAACGAAAATCGAAAAAATGTTCAAAACCCGTGTCAATAAAACGAAAAACGATTTAACGAATCCGCCGCGACCGATAACAAAACGGTTAACGGATTCTATCAAAATTGCATCTGTTTTTTACTTTTCATTGATTTCTATTCGAAGATCGCGCGGAGTCCTTTAAGTTCACACAAATCAACAGTAGGTTCTAACGACACCGATTACCGGGTACACGCGTAACCGCTATCTTCTAGAACAATTCTATCCTGCGTGGTTTTCGACCGGGCTCGGGTTTCGATTTCATCATTGGACCGTAACCGGAGAACAGCTTAACGATCTCCCCACCCCTCCGAAAACTATTGGCTCGACTCTGACGCCGGTCGATTTCATCCGTATCTCTCTCTAGGAGTGCCAAGGGTGCTTTACGACCGCAGTACTTATTATTCCCAGTCGGTAAATCTATTATCGCGTGAACCGTCGCAATTGTTCCGGACTTGCGCTGGAACGTGTACACGAATTCGCTTTACACGTACACAGATTTATTCGTACGCCAAAGCGCTAAAGCACTACACTATAGGCGCACACACAGACGCGCGTATACACGTGTATAATACCACGTCATTATCATCACCGCTGCCGATTGTTTGTCGATCGCTTGTCGTCGTCGTCATCCCCGACGAAATGAACAATTCAATTTCGCCGCGGATCTCCTCTCCGCCGCGTATTACCTCTCGACGACGGGCACGGCGAGACCCTTGATTGCGTCCATTCACTCGTAAGCAAGCCCGCCCGAAACCCTTATCGTGTCGTTATCGACGTCGGCATTGCTATCGTCACCGGCGCAACGGATACCACGGCCGTGATGAAGCGTCACGCGTTCGATTTCGCTGCCGCTGCAATTACGTTCGCCGCGAGTTTCTATCCGACGGTTTCTCGAACCAGGTAAAAACGCGCGTTCATTCGAGAAACCGTTTTCCGAAATCTGCTGCCGGTCGCGCACCGTAAAACAATATACTGCGCAACGGCGGTGCATCGATTTCCCATCGTCTTCGAAAGGCGAACATCAGCGGCACTCGGACGCTGTAATAATTGTACCGCAACGTTTACGGGTCCACCCCGACAACACGGATTCGCATTGCACGCGTGTAACCGTCTCCGCGCGACATTATCTCATTTCGTTGGACATTAATCCGGGAAAAACTACCCTACGTTTACTACCCATCCGGGTCGGACGAAACGCGCGCTCGGGCTCGTAACTCCTGTGCTTGACTCCGCTCTGACTTGTGATTAATGTAAAATGTTTTCGACCCGTGTACGCTTACGCGCGCGCACGTGCAGTACGCCGTTTAGTTCGTCCTCACGTCCTGTAAACTCTCACGTCCGAGCAACGAGCAATTATGCCGTTGCACCGCGACGTGCTCGGTTCGGATTGTCTTTCCGCTCCGACACGGGTTCGAGTTTATTCGGAAAAAAGACGCGTTTCCGCCCTGCTGTTGCTCGTTCAACCGATCTTCGTGCCATTGTTTTACTTTTCGTCTCCGAAAACGTAATCCGTACACGTGCACACGCGGCGGTGTTTTTGCGTAACAATAGCGTTTGCCACGCGGTAACGCGAAGCAGCGAGTCAGTAGCGTAGCACGGGTATGGCAAACTGTGCCTACGCCAGAGGCGCGATTGCGAAGGGGCGTGAAATCGTGAAACAATCGTATTTTTATCCTACAATTCAATCGACATTTTTCCATTATACTTTTTGTAACACGTAGATATTGTCCGTTTGTACACACTACGTGTGAATTTAATGATGAGATTATAAAAATAGGGCATTTAAATAAAAAATTGCATACGAAGAAATTATCGATAAAACGAGAAAATCAAATTTTCATCGTTTAAAATTAACACTGCAATAATAACTTACAAGTATAAATTGTATGGTTAAAAAATATATCAGTAAAATTTAAGGTTAAAAAAAATATCATAACATCAAATTTTATCCGGTTAGAAAGGTAACTTTTTTCTAAGTTTGCCAGGGGTGCTAGCGAGTCTACCTACGTCACTGCAGCGAGTTTCCGGACGATGCGGTTTTTTTTTAATTTTATATCGTACAACGTTGATCGGAACAGCCGTCTGTGTCTGCGCGCGTCAACTGTGGTGTATACATTATTATCGAAACGAATGCGGACGGAGACGTTTGGAAAGCGAACTGGAGGGACGTTTTATAAAGAACGTTGATTGAAACGGCATTTCAACGCTTGTGCTGTGCACGCGCCTCCCTTCGCACGTCGCACGATCTTTCCCATCACCGAAATGTTTTGCGTGCTATTTGAAAATAGAAGACATGTGCGAGAGCCCTTTATACACTTCTCGAAATAAAATCGACAGATTTTTCCCGCCTTTAATCCGCACGCCTGTTGTTTATATCGATGACAGTAAACATTTTTTTGACAAACCAAGATTAAAAAAAAAAAAATCCCTACGCGCCTGGGAAAGCGATAAAAAAAAACGCAATGACGTTCGACGAACCGCATTCGAGACTCTGTCACGTACACAAACGCGAGAGTACACGCACGCACGTAACAACATGTTAAATTAAAACGTACGAGCTTGCAAATATTTTATAGAAACGCTAGCTGAACTTATCCCGTTTCGTAAGGGAGATGTTGTATATATATTTCAGTTTAGAGCAAAAACACTGCTTCGTTGTAAAAATAAATGAATTGAGGTCGGATAGAGTACACAATCTTTTTATTTATTTATACTTATACGGTATCAACGTATTGTGTTGTAACATACCGTAGGGCAGTAGATATTTTAAAGAAAACCCTTTTAAGTTTGAAATTACGTACGATAATTTTATTTTTTCGACAACTTATTTATTGGAAAAGCAATACGATAATCGAACACGACGGTTTGCAACAGGACATTCAGTTATTACAATGGTCAACGGTCGAAAACGATGGGAAACCAAACGTAAGAAACGGAATAAAGGTGTTACCCCAACGGTTGTACGCCCTTATTTCGTGCAGTGGTTTTCGATCGGTATGAAGACACGGCTGGTATGTCGGGTGCAACTTGAACGGGATCGATATCCCTTTTGTACACTTTTCTGTTGCGATATACGTGCAACGCATTTTCTCAAAATTTACAATCGAAAGATACTTATTAGGTTCGATCCTTTGGTGTGCGTGTTCTCCTTACGCGTGCACCACACCATCAAAATCCAACGACGAACTGCTCGGACCACCTGCGATGGGAACCTATCGACGACGCAAGTCGAAGCTTCCCGGGCCCGAGAACGTCGTCGGCGGCCGCGTTCAAATCTTGGTTCGCGGTGAACGCGAATCTCGTCCCTCGAATCCGCGCGCGCGCACACGATCGGAAGACAGGGGCGGATTAACGTGAACGTAAGTCTCGCGGGTGCAAAATAATTCGGCGGGTTGGAAGCATTAAGACGGCGAGTCGCCGCCAAATACGATGGTGCGTACACGCGCCCCGTGGTAAGTGTAATTAAACGCACTGTTTGCGTTTAATATTCGACCCGTACACTCGTTCGCCGTGCGCGCGCTAACAACGAACCGGACGGTTCTCCGTCTTCGCGTAATCCACAACCCAAACGAAACTTCAGGGTAGACGTTTCTTACGAAATAGCATTTGTTTCGTCGCGTTAATCGGATCATCGTTATTATTGGTCCCCGTTGATCCACCGGCGGTGGAATCCCGTTCGTCGGCACTTTCGCAAACTGTACGCGCAGTCGGTTTCGCGTGAATCGCCAGAGCGAGCGGTGAATTTAGGCAGGGGTGGAACTAGGGGGTGTGGAAGATGGGGATTTATCCCAAGGCGTAACATTTTACGAGGTATAATTTTTGTAATTATTAACAACTAATTTGATATTTTTACCTTTGTTATTGCATATAAATTATTAGAATAAAATTCTCGAGAAAAGTACTTACGATAGGGCGTAATTTTAACATTTTCTCCGGGTGTAAAAATTTCTAGTTCCACTTCTGCATTTAGGCCATATCCGATTGCTCTCGGCGACCACTTCACGACTAGCCACGCGTTCTCGTAGACTAGGGTGACCATATGTAAAAAAAAAAAAAAAACAGAACACTTTTTCTGCAATGGGTAATTATTTGGTTTGAAAACTTATCAATTCTTTATTATTCATCTTTACAATACTTGTTATTAAGTTTCATCGTTTGTTATTAGAATTGGACGATTACTCGACTTCGTAAGAATTTTTAGTCGTGTTCGAGTACTCACCTCAAAAAAAAAAAAAAAAATGTATGTTCTCGTAAAAACGTGTACTCGATTTTAATCGACTTAAACCGTGCGTTTGACTTTACTCGACTTGAATCAAGCATTCGAGTTTATATCACTACTTTATTGAGAAATAAATCTTGAAATTATATATTATTGGGATCCAAACATTTCCGATAAGAAATATCAGAAATTTTGGTGACTTACATCAATAACCATATATTGTTATTGCTTTGACATTTTATTATCATGGTAATAACATTTTGACATTTTATACGGATTGGTAACCACAATTTTTTTCTCGAGTACTCGACATTCTTTGAATACTCGGATTTTGAACTCGACTGTATATCAAAAAAACAATACTTATCTAACTCATTATTACTATATACACAATTACTATTTGTTGAATTTTTGATTTATACATGTGTTATCAATATCGTTTTGATGATCACTGGAATGCTCTGCACGTTTTTATTGTACTTCTTATTTCTTGTCTGTTCCTACAATCTTTTAGACGGTCAGACTTAGATATAGAAGTACATGATAACCACTGTGCATGCGTACACGTAATGGGTGTAATGTGGTTCGGCTATAATACTATAATTATATTCCCCAACGGAAATGGTTCAGTGAATATAAATTGTTTTTTCCGTTACTTTATCATGAGGGGGACACGAAAAAAATGTAATACGAAATTCGTATTTTCATATCATTACCGACTTTGGAGAATAATGTCTACATTTTTCATTTCTATACGATTTTGCAACATTCGTTTTACGAAAGTAAATGTTACGAACGTTTTTAAACATCGCAATTGAACGTCTGAAGATTATTTTCACTGGGAAAAATGTATAATAAAAAAATTTAAAATTATACTTTGTCATTTATTATATACATATAAATCAATGCGATTCAGCTAACGTGATGGGAGTTTCCGGCCGAATGAGAGCTTTAAGCTTAACGGGATTATTAAGATCCATACTCCGTTATTACGAGTATAATATAATAATCTGGGCGGAAAAAATGCTAATACCGTTTATGTTTAATACGCTCATTGTCCATTGAACAGTATAAAGTCATTTGTTGTGCGTAATATGCTATTACATTATCTCAACGATTTGTGGCCTACGCTTGGTTAATATTAATATACGTTCAATATTGTATACTGTATAGTACTCCATAAAACATTTTGAATACGAATTGGATTACAATTAACACAAAATAATTGATTTTTGGACACTTTATTATGGTACGTCAAACAGTAATTACATAAATTGTTAAAGTTTGGATATTCAAAATAATAATAAAAAAAGAAAAAAGAAAATGATTAACGACCTCCAACGAAAATGATATTTATAAAGTGTATAAAAACCAAATGGAATAAAAATAATAACCGGTGCGCGGTATTCAATCACAAATTTATTGAACGAGAGAAAGAGAAAGAAACCGATGTTTATAGTAAAGTAGCTTTTAGGGAATTTATAACGGTATAGAATGGTTAACTAATTTATACTTGGATAAAAAGTGAAAATGGAGTAAAGACTAAAAAAATAATATCGAATAAACCTTCGGGCGTATTATAATATTATTGTTGCGAAACTTGAAAATAAAAAAAAATCCAAAGAACCAATACAGTACACAGTTAGTTGTAATGCGTACGGCTACCAAAATATAATATTTAATATTTTGTTCCTTGTTTTTTTTTTTTTTTTTTTACGGTACGGAGAAAAAAACTATGGACTTTTAAAAGTTTAGTTTATAACATACCCTTCAGATGTATTAAATCGAATTTCAGCCGATATTTTGGCGAATTGCCGCGCGCGAGGTGCGGTAGGTGTATTAAATTCTGAATTTTCGCCAAAACCATCGCTGGTCACCCGTGTGACTTTAACATATTTCCACGTTTTTAATCGTGTCCGTCGGTTACACGATATTTACGACCGATAGATATACACGTCACGGACAGTTTATCGATGGGCGAACAAAACATTACGGACGAAAACCAATTGAAAATACTACGTCGCTCGACGCGATTGCGAACAACGGGTGTGCACGACAACTATAATAATACACTATGCCGGTTGTCCGGAAAAGGTATATTTTTTTGTTTAAACATTTTTAAATTTCGCAACAAATCGTCTTCGGAGATGAACACAAAACGACGACTGCGGAAGAGGATCGACCCAAGCCGGCGGTACGCTAAGATTTTTGTTCGCGCGGGTTTATTGTAAAAATACGTCTTCAGACCAAATTCATTACGTTGATAAACGGTGTGGCTATTGTTATCCTTTTTTCGAGGGCGTCTGACGTGTTTTCTTCTTCTCGTTTCTCCCCGTGAAAGTTGTACGAGAAAGTAATAATTTTCGAATCCGTATACCTCTCCTAAATGGTTTCCCGTAGTTTTTCATCTCAGGCATGCCAAACTTTCGCACTACACCCCCCTTCCACCATTCAGCAGTGGTGAAGTGTTCCCTTCTGCCCGCACACATTTTACGATTGATTTTGCGCGGTAGGAGATTCATAAGACATTTAAGAATCACAGTTGCTTTTTTTTTTTTTTTTTTTTTTACTTAGAAAAAGTTTTCATCAAGTTTTGTAATTTTTACTATTTCGTTTCCGACGCTCCGGAATACTGGAAAACGGACGAACGATGGGGGAAGAACTCGACGCCTTTCGCGAAACAGAAAACAAATCGCGGAAGACACAATCTCGTTCATTATCATTGTGTGAAATAAAACTGTTTTCCGAAACGTGTACACTGCCTACGTATATGTGGTATATGTGCGCGATGCCGAAAAATAAAAATAGAAAACACAATATTAAGATAATCCGTTTACACGAACCGTTCCGATCGCCGACGTATTACGCGAGACGGTCGAAGCTCAAAAACGAACGTGCGATTGCGATTGCATCATCGTTCGGTTTTTTATTTAAAAAAAAAAAACAGTATTTTACGGTTTACTATCCGTAAAACGTAACACTATCGTTCCGAATTCCGTGTACGTTTACACAGTGCGCACGCATAACTCGATTTAAATAATACGCTGCAGTTTGATTACGCTGAGGCGTGTTTGATTAAAAAATTACCCGAAACGATGATGCGACGATCCGCGATCATATTTTAGAATTACGATAAGTAACGACGAAACGTTTTACGGACGGTGTGTTATTAATCACTGGTCGGAAAACGCGTGGCTGGGGTCGAGGGGAAACGCAACGTTTTTAACGTGTGCGGAGTGCGCGAGTAAGACAGTCCGCCCGACGGATTCGTAATTCGATTATCGAATGATAAACGTCGGGTGGGATCGCTTCGAGATCGAGGGAAAAGAAAGAATAACGGCTCGCGTCGATCTCCGTGCAAAGCGCGCACTGAAATCGCAAAACCCGAACTGGTCCCGTCGATTTCGTTCGCGACCAGATTCGTTCGGTGTTTTTACGTGCGACTCGTCGACGAACAATCGCCGTCGACAGGTAAATTATATTTGTTCGAAGTTCGTAGGAAGAAATTAATGTTCGTAGGTGTCTCTACTAGATGTCGCTGGAGTGCTGTTGAACGAATCGCGCACGATATCAAATGGAATACGCCGAACTGTTTAATGCGGTAAATTAAATTAACTTTTAACGTTTTTTTTTTTTATTGTTCGCAAAAAAAAAAAAATAATACGAATGTGTCCAACTAAGATAGTATTTTGACGGTTCAGTTGTCAGCTGTCCCCGACCCGCCGGTAGTTGACCACCGGTATCGTAATCCTACTAGACTTTCGACGCAAGCTCCGACTCGATATGAAATAACGTTGCTGAGTTCGATAAAGCACTGCAGGCGGTTGTACATTAGACTCGGGCTTTCGGTCGGGCACGGACACGGGGAATCGATTAGCCGACGGGAAAAATAAACTAGGCGGCGGCAACTCGAAGTATGTATTGATCGGCCGACAAAATTGCATTCTTTCGACTTGAATACCTGTCGGTGATGTATACCCGATGCGGCGCGATAGCAAAAAAAAAAAAATAATAATAATAATCTGCGTGGAGAAAATCTCGGTTTTATGCAATGAACATAACGCGAAGACGTGTTTTTCGCCATGGAATTCACAGAGTCGACTCGATATTTTATTATTAGTTTAGGATATTTATTTGACTAGAACCGTCGAAACGCCACGTGGCATCAACACACGACTGTTGTTTTGAAAATAAAATACCAACTGGGAACAATGAAATGCTGCTGTTGTAACTGAAAACAAAGTTGGTCATATGCAATTGAAACGTTGCAATAGGACGTTTGATATAACTTGGCGATTTTTTCCAACAATGTATCGTAATAAATATTCAATGCAACGTTACGCGTTTTTTTTCAGCATACGTGTTTCTTATGCGTTTAAAATGGGAAATTCTTCAATACACGACGTTACGGGTTTATAGCTCAAGTCGTTAGGTCTTTTTAAACGGACGGATCTGATTGCGAAAAATTGTTTTGGACGTTGTCCACAAGCGTAAGTCCAAACCCGTTGAATTCGGCTAAGTCCACCACTAGCGCGTTGCTGCACTCGGATAACTGTTCGCCCACGGTATAAGCTGAACATCCCAGTGCGAAATAATTCGTCAACAAATGAGCCGTTCGTCTGTAAAACGGTCAAGTCACGTACAGTTTTAGCACGAACAAAGACATTAGCTTTGCATAATAATGTAAAATGTCCGTGTAATTGAGTCGGTCCCGCCGTTGGACAATGTGCGTTTCTGGATAGTGAATTCGGCTCCAACCGTCGTGACCGTAACAGTCTAGTGAGCGGAGATGGCGAAAAGATCTCGTAGAAACGAAAAGCGACGGGTTGTCGTCGAAATCGCTACGAAAAATGTGATTTTCGATTTATTCTTATTCATTCTAATTTCATCCTCGGTGCAACGTACTCGTCGACGATTCGTCCTCGAGGAAAGCAATAAAAAATAAAAAATGCAGGATCGAATGCAGATCGGTATACGAACACGAATTAAATATTAACATTAGATTATTTTATCAGAACGTTGGCCAAACTAACTATTCGTAATCATCACTAGCGTTTTCTTAACGCGTATAGGATAAAGTTTTCGCTGAGCGTGTTATCAATTACACGCTTATGTATGCACGTCGAGTGCTTATCACGTGTTTGACGGAGAGACACGTACGTTGCGCTACCCCCTCCCCCCGTATGCAAAAATATAAAAAAATTTAATGCCATAAATTAGCATGTAGTTTGCATGAATTTGCATGACAGGTTACAACATTTGCACGATACCGGTTTTGTTGCAAATCTAAAAAAAAACAAAGAGTCGGGCCTGAGGCAATGTTTCAACAGCCCCCTCCCCCACCCTACGACGTCATCACCCATCCCTCGGCACTCGGCTCCCCTTCTTTCGCGCACCAAGACTTCGCAGAGGACTGCGATTATTATTATTAATAACCATCCGGCCGACGCCGACGCGTCCGATCGCACACGGTATGTGCGTTATACCGCGTAGTTCACGATACTTTTGCACCGATCCGACGGGCCGAAAACCACCCGCTAGTCGTCACCCCGTCGGCCCCTCGGTTTGGCGCAAAGTTTTCAAAACGTTGCTTGTACGTATACTCGTCGAGTGTATAATATGTTTAAAAACGACGAGGGGTCGGACGACAGCGCGGGCAGTTACTCTGCAACAGACCAGCGCTCCTCCACGCAATGTATAATAATAATAATAATAATAGTAATAATCGAATCACGCGCGAATCGAACCGTAAATCAACCGTCCGATGACGAATAACGCGTTCGCAGTTATATAAGTGTTTATTGCAATGCATCAGGCGCGTTGGCCTCCGCCGTAATCGGATAAACGAATTAAATGATATATATTGTTTCGTGTGTCCGATGCGTATACGGTCGCGCGCCAAACAACTTTAACGTACCGACCCTGTTCCGGGGGAAGCGTAGATGCGTAGATGCGATGTCGTCATCGCAGGTGTCAATTTTTTTTTAAAAACGATAATAGGGACGATTTCCAAGTTTCATCTCTCTCTCTCTCTTTCCCTCTCAATTCCATTGCTGTTTCATCGTGACGCTTCCAGACCTTACCACAAAACTCTATATGTACGCGTTTATAGTACACCGATTGGTGTGGTCAGATTTTAACCGAATCTCGTAGAAAAACAAAATAACCTTCAAAATAAATTATCTTAAATAAGTGAAAAAAATCATACAGACGTATAAGTCCACGGGGCAACGATATCCTATACCCAGGGGTCGGGAACCTGCGACTCCTTAACGGGCAATCTGTGTCTTTTTGCAAAATGCATCAATATCGAGACCCGTAAAATATAAATTATACCTCATAATAGTGATAATATTTCTGAATTTCTTAAATTTCTTAATAACGATATTTATTACAGGTAAAAATATAATAAAATTTTATCCATAATGATCCCACAATATTTATTATTAATTTCTATAAACTTTTTATCTTATCAAAACGTAGTAATATTGTGAGTATAATGTCTACGAACAAAAAGCGTAAAATTGAAGAGGAAAATAGATGATTTATAAATGAGCGGACTGATACTTTTGCGTTTGTTCAAAAAAATAATGGAACAACAAAAATGTCTCATGTATGACGAAAACTTACGACCAAAAAAAAAAAAAAATAATAGGTTATCCAAAAGGCTCTCTGACATCATGGTTTTGTGACTCTTTTTAAAAAAATGGCTCTTTTCTGCAAAAAGGTTCCTACCCCTGTTCTATAGCCTAGTCCAGTACCAAAATTTAACTCTACACGAGAATCATATAAAACTTATATTAACATTTATGATTTATCTAGATTTTAGTATAAAACAGAATAAGCTATAGTCGTCTTAGTCATTAAGGTAAAAAAGATTTAATAAAAAAAAATTAAAAAAATTTCATAAGCAAACAAAAAAAAAACCAATCCTATTTGAGTTTATTAACAAGCGACAGTAGTCGAAAATATCCTTTTATCGGTAGTCTCTATACGATGATCATCGTTCTTGAAAGTAACTTTGATCTCCTTGAAAAATTTTAACTTAGTCTAATTGAAATGTTTAGTTTTGCCTATAAAACAACAGAAGCAGCGAAATAGCGAGGGTGAATCGTTTTATAATACTATCAAAAGAATTGTAAATTTGCTTTTTTTTAAATTCAAAACAGCTTTTTTAAAAGACTTTTACATAAACTTTATATTCCTTCGCTCTACAGAAGAAATGCATATATATTTGGATTCACCGTTTTTACTATTTCTTGTTTTTTTTTATTCGATATTTCAAGGACAGCACATGTACAAGTATAGATCAAAGGGATTTTATTTTATTTCATCGAAGTACAAAAAAAAAAAAGTATATAAAAATTGTTTTTTTTAAAACCGTATAATATTTTTCCCATTTTCTTACAATATTTATGAATGTATGTTTTTCGATATTTATGATAATTCCATGAAGTTTAAACACATGAAATATATAAGTTTATATATACACTCATTATTTACGTTTCAAAAGCGTCAATCATCCAAAAGTATTTCAGTGATTTATGAGCAAAATATTATTTCGACTTAGTGGCTACTAGAAGAATCCGAATTACGAAAATACCACTAGAGTACAATTATTTGCTGTCATCACCATCGTAAATAATAAATTACGTGACAGTGTTGGGAATTGATTAATTTTCAATGAAATTTCAATGTTAGAATTGTGAATGGTTTTAAATCTGAACGCACATCAAACTCGTCAATTTAATTCAACGTTGAACAGTTGACACTGATACGTTCTGTACACGTTTCGTATTTTTTTTTCCATTTTATTTTTTTTACTTCAACTAAAACAGTTTTGATGGAATAAAAAAAAAATATTTTCATACGACCCACTGTAAAACAATCATATGTTCTGCGTTTCGATAAACGTGAATTAATTGTGTATAATACTGTTATTTTTATATGATTCTGTTATTTTTTATGCCTCGCGAACGATTTCAAATACGACATTTATTATTTTCTGGTTGTATGCTAAGTGCTATCCATACGTATCATTATTATTTTTTATTTTTTATTCATACGAAAATATAATTTTTCATGGATACCAAACGAAAAACAAAAAAAAAAAAATTTTATAATAAATGGCACGATTGAAAAATGTAATGTTCTGTTTACGTAATCTTTGTGATTTTTGTTTATTTATTTGTTTTTTTTTTTACCATTTAAACAATAATCATTATCATGGATACGAGTGTTGTAGCAGACAGTAGAGTAAAAAATTATTTAATCGCCATGACATACTTTGTACTTTATTCTGGCGTATACCTACGGGAAAGAAACTGAAATCGAATACAGTGTTTTTTATTTTTATTATTATTTTTGTTATTTTTCAACGTCAATGCGCAACGAAATAAAATATTTAATCGTATCGGCATCGGAACACAATGGCTGCAGTTGTGAACGGTGACGTACACGTCACGTGTAATTCTACATAACACACGATAATGCATAATTAATTATTATACTGCCCCGTGAATAAATAATTGTTGAGCTATTCATCTGCACGATATAAATTCATTCATGATTGACATACGTACGATTTGTACGATGAAAATAAAAATGACGATGGAAATCGAACGTATCTTACGTACAAAAGTCGATATGAATTCAATATTAATTTTAACACCTGATAAAAGGTAGAAAATATTGTTTATAAAAGTCACTCGTTTTTCGCGTGCACTTGACCATAAGTATACAGAAGGTTTAGTATATTGACGACAAAGATATTGTTTTTAATTCTAATTTTTTATTTCCATCAACCTTAGAACTACAATGATAATTTATTTGTAAAAGAATAAAATGATCGAAAGTCACGATCATCAGCATCAACATAATATAATACAGCTGGTAAATATTCTTCGACAGCATCGACACACTCTTTACGTACCTTTAAAACATTCGTCCTTTAAAATTATATTTAATACACGTAACTACACTTGGTAGCTGAGAATGTGTGTGTATGAAAATACAATTGAAAATATACGAGATGAACAAAGGGGGAAGTTCCTTTTCTTTTGCCGTACGATTCGTACTCTTTATAGATTTTCCTTTCATTTTTTTTTTTTGTTTTTTTTATATGGTATTTTTTTCTGCGAACCATACGGGCTCGTACGTTGATTCGCTAGCTCACTGCTGACGTAACGCGAGTCACGGGTGAGTCGTCAGCGGCGACGGTGGTGGCGGCAGTGGCGGACGTCTGGCGACAGGGACGAGGTATAATGCTTCGTTTAATCGGCGCTTAATATCGAAGGGACTATAAAGCCCCCTTTGCGCGTAATTGCATCGGATCCTCGTGACTGTCGTCGGAGGGATGGAGTTACGGACGGGTGGTAAAGGCCTGAATAGTCGTCAACGACGACGACGACAATCGACAATTGAATTTGAATATTATCCCTTTGAAGACGACCCAAATGGTACTCGGATGACCGAAAACCGATTGTGTATAACACATAACCTCAGTTATAAACCGCGTACCGAGGTAAGAGCGTGTACACACAAGCACACACATACAATACATCATACGTATATATGTATCTGTATTGTGTACGACTAGAGGATGATTAAGTTTACGTGTGGTACTCCGGTGTAAGTTTTTTTCGTACTACATAAATCGGGATTTGCGTGCCGCCGCTGAAATCCGATGCGATCCCGTCGAGCAATGACCAAGCGTGTGCGCATGCAAATGTACATTCAAATTTCTACACGTTTTATTGTTCGCGGACCGCTCGCGGCGCATTATTATTGTTATTATATCTCCGTAATTGAGTAGAATCCATGTTTGTATATTATTATTATACCTAAACGAATTGTTCGTACCCGAAATGTAATCCTCTTTAACGACCGACAAATTATAATAATATTTTGTACGGACGTTAAACGGCGAAAACTCATATGAAATCTTTGCGATTGTATTACTATTATTATGTGTAGGTATCACCACAGCCTGTATTTGAATTCTCGTAAACAGATCCAACGTTTATCATAATATTATTTTAACAACCGTACGTGCATATATCATAGTGGGTATGCAAACGAGACGGGACTAATGACCAAACGAATACTCAACAAATCGTAATTTCCGTAAAAAAGCGTTACATTTTTTTCAATTTCTTTTATATTTTGGTTTTATTTTCTGGATGGTAAAATAATGTATACGAAGTCACTTGTTATGTAGAAAATCAGTAGTTTAAAGAAGAATCGAGTTTTTTAATAGAATCTTTGATTCAAAATAAGAATTAACTGAAAATAATTTAAAAATAATTTAAGTTTCTTTTCTTTTTGTTTGGATATGCTTTTGATATTTTTAGTATTTCATTTTATTGAGATATTCGTTTTGTTTTGAAGAATACGTAATATATAATAAGTTATTTTACTTTGTCCTAAAAAAAAAATGAAAAGTTTTGGCCGGATAATTTCTTTTTCGTATAAACGAATAAAAATTAGAAACGCGCTATATCGGATATTTTGTTTGATCTTTTTATAAATGCGATAATTTATCATTTGTTTATATAACACAAGCAATAGATTGCACACGGAAAATTTTTATTTTTTTTTCTAATAAATTATTATATTTTATTTGATTTGATACCAATTAAATAAATATATACACCACTATTGTGTTCTATTTCAATTAGATTTTGTTTTTGAAGGCATTGAAACTATTGTTAATAATAATTCGTTCTCTTAGCTTTTAATTAATACACCGAGGTGGTGATTATTCAGTCGATTGAAATTTTTTTTAATTAATGGTTCTCATAAAAATAAACGGGTTCGATGATTTCAATGGCTGCATGATTGGTATTTGTTGTTAATTTCGTTTGTATTCCAATAATATATTTAATGTACTTAGCAAACACTTGTGTGCGCGCGCGTTTGTGACCGTATCTGTATGCACGTTGACCTTATTGGAAAAACACTCGGCATGATATATTACCATACAATACCGATTCGGGAGCCACTGCCGCTGTGCCAAAATCGAAAACCATCGAGTTCCAAAACCATTTACGTACGCGTAGTTTTACGTTGCCGCGCGCCATGCCAGCGATGTTATTGCACGTGAAGCGCCCTTGACCAACTGGCAGTTTCACAACGGGGTAAACGATAAATTATATCGTTATTCGTATCACGTTTTTCGCTCGCCTTGTTCGTAACCCATAGGCCCCGTTCCCCACTCCCCCGCATTAGGGTCTGAGATTCGGGAAAAATATAAATAAACAAAAAAAAGAAAAAAACAGATAAATGGAAAAAAAAATGCTGCGGCGACTCGACGACGGTTTATCAACGGACCAACGTTGGGTTTGTATTCAAAACGGTGTGCGTAACCCATAATTCAACGTCGTTGTTCGCATTGTCCTCGCAACGGTCGTTTTCCGGTTGGAAGGAAAATTAAATCCCTAGAACTCTGTTGAACGACGTACACACCTGAGGGGTACCTGAACAGAATGATGAGCCAACCGTGGGCTGAACGATCGCGGTCACGATAAATCAGCCGCGGATCTCGTTCCGGAACCCGTGAAAAGCTAAAACGGCTTACGTCGCACAGTGGGCGGAATTTCGAAAATAGGTGGAAAAAATATCATTTTCACCTATCGTATAATTGCTTTTATCTTTTACAATTTGCTTATTATATTACTATAGACAAGATAATATAACACCTTTCTGTAATAATTAAGATATAATAATATTTAACAAGCTTCAAATTGTAAACGATAATCTGCGATAGGTTAATTTTTGGTCTGTCGTACAATATTTTGAGTTATTTGCGTTTGACTTTTCGAGTTGTAAGAGTCATTTGATTTCTGTATTATATATTTTATTTAATATGGATGATACTAAAGAAAGTGTATGTGAATTAATTTTTTATGTTTATAAATTTAACCACCCATTTGGTAGTATTATAAATTACTAATGCAACATTTTACGTTTAATTTTAAATATTTTAACTTTGATAGCAGTTTAAAAAAAATGGTCAAAATTGACCTCTAAAAATACTATGCTAAATTATTCTAAAGTTCATAAAATTCAATTAAACATATATTTTATTTGCTTTTCATTGCTTCTATCAAAGTAATAATTATTTTTGTTAGGTGTTATGCGTAGAGAATTGTTTGTATTTTTAAAAAAAGTATGCTATGGACACGGCAAAACTTTACATAGAACACTATAACTGGTACTATATGCCGGCTAGTGTTCATACAATTTTATTACACGGTACTGATGTTATAAAACATTGCTTATTACCAATTGGACAACTATCTGAGGAAGCCTTGGAAGCAAGAAATAAGCATTATAAATCTTTTCGAGAGCATTTTACTCGGAAAACCAGTGGAATTGATACAAATATTGATCTTCTTCATCGTCTAATTGTTACTTCTGTTCCGGTTATATCATCAATACGGCCACATCCTTTTAAAAAAATGATGTCATTATCCACCAAAGTGTTGACTATTTTAACTTGTTCGAATTCAATTACTTCCGAAAAAACGGTTATGATTACCGACTCAAATTTTAAATGAAATAGTGTATTGCATGTTAAATTTGTTTAATATTTTTTTAGTATATGGCTGATAAATTATGAAAAAATCTTAAATGTTATGAAAAACTTGTACTGTAACATTATAAGTACATTTAAACATTTAAAAATAAATATATATTATATTTGTTATTTGTTTCCAGCTATTTTCGAAATTCCGCCCACTGTGCGTCGGTTCAGTGCCGTAGCAACCAAACATCGCGCCCGGGGCGAATGTCTAAAAATATTACGCTTATTAGATATAATTTTCAATGATTGTTTTAATTAATATGAAGGATTTCAAGGATGTTTTGTAAACAAAATATACAGCATTGACCTTGTAATTTTTAACATTAAATGCAAGATTTTCATTTTGGCGCTCTCCCAGGAATTGCGCCCGGGGCGTAGGCACCTCTCGCCATCCCCTTGCTACGGCCCTGCGTCCGTTCGTTCCGACGAATCGACAGTATTCTTCGTCCTCCGTTTTCCGTTTTGTGCCGGGACCGACTGATGTCTTACGACGTCCGTCGTCATTATCGCAGGGCCCAACACGGTCACAGGTAGCTTCGTCGCTCTCGTTACGCTGTCGAACAATGTTCCTGTGGAGTTTTGCATACGGATTTATGTTTTGTCCTTATTTCCCTCCGGCGTCCGATGTCGATCCGGCCATCCCAGGGATATTTTTCAATACCGGAGACTCGTGGCCAAGAGAAACAAAAACAAAAAAAAAAAGAATAAAACGTACGTAGGCGTTAAACGAAAACATTTTCAACGTCTCGCTGTAGGTTTTTGAAAAAAAACGTGGTTGAAAATCACCGTAGCCGAGGTCCGATCACAACACTGGGCCTTCCGATGATCACTGAAAATCAATGACGCGGGACAGGGCGGAGACGATAAGACGACCGTTACGGACGGTCGATTTCGTGCGCGTCATCATCGTCGACGTGGAAAGAAACGGTGTTGACATTACGTAACGTGTTGACGAAAAATCAAAAGTCTATGCACTAGTTCACGACCTACACACATTGTTCACTTCACGAACACCGAAGTTGTTCCAAGTAGGTCGTCCGGTCCGACGAGGACACTGTACGAGCCTTTGACGCAGGTCGAACGAATTCGGCCGCAGGGAGTGCCGATTGACCGTTCGAGCAGTGGGAAATGAAAAAAAAAAACAAAATAATAATAATAACAATGAAAACTGTGAAAACTCGACAAGGATTTCCGTTAGCGCGGTTGTTCTGATAAAGCGAAACGTTCTCGGAATTATTCAATCTAAACGCGCGACTTTGGTGTGTACGATTCGGATGTGCAGTTACGCGCAACTCATTAGCAATCGCTGTTTGCTCCGTCAAAACACAGCGGCTAGGTTAAGTCGTCGGCACACACAAGTACGCACGGATTATTCAACATAATCCAAACTTACCGTGTTGCGCGCGGATGGAAGTTTCAACTAAATCTCGTTCCAAGCCTGTACACCTACGTGCGGCAATACCGCCGTAATCGTCTAGCGGTGGCGCCTCGTACCGTCCTCGCGGATAACAGTGTAATTGAACCCCGGTCCAAAGCCGGTCGTCGCTACGTCCGGGGCGGAGAAACTCACCGTAGGCATAATGTCGATAAGAATATGTTCGGCCGGAAGTAGGAGGAGATAAAACACTGCTCTCGTCGAACGCAGCCGCCCAAGAACGCGCAATGTTTTCCTCGGCAGGTGCGTTGAACGAATTCAAATGTCTCACGGTCCTCGGACGGGCGATGTCGTCGAACGTGACAGCACGCGTCCCTGGGCCGTCGCTTTTAACTGTAATAGTTTATATTGCAAACGAAAATTATAAATGCAACTGATTTGCTTATACTAACATACAGATCCCAGTGTTGTCTATTATTTATCCATAAACGAACATAAATACATTCGAAAAATGTTAGCGGGAGGGGGGCTGTCGGAAGCCTTGATTTCGCACATCGCTTTATATCGTTTTCATCTTTACCGCAGTTTTGTGATAAGATTATTTTTTGAAATTTTCTATCCATCTTTATAACCCGGATATTATCTAATTAACTTTAGATTTTT
Organism: Sipha flava; assembly: GCF_003268045.1. Classification (NCBI taxonomy): domain Eukaryota; kingdom Metazoa; phylum Arthropoda; class Insecta; order Hemiptera; family Aphididae; genus Sipha; species Sipha flava. The sequence goes on from NW_020273087.1 coordinate 444,132, forward strand.
TATCTTAAATCTAAAAACGAATACTTGTAAAAGATACATTACAAATTTTTCGTGTCAATCGATTTGTATCACCGATTTTGGGTCTGTCGCTCGTCTGACTTCTGAGTCGTCGGAATCAAAAAATGTGGTTTGACATTTCGATTTGTACGAGAAATCTCCGAAATAAACGAGGTGACGTTTATTTGTTGTTAATTATCATATCTGTTTAAATAACTCGTTTGTTAAATATTTAATACTTACCAAATCGCATATATAGTGGTCACCGCTCAATGTAATCACATTAATACAGGACATAACTAATAACATAATCTGATTTATAACACTAAACGAAAGTTGAAAAATAATAAAACCTACGTTAAATAAAAAATAATAATAATAATTTAGTGTTGCACCAAATTTTATAATTATAACACATACCTAGTTATTAAAAATATAAATATTTTATTTATTATTATTTATTTCTAATTAAAGTACATATGTAGGTATAAATTTGTAATGAAATAAAATGTAAATAAATATATGGACTACCACTAACTTGAACAATATTTTTTTATTGATGTCTGTTTTTTTTTTTTTTTTTTACCGTGAAAAGATCATCGATAAAATTTTCGTATCTGTATTATAATTCAATAGCTGCTTCTCGCTGTCCCATTTTTCGGTAAATTGTTGTAACGTTGTAGTATAAAAATTTTATCATAAATTATTAGGTCTTTTCTTTTTCGTTTTTCACTCATTTCTACGCACACGCAACACGGACCCATATAAACGCGATACTGGTCGATGGGCAGCGACAGTACTGTCTTAATGGTGTACGAACGAGAGATAGATGTCAATGTGTATAGAAATTTTTATATTTATTTTGAATCATTCGACGAAAAATACTCGTACATAATGATGATCTTGTGACCTCAAACTGATAATATTATACGGCGTGTTGATTACAATAGCCGACGTAATTTACACATACATTCGGTTTGTATTATAATTTATTATAATTATTAATACAAAAAAAAATGAAATTCCTATTATATATTTTTGTCAATAATTCTTATAGTTTACTTGAATAATGGAACAGTGTATTTATTTTCCATATACTACGGCCACAGTCAAGAAGCTGATCAAGGTTAAAGCGAACCAAGAGTGTCAAACACGTACGTAACCACTTCCGTTGCTGTACCTACATTGCTTTTTTTTTTTATCAACACTATGATGAAATCAAATTAAATTATGTTTTATTAACTTTAATTTTTTTTTTTTATTATAATCATTCTTCTTCTTCTTCTTCTGGCTTAATCTACTCTACAATTTTTTCCGCCATCTCAACTTCACGCCACTTCTCTCTATCTTGTATTATATTTCTCCAATCATTTACTCCTATTATTTTTTAAATCTTCCTCGACTACATCCATCCATCTTTTTCCCGTCGTTATAATTATTATTATAATTATTGCATTTTTTAAAATAACAGCAATTAAATATTTTTGGTTATGTCAATACTATTTTGTAATAACATACATTAATTTTCTTTCATTTATTCCTTGTTTAAAAAAAAAAAGTCATCAATACTCTTTCATTCGAGTTTTTATTTTAAATTTAAATTTCAATTAGTATTTGATTTTAATCATAGATAAATTAATTTTTTTTTTGTTTCATTTACATTAAATTTTCTATAAACGCCTAAGGACCGCTTTCCATTTTCTCTATGGTAATTACAAATTCTTATTTTATAATAACAACTTAATTAATATAATTTGGACTATATACACCTTTTTCTATTAATAAGTAAATTATTTTTGTAATTCTGTCTTAAATAAAATCAGCTTTCGGGCAATATGCGAGTTCTTCTAATTATTTTTTTCGGTATTTGAAAATTTAAATGTTGACTAATACTCGTAACTATAGGTCTAATAATTTCAAATAAATATAGGTTTTCTTACCTCTTTTTTTTACTTCTTAAAAATTACATTTTTAAACCAAGCAATAATAGTGTTTTCCGTGATGTAAATAATATTTTAAAATAAGTTAAATGAAATTTTCTTTCATTAATTTCTCGTGTATTGTTTTATATTTATCAAAAACACATTCGAAGATCAGAACTCAGAGTTTTCTCTTGATTTATGTCATGCATTGTTTGCTCTCCGATATCCCCTTGTGGAAATCGCATAATTCAACTTTTTACGCATTTTAACAAGAGTATACTGGTTAACGTATTCTGGATCAATCCACAATTCGAATTAGATATGTAACAGTTCTTTATAGCGAAGTAATTGACCGTATTCGTAAAGAGGGCCCAATGTATGTTTCAATTGATGAAATTATAGACGTTAACAGGAGTTACTACTTAGCTGATGTTATAATCGGTCATATGCATGAAAAGAAATTTTCCGAGTTGTATTTATCCATCGTATCTAACCACACGAAGAACTTTCGTGAGGTGCAATTATCAAACTGCAGAGAAATTATTTCACGACGCTTTAAATAAACTTTGGTCCAACGAGATTAAATATAATAAAGTTTTTTATTTTCAACTGACGCTGTGCCATAAACAGAGAAAACGGCAAATTCTCTAACTGTATTGTTCCCAATATCATATACGCATAACATGTGTGGCCCATGGTCTACACAGAATGTGTGAAAAAATAATTAGGCTTGATTATTCAAATATGGATAGTGTGATAATTTGTGTGAAAAAAGTATTTTTAAAAGCTCGGACTCATGTGTTAAAATTTCGAGAATTATTTCCAGAATTATCTTTGCCACCACAGCCTATACTTAACCGATCGGAAACTTGGCTAGAAGCCGCATCATTTTTTGCTGATAATTTCAATCCCATAAAATCGGTGATTTTGTCTTCAAACGAAAGTTCTGCAAAATCAATATAGAATGCTATTGCTTTATTTTAAAACAGAAATATACAAAATGATTTAGCTTTTACAAATTGTGACTTCGGCTTTATCGCTCAATCTATATGAAAATATGAAAATGCCTTATTTTACTCGTTGAGAATTTAGAAATCCTTAAAAACACTAGATTTGAACTTAGCCGTAACTATGGATTCATTACTGAAAAAGTCGATAAAAAATTAAAAAATGTGTTAGAGAAAAATACGGAACTAAAATCTATGTTTATGGTACGTAACATTTTAAATGGAGATCTCCCAAATATAACTTCTGGAGAAGTGACAACTTTTAAGTATGCGAAATAAGACTCATAACTAATGATATTAACTATAAAAAATAAATACAAGTTGGAATATAAAACATTTCTTTTTTGTGTCATATTTTTAATTTATTTCTAACAGTTTTTTTATTACTCATACACTCAATTATGAATATTGCTGTGTGCATTACTTTATAGTTATTTTTTTGTAGTATTAACTTTTAATGAAATTATTTGATTCTACAATATGAAATAACTCAAGATCAATTCATGTCCGTTTTATAAAAAAAAAAAAAAACATTTTTTATCCAAGTGTTGTTCGATATTAAATAAAAATAAAAGTTTTACTAATAATATTTCACTTTTTTATTTTTACCTTTGCGAAAACTCCTTTTCCCGTACGTATTTTTTTCTCGATTTTATATTCAATAATTTAAAAACTAATGTAAACTGCAAATTTAAAAAAGCATAATCAACACGCGGAAACCTGGTGTTGTGCTTTCGTCTCACTGCACTCACCTCGGCACTAGCCTATAGTAATTTTATATTATTATTATTATACACTTGAAACAAGGATAAATCATAGCGTCCGAAAAATCATCCCAAATAGTGCTCGATTTATTACACTGTTTATCGGATAGCTTTAGGAATTGATATACTCATAAAAATAGTTAACGTTAAAATATTTACAAAACTAATTAAATATATTATTATAAAGCAATGAATATAATTTAAAAATGCTGACTGAAAATGTTTGGTTTTTAATGCTTTCAAATAAAAATGAAAAATTGTCTAAAATAATTTCTATTGATATGAACAACAAACCATTAAATAAATCACGTTACTATGGTATTTTTATGAACACTAAATCGAACCATTGCAATTGCAAGTCTTCGTCTATCGCGAGTAAACTCGGAAGTATAATACAAAAAAAAAAAAGAGTTATCATTATTCCAACTTAGATTTTACACTATTGTGTTTTCACTTCTCGATTTTCCCCTATTTTTTTAAATTTCCGGAAAATTCTATCATGAAGTTACATATGTGTGCGTTGAATGTTCACAATCTAATCGATGGCTATACGGATAACAGCTCTTTCAATCCGGAAAATAATAAAATGCAAACAAAGAAAGAACTAGATATTCAAAATTTGATTATAAATATTTTTTGAATAAAAAGTTTTGGTAAGTAAATTTGTGTCTTAGTCCATAATCTTTTATGTAATCTTAAATAACACAAAGTTTTTAATGTTTTCTAAAAGATTTTCAAACTACAAGCGATAATCCATAATTTCCACACTTTAATAGTTTACACTTTTCGGTGTGTATATATAATGTAATATATTAAAACGATAAGTGAGATTTTCTTTTAAACTGTTATTATCACGTTACACAAATGATAATGAAATGCTTTTGATTGTTAGTGAAATATAAGCATGATGATAGTCAATATTTTTCATGTTTTATATTTTCTTATGTATATATATATTTTTATGTATACTCATACGAATATCATGTAAAAGACAAAAAAATTGAAATTCAAATATCTAAGCGGTTTACATTTACTATCGCGACGCGAGTACGGTAACAATACCGAAAAATGTGCCTACTAATGTGTTCCATGTGTTCCACGGTTCGGAATTTAAACCACCATAAATCATCATAAAACGCATGGCACAGCAAAGTCGCACACGGTCGTGCGTCTCGTTTAAACGGTTATCAATCATGTTTTAATTCGGTCACCATAATGTTTCATTATCATAAGTGTTTGCCAGCGAACGGGTGCAACGACGGTGCACATTCGGTGAATCATTTCGCCGGTGTCGGGAATCTCGTTCAAAGAAAGACTTTTTGTCGCGAACTCGCAGTCTTTTTCAGGTCTCCAAAGTACCCGTTCTTGTTCGTTTCCCATTAACACAACGTCGTAGGTTTTCGCAGACCGATCGATAATACTTACTTCCGAGTAAAACGTTTTTCTTTTCCAAAGCGGAGTAAACAAATCCAACCAGACCATTGTTGCCGTTTTCCGTCCTTGTCGGTCGTCAGCCGCGCCACCGCGGAAATCTACGAATGTCAACGAAAGAAAAAGAACGTTTATTTTTTATTTTTATTTTTTTCATTTTGTATTTACTCTTTCGAACACCATGGCACTGTGCATGAATGTATATATATATATATACATTCAGTGGCGTACGCAGAATTCGTTTATAGGGGAGGGGGTTACTGTTTGTAGAAACATAAAAAAATACAGTTTATACAATTATGTTATTTTTCTATCCAAGACCAAAGTACAAATAATTTTAGAAAATGTATATTTTACGGTATAACTTTACTATTTAATCATAATTCATCGAGTGCAGGAAATTCGTAAGATTTATCTGGGTACCGTAGTGCTTTAAACATAGATAAATCTAATCCAAATATCATATGAGTTTGTTCCAAATAATCAGTAATATCATTCAAACTTAGTTGACTAACTGGGCTTTCTTCTTTATTGTTTTCAACGGTTGTTTTAGAATTTCAAGCGTTAGGTTTGTCTCCACCAGATTTTTTATTTTTATTTTTTTTTTTGAAAACACTTGTTATAGCGGTATTTTAATTTTATTTTCCTATATCCGCGTCCACACCGGTAAAAATTTACGTTGTACCTCGTATTCGTACTTGTTCGTGCGGCACTAAATGTACCTGTATGCGTGCGTGGACGTGTTCGACGCATGCCACACACACGATCCATTAGCTATGGGTTTATGTTTTTATGTTTCAAAAATAATCGTAAACAGTAACTAAACCGGACGATGAACCGATTGTGTCTGATTAATTGGTTATAATAGATAAAAATGAAATTAATATGCGGCTTTCATTATTGTGCACCGTTTAATCAAAATAAAGAAGAAAAAAAAATTCCCGGTGTTATCGAATGGAACGTTTCTGTCAGAGCAGAAACCAATATGATTATGGCGAATTATTATTGATCAAGAATATGCAGCGCACAACGAAACTATTTGATCGTAAATTACAGATGAGAATTTGTTACTAAAAACGCTTTCGGCGTAAACATTCGCGGCGAACACTACGTTTGACGCGCAGCGTAAACTTTTATCGGCGTGTACGCGGCTTCGACGTGCGTTAACCATGTTCTGTGTTTGGTGCATACATGACGTATTGATATAATATAGTATTGCTCTGTTTTGTTCATTGGTTTCGTTACACCACCAACGGGTTTCTCAAGAAATCGCACTCGCAGGGCGATCCACACGTTTCGCTTTTTATTTTATGAGATTTCCATGCAAAATATTTTTCAACAAAAATCGCGAGGCCCTGGACAAATTTTCCGTTTCGCCCCTCCCCCCCCTAACGCCGACCATGGTCAATCCAAGTACGCCAGTGCCTCGAAGTCCTCATCAGTGCCGCGTTAAGCTATGTTACCGCCCCGGGGCAAATTAAAATATGCCTTCCTTAAGAAAAATAATATTTTAACTGTCAAAAAAAAAAAAATCGTCATACTGATAAGATGTTTACACTCCTAACGGTGCAATGCGCAACGAGATTAAATAAAACAATGTACTTGTACCTGAATACTTTCGAGGAAAAGAACGTACAAGAATAACGAAAATAGTTTATACGACTACAGCACAAGTTCTTAATTCTTTTCGCCTTGCGACATTCAGCGGTAGGCAGCGGCTTTTTCGTGGTGTTTATGAACGATATAATATGTATTACGGTAATACATTCCTACATTCCTACTGGAAAAATTATAATTATATATTATTTTATTTTATGTTGATCCTCGAAAATTCGCCTCCCCCGGGCGATTGCGCCCCGTTGAACGCGGCTCTGGATCTCGCCGTCGAGGTAAATACAGTTCCCCGTGGAAACGCATCGACGGCAAACGATTCGTTCCTAGACGGTCGGAGGCAATCGGTGGTAAGATGCGCGACCGCGGAATCATTATTTTTCTCCAAAAATAAAAAAACCAACAAAACAAATCTTTTGCATTACCGCGCATTTCTCGGCCCGAAGCGTACGTCATAGTTTTAAACTTATGAAATACGCAGAACATCCGCGTAATTAATGTGTCACTTCCTCTTACGCGTACAATATATTCTCGTGTTCAGTTTTGCAGTTGAAATGCATGAAAGTTTCGAGTGATAAATATTTGTGTTCCTTCGCAATAATAATTCCGTTCGTCCATACGTGTGTGCGCGTGTTTGAGTTGAATTTCAACCGAAAACATAACTCTTCCGAGATGGAAAATAAAAAAAGTAATCATAATATTTAAAACCTTACTGGGCGGATTGTATTTCCAGGACCATCGTACCTACTGTGCAAACCGTCGAGATGATATCGCGTCAATATCATGACCTCCACGAGGATGACGGGGGGGGGGGGGGTGGCACCTGCCCCGTGCGCGCAGTTTTTCGTACCGACGCCGCGTAGTATTAATTGAATTGCAAAAACGCGATGTTTGCGTTTGATTCGGCCGGAGCCCGCGCCGCGCGTATATTTATTTGATTAAACGTCGGCGAACAGGGCCAGTGAAAGCGGATCGATGCGTTCACGCTCAGGTTAGGTGCGTATCGCGAAATATTATATGCACGGAACTTACCCCCTTTTTTATTATTGTTGTTGTTGTTGTTGTTGTTGTTGTTGTTGTACTACGGCGGTAAACCGTTCGGCGACGCGGGACCCGACCACAAATCACGGAGCGTTTGACAGGTTTTCTCTTTCGCCCCCGCACGGTCCCTCTCGCTCTCTTTCTTTCTCTCTATCTAACCCTCTCACTCTCTTTCTCTCTCTAACTCCTGTTCCTGTTGGTACGCTTCTCTTTCGCTCCCGAAGAACTCGCCTCGGGTACTCCTGGTGACCAGATGCGTCCTTCTTTTAATCTTCACGGTCGTGTACGTTCTTCTCACCACCCTCTCTCCCGTACTGTTTTCCAAATCGTAATTAAAAACGTACCGAAAACAACTGCGCGCGCCACGAACCAAACAAAAGGATAGAGGCAAAAGGGATTGGGGGAAAAAATACAGCGCGTTCAAACCCTAGTAAATATACGACATGGAACGAAAAACAAAACGTTCGACAGAAACCATTCACTTCCACGGCGACGAGTAAATTAAGATACCAGTAACCCGTTACAATATCGTTAAAATATTAGTGTAAGGTATTTCTATAAGAACGCAGAATTTAATTCTGCTATGAATTAAATTTATTTAAAAAAAAACCTAACAATATATCATTCTCCTCAGGAGAAGTTAAGGTTTAACACCATGTATACTTGCTATCGGATCGTGAGTTAATGTACACGCGTAAAAAAAATTATATTTTGCCCTATGTGTTTGAGACAGAGACAGGAACAGTACCGATAAGAACCGGCTTTGAAACCGGAGCCCATTGAATATTGGGAACAAACCTAATTCTAATTAATGTTTAAAACCGGAACCTCACTGGAACCAAAAGGTTTTTACGATTAATTTCTGTTTTTTTTTTATAATTTAATTATTTTTATTTTTATATGTCATTAGATAATTACATAAGGTAATATGAACTAAATAAATACTTAGATTTAATATTATTATTATTACTAGGATTTACTTATAAATATTTTTGCGTAACAAATGATAATGTATTAGGAATTGCAACATACATAAAAGTGATTTTATTTACCGTGTAGTATACAACTATAGGACTTTAAGTTACCACAACGACGAGAAATTCTGAAAATGTTTACAAATAACCAGGAGGCATGTTATGATTGTGTGACTGTCGGTATCTAACGTACAGCATGCCTGAGCGGATAGCACATTTCTGTCATTAGTTTTGTTACTTGTCGCATAGTGTCTAGCTATTTCCTATTATACATTTTTGTGGTCGTCCTAACGCATCAAAAATACATTCACATTATAAATTATATTAAAAATATTATAAAATTACTATTTATTATTATTTAATAGAAATTTTTTTTTTTATCAAATTAATTTCAGCAGTAAAATATATTTAACTTTTTACACTATTATCAAGTACTCTCAAATGTCATACATTCCTATTTCACAAATTATTTTAAAGCACATATATATAACTTTTGTATATCTATGAGGTAAAGTGATCAGGATAGAATCAAGTAAAAGTGGAACAGACATTTCTATGTACTATCCATTGAAACCTCCGAATGCAAGTTTAACCTTATACAAATATAGTATGCGTTAGAAAAAAAAAATTGCATACATTTTAAAAATTAAAATACTGAATACTGAAATGCTTAACAAGTAGCAATTCGAAAATCATACGTAGCAATCGATGTATAAACTATAAAAACAAAAAGTTTATTTGAAAAAATGTCTTGTATTAAGTGTTAGTGATTAGTATTTTTTTTCTTGTTTGTCCTAAGCTGTTGGTAGTATATCTGGTTGAAAATTTGTATTAACCATTTTAATTGACGCCAGTTAATATCATACATACATAACATAATACCAACATAACATAATAATTTTATTATATATTTTGAAGAATTTAAACCGAAAAAATGTTTTATGTATAACACTGAAACGAATTTTTATTTTTTAAAAACCGAAAAAGAACCGAAACTTAAATGTTTGTACATTTAAAATCCGAAACCTAATCTTTTTTTTTAAGCCGAATAGAAATCAAAACAAAAATTTTAGTTTTTTTAAGAACCGATATCGAAACCAGAGCCTATTTTTTTGTAAGAATCTAACCGAAATCGTAAAATTCGTCAAGGTTCTAGTCCCAGGTTTGAGATTCATTGATATTAACAATTAAATTGATTAGCCTCCCGAATGTTTATCGCATTCTGTATGGCAATCGACCAGAACACTCGTTTCAAATAGTTTTAAAATAACTTATATCAAGTTCAGATAAAAATATCGTAATCAAACGTTCTATAACTCTTTGTACGATACAAACTTATAAAATTAATACATGTTACATATTTTTTCATTCAATAAGCCAAATTAATATTTATTTATTTGTTTTAGTTTTTATACAATATGTTTATTTCATATTTATTTAGTGAAATTCGTTTTTTTAACCACTAAATTTGACATCCTCGTGTTGACGCGAAGTCTATAGACACCTAACTTTGGCAGGGAGAGGGTCAAACTGTTTCGATTAACGGTGGAATTATATATTATACATATTTGTATTTGTACGCTATGTATATCAAGTCAATCGCATTTATTAAAGTGTGTATACATATTTGGCAACGCTACCGCGGGTATATGCAGTATTAATAATTTCACTCCATCCATATTATGCATGTACGTGCGGTTCAATGGGAGAACCCTCGAGGATCTTTTGTAATTTCCAACTTCTCTCTCTCTCTTCCTTCTTTCCACTCGCTCTTTCCCTCTGCTTGACCCAATGGAGATAATCAAAATCGGCATTTCGCCATACCGCATTTGAACACACTCGACGGCAACTTCGACGTCGCCAAACAGTCGCATTTGCATGCGGTGTTATCGATATTGTACTTGTATCGGCGCAGGTAGGCGGTGATGGGGGTGCGAGCGGAAGGGTTTCTCGAAGTTAAATAGTCCCATATCATCATAAAATATACACACTTTCCGCAGTCCTCTGCAAGCCGATCGGACGTTCGGCCAACGACTTAATGAACCGTTTACATCGTGCGCGCGGAATCTCGCCAGCGCGTGGACGGCTTAGACCCTCAGCGGTGTCATACTCACTGCGAACTCGGAACAATTGTCCCGAAACCTATCCGTCCTAAATCGATGGACAATCGCTATTAATTATTCATGGATTTTATTATTTTAATAAATATGATAAATATAAATGCGAATAGCTCGAGCGTTCGCTCTCAGTTTTACTGATTGGTTGAAAACAAAGCCGCGTTAACCGTACATTTGACTTGCGAAGTACGCGTAGAATACGACAATCGAAATCCTATTGCGCTTTGTTGTCTATTTTCAATTAAACGAGCTGTTCAATGCTGAGATATTATTTCGTTTCGTTTTTACACTAGGAATGTTTTTATTGCTAACGAAACCGATGTTGAATATTACACTTCATTGGTGTACTAAAAGTAAGAACTAGATACCCTTCATATTCGCACATTGTGCATTCAAACAGTTTTTGTTTCCCTCGGCTATGATTACCGAAGGATGTAAAACGTTACGCGGTTACCACACTGCAGGACAATCGTCGCAGCGCCACTCGTCCGGGACTACCACCTTTTCAGACAATGGGCCTCTAAAATATTTTTGCAATTCAAAATTGTAATTCCGGCACAGCGATTCGCACGTGTTAGGTGAATGTTCGTCAAGAAACCGTTTCGCGGAGAACGTGCCACCGAGTTTCATCTGTAGTGATGTCGACAATCACTAATTGAACCACCGGATAATGCAATGCCGACGAACAATTATTTCTCGGGCACATTTTTGCACGACCAAACAACGCGTGTAACCTCTAAACGTTTAATATTTAAACAACTTCGATAGAACGAGCCGCGTCACACGTGTTTTAAAATCGGGAGAAATTAAAAAAAAAAAAAAAAACCGATATTCATATTTTTTTTATTTTTTATTTTTTTCTCGCCAACGACTATGATTATCGTTTGGTTTTAATATTCATCGAATAAAAGTTTGTGTAAGTATATTTTTTCGACTACTCCAAAACATTTGACCTACATTTCTAAAAGCGAAGCCGTCCAAAGGGAAAAAAACGGCGATGTAACGCTGTCGCATATCGTTCGTTAACACGGCAACAACGGCTGATTTTTATTTATTTATTTATTTTTTTTTTTTTGTTTTTTATGTCACTCCAGACGATAAATCAAAACTTCGCGCCGGCAGACTGTTGGGATATGAGACAAGACCGTTTACGAGTGCGTTCAATTCATAATTAACATATATGGGTAGGTAATGGCGATATATGAACACTGTGCAGTGGTCTGGAATCGGAACAAACCGAACTCGTCGGGCGACCGGGCGAAAACATCGATACGTGTAAAAGCAACGACTACGAATTTTTGCCGGGATTTGTTCGAGAACGTTTCCGAGTCGTAACGCAAACGGTTAGAAAGACGTGCGGAAAAGAAAACATTACACCGGACTCGGCCTGGAGCGCAAGGCGAAATGAAAAACGGATGTCTCCGGTTACGCGTCGTCCGTGGTCGAGCGTTCGTGTATGGCACACGAGTATAACATAGGTCCTATAACCAATCGGTCAAACGGTTCCGTTGTAATAAATCACTATAAGATCTTTTGTGTCTCGATGAAAGCTACGCGTTTAATTATAATTATATCGATTGTAAGACAATGTTTATCGAACATTATACGGTGGCCAGTTTGGACTGTTTGGCCCTAACGAATCTATTCAAACCGTCCGGGAGCGGCAAGAGCACACCTTGCTGCCCCTGTGCGTACGCCTCTATTTGAGTGCTTCGATTAAAAGTTAAACCTACCCTTTCAAGAAACGTTGTGTTTTTACTATATATCAACGCTATCAACTATCTTAACAAATATAAACAGATTCTCCTCTCGTTCACACAGAATTGTTTTTTCGGAAACCATGGTAAACTGTTTTCCAGTTTAAAAGAACAATACGGTAAAACAGCAATATCGTTTATCCGTCCCTGTATCTCATTCGACCGAGCAGTCTTTTTCTGGGGGATTTTGAACAAAGATTTAGGTTGCTTTTAGTATTTCGGTTCCTTTTTCGTTTCAGTTTGAGTGTTTTTTTATTTAGAGTAGTTTAGAAATAAAAAATATAAACTTTAATGATAAAACAAAATAGGCTCTCAATTACTAATTTAATAAATTTTAAACTATTAGAACATAACATGATTATATTATTATAATACACAGTATACGAGGTACATTATTATTAATTGATTCAGTTTAATTCTGTTTTTTTTTTATATTCCTAGTAGATAAAGGAATTTTCTTAGTTTTACGATGATTATTTTTATTTTATTATATATTTACACGATTTCGACCAAAATTATCATCTTACTCCTAAGAAACTTTTGAAGGAGATCATTTTATAGATATCTTAAATGTTATTCAAATTTCCTCATAAATATATACTTCTGTATGATAAAAAAAATTGAGCATCATTAAAAATAAAAGTAAATTACTAGTGTTTGAATAATAAATTTTGACTATAAAATTTGCTACATTTTTATAGTTAAATATTTATAAGATATTTAGTTTTTATACTGAAGGCTATAGACAATCGAATACAGGATAAATTATCTTTAGAAATATAAACCCATACACCCAACCTCTTTCAATCAGAAATGTTTATTTTTCGGAACTTTTGTGTTTGGCTTAAAATTTAAAATACCAATAAAACAATACCATGTTTCACATTGATCCATCCCTGTGACTTAACCGACCAAGGGAATACTTATTTTTCTTTTTTTATCAGCCGAAATAAGTTTTTTTTCTTTTAATTTTGTTTTTTAATTAAAGCGACATCTTTGCAGTGCGTCATCGTCCAGCGATACACCGCGCTGAATTAAACGGTAATTAATAATATCAATTTTGATTATATTTCGTTTGGCCTTACGACGCCTATTTATCAGTAACAGCTGTGAAAATATCTTCTATGATTTAATACATTTCTTGTTTTAACGGTAGTGTCTTTTGTTTAAATATAATACACAACAATTTTAGTACAGTATACAGTGGCCAAGAGCCAAAAGCTTAGCATCGTAAGATGTTCACAGTCCATTTGTTTCATGGTTTTGCCAAATATTTTTGTGGTATATATAAACGCGCGCGCGCGTGTGTGTGTGTATACAACTTATACTTAACTATACTCGCTTCAAACAATTAAACTGCACATAAAGAAAATAATAGAATTTACAATTATTTCGATAAATGACAATAACGATATTTTAAAGAATACGATGAAGAATGTTGAACCGCAAACGATAACATATTAAATTGAACTAATAATAAGCCAAACATTTTGTCGCATACGCCGAACGAATCTTGCGTAGGGACACGAACACACAACTCGAAATCGATGTAACGCTGAATGTAACGCATGTTTCCGTGGCGGTTGAGTCACACGGCCACCACCAAAGCTCACTTTAATCCACAAGTCTTCTCCCTTTTATAAGTTCGCTTAACCCAATCAAACATAATTATTGCTTACATGCTAGCAGTATTGATCGTTTCACGGTTTGTTTTCTCATATTCTAAAATGTTATATTAAACTATTTCCTATTGTGACACGAATACACAGTACTTCTTGTTGTGTCTTATAGTTCTTGTGACTTGAATTTTATTGTTATTGGTATTGATTAATACTATGCATTGTATTGTTTAGCATTCACGTGTTTAACTCACCGATATAAATGATAAAACGTATCGTTTGGTACAATTATAGTTCTGGTGATGATTTACATAAAAAGCGAATTGTAAATTTGTTTATTCGTATTTGTTTGTTGTTAACATATAGTTTTAATACGTTTATGCTGAAACGCTTGAATTTACTTCGCGTGATAAACCAACCAAAAACACGTGTTTCGCACTCGTAAGTTGAGCGTGTCTTACTTTCAAATTATGTCAATTAAGAGTGTCGAGAATTTTTTCAAAAATTGTTTATAATTGATATGATATCCGGTACTCATTTCGAACATTATTATGTGGACGGCTGCAACGATCGTTTGAAATAACAATTGTTAGGAAACGGAATAAGAAATACTGTACGCTATTGCAACAACGACGAAATTAACTCGTAGACCTTTCCATTCCAGGCGTCTATCATATTTTACCGATTTCAAGTCCGATAGTAATAACGGTCGTTAAACCCACGAACACCGACACTGCTGGAATCTATTCGAGACATCCCGGGGATGAAAATAGAAATAACCGTGTAACACTGGAGAGCCGCACGAAAAACTTATTTTATGTATGCGATATTAAACTGTAAATAAAACGAAAAATAATATATGTTTATGATTGTCTACTATAACGATACTGCGGTGCATTCTAAAAAAAAAAAAAAAATCCCCTTTTCGTTTTCAACCCGTGCACGAGGCCGGCATACGTGCTGTAGTGCAGTTAAACGTATAATTAAAATAAATATATCTCATTGATTTACGGTCTGCCTCGTTCACCGTTCGGATTCGTTTTACATTTCACTTTGCATACGACTCGGAGTTATCTTACGAAACACAAAACGTTTCTCGATTCAAATCATAACTCCTCGATCTCTAACGCCGTTTGCGCCGCGTCCGTTTGGTAAGAAATAAAATATCTATTACCTTCACGACGTTCGAACAATAATAATACGCGCAACAGTTTAATATTATGCTATTGAAGTCTCACAACGTTCCGACGAGACATGCGTACCGTAGAAACACCGATTATACGTACGGTATGGCGAGATACAAAAAAAGAAATGGAATTTTTCCATCGCCGGAGATTCCTGTTTCGACGAATTCCACGAGAGACGCTATGAGTGGAACAATATAATTCAAAAAAAAAATAAATAAATAAAAAAAATAATACTCGATTTATGATTCAAGTATTATAATTACGATGTCTCCTGTACAAAACGTCGCCACCAAACGATCCCTTTCGGTGTTTTCTTATTGTATAAATAAATATATATATATATATATATATATATATATACGTCTTATGTCTTCGTTTTTATTTATTTTTATTTTTTTGTCTCTGTACAATTTATTATAGTTACACCAACCGTTTCTGTCATGGGCACCCGACCAACTGCCGGTTGTCGTCGTGAAATTCCGCTCGAACTTTTGCGCCGGCCAAAAAACTCATTAAAACGCCTCTCCGAAGGACACCCATATCATAAAATATGATCGCCCGAGATAATACCTCTCTGTTGTTTTTCGGGCAAAACGTTTCCCACAAAAGTATTTCCATTTCGTTTTGATTAACGACACCTGGTCACATTTCGTTAGAATGCGGATTAGCGGATAAGCCGCCGGGCGTAGTACAGTATTGTAATACAGTAAGTATCGAAGGCGGTTTTTATTTTTACAGACTATCTGGTCGGTACGTTAATAAACTCGAAATTCGTTGACACGATTTTCGTAGATCCGGAACGTAATATAATGAAATACCGAAAGTATAAAATTACTGAAAAATGAAAAATTCCATACTCGCCCGAGAAAATGTATGTGTGTGTGTGTGTGCGAGTTATGTACTATATACAGCTTTTGACTCGGAAAATGAATAGTATAGGTACACTGATGATACGTTCACATTTTGCGTTTCTATCTAATTAAAAACTGAACATAACCGATTTTCCATCGGCGTTCTCAAATGGGGACGAATGGGCTTCCCCCATAACCTTATTTTCTTAAAAAATTTGTTTTCAAATTTCATACTAGGCAAATCAATAAATGTAAATAAAATTCACCCCCCTCCCCCACCTAAAAAGGGTTTAAAATTTCCAATGATTCACCCTTCTGTAACACCCTTAAACAACTTGCCATAACCAACGAATATTTCATAACTAATTATTATTATAATTAACTAATTATACTCGCTTTCAAATTAAGAACCATAAAATTAATATATAAATATAGAATACAGTGGCGTTGTGAACATCTATAAACCATAATGCAAAATATATATTTAAGTATCCATCCACCCATTTATTTCTGTAGCTCACCATCCATAACAAAAAAAATTGAAGGTCTTCTATGTAATGGCAGTAGGTGCGCTATTGTGCATACCAACAAACATTGTCAATGTTGATGTTTAGTTATTATAATTTATCATATTTTGCTGTATCGAAAACTTATACTTAATTAGGTTTTGTAAAAACTAAACTTAAAGAAAAAGTAGTATTTAAAAAAAAAAAATAAATAATTTAGTTGGGATACTCAGTACCCTCACGTCGCTTTCCAAATAAAGTACTGATTATGTTTAATATTCCGTAGTGTAGTTTAATTTTAAATAGTTTTCTAAAAGAGTTATGAAAAATATTCATTCTTTAGAGAAATTAAAAACAATATTTGATTATTTATTGAAAAAATAATAAACCGTTACGGTCTGTGTGTTTGTTAAATACAATAACTCAGTGAAAATTTAATAGGGCATGATAAAAAAGTCAATATAGAAGTGACTTTAAATAAGTTCTTTGTGTCAATAAAAACATTCTTAAATGTTATTGTTATTTTAATAACGGTGACGACAAACGACTAACGAGCATACTTGAACAGTATTCGAACAGCGTTGTTGTTATGATTTGATGAGAACACATATATAAGTAGAGTACATAAAAACGTTTAAATATTTATAGTTAACCGTTCTTGAAACGTCCGTTAAACTATAATAAATTGAAATAATTATATGATATTATATTGCAGCATAGTCGACAACCACTTTCGCCTAGCTCGTTAGTACATTTTTATCACTGGTGTTGTACACATTTGTTAATCAATTAGAATTAATGTTATTGTACAAGTATTTCAGTCTCGTGGTATTCATCAAAAACTTATAATTAATACTATTATTTTAACGACATTTCTACTGATTCTATTGGGGTCGTAATATTTTAGTTGTTGGATTTATTGCACATTACTGTCACCTATACGCAGTACTTGATAGTTGAGTATCGATTAATAATAATGTAATGTTGGATAATTATACGGTTATTACTGTAACATTCTTATTCGGATAATATATCTGTTCATTTTTTTTTAGGAAGTAATAAACAGCAACACATATTTATTTATTTTTTTTTTTTTTTAAGTAATAACATTGATTTTATATTATAAAATCAATGGTAATAATCAACTACTCATATTAATACATAAACAATATAACCGTACGACATTGACCGTTGATTTTTCGCATTACAGTCGGGTAAACATCGTCGTAGCAGAGGTCGAAAATCGCAAATGAAACAGAATTAAGAAATATATATTTATGAATTACGGAATATATCTGAAAACATGGAATGATTTATATCGACAGCGAACATACGCATTTACTTCTTAATCGGCCGTACATATCATTATGTATGAGTATACGATATCTGCATGAACGATAAATTACGGCGTTACGTTCTTAATACATATTTTTTAATCCAATTTCCGTTCGAACCGTACTTATACACGCGCGCACACAGCGCGTTGCATAACAAAACGTTGCGCAGTGTCCTGTGTTTCGGTTAAAAAGCAATCTTTGTACAGATCGCGCGTATTTCAGTGCCGACGACGACGTGACCTGCCAGCGCCCTCCGTAAGTCATAAGTTAGGTTTATACGGAATGCAATACTGCTGTTCCGTCCCCCTTCGCAGGGAAGATCGCTAAAACACTTAAATACCAGATGAATAAAACACTCGTCGTCGACCTCGTTTGCGTTGAGAGTGTCGTAGTATGCGTTTTTATTTTTTAGACGGTAAATTTCATTTTTACCGCTAGAACTAAAACCCGGCTGACGTCTCGAGGTCGAAACGATCGACGTACATAATTATTGTAGTACGTACGAGTATGTTTACGAATCGCCGTCAATTTAAGTTTTTGTTGTAAAATCGTATATTCCATTTTCCGGAAAGAAATCTCGTGTACGTGTGCGGTTATCACGTTACTACGTGCCCGGCCTGTGGATTCGTGTCGCACGCTGATAGTGATGAGCAAAATTAATTATTCTGCAAGACCAAGGTTACAATGGCTGTGCATTACCAAGACCAATATCAAAACAAGGATCTTGCAGTCTAGCAGTTTTTATTATAATTTTTTTTTTTTTAAAAAAAACATTTGGTGTAGATTAAATAAGGATGCAATATTTATTGATAAATAATTTGACGTGCGACGCGACAAACAAGGAATTATTGAAAACAATATTAGAATTAATTGTATCAAGTGGAAACCTACCGTAGGATGTTTATTTTTGTGAGTCGCAGATGAATGAAATTTTATCGTACACACGTTCGGATTCCGTTACACATGAAACACGTGGTTGTACACACAGTTTTAGGTATTGGGACGGTGGCGTCGGAAAAATAAACACGTGTAAGTTCACAGCGAACCGAACGGATAGCCGAGTATTTTTTTTTTCGACGGGAAGTTAATATCATAACTTATATAACTCGTAAGCTACAAACGCGCAAGGGTGTGAAGGACTCCAGTGATTGGTACGGGGTAACTCTATGTGTGTGAGGGCACGCAAGTGTGTGTAGGATGTCATAATGGCATAAAACCGTTCCATTGACGGGCAATAATAAAACAATTCGAACCAACTATTACCGGAATAAAAAAAAAAATCGAATAAAAATGTGTTATGAAAATATGTCGAACGATAACGACAACAACAGCAAATAGCGTTGACGTGACTAATGATGTTTTCAACATAAATGAAAATTGGGAGTAGCGAAAAATAAAAATAAACCAGATAAATCCGCTTTTCGAGGATGAAAGGTAAATATTTTGGTGTAGAAAATGAGCATGGTGTTGAGAGAATTTTGGGGTGAGCTATTGAGGATTATTGGACAGTAGAAATGGAAAATAGATTACTATCCAGATGCTTGCAACGGAAATGAGTCTGGTGAGATTAATGTTTGAAGCGTGACACACGCAAAAAAAAAAGAAAAAAAAGAATATATCACAGTGTAATGCTGTGTTTTCGAAACGTGAAGTACTATGAGGACTTTCAGATAAGACGTAAGATAAAATAAAATAAATCGAGTCGGAGAGTAATTTTTTCCGAGCTAATGAGAAACATTACTATTTTCCTCACTAAAAAATAGGTCCTCCGACTGAATTTCCGCTGGACGATTCTTATATATTCTTCGTGACGCATAATTTATATTAAATTCCATCTCGGCGCAATGCACGTACGGTAATATTATATATATATAATATACCATCTAACCGGACGATAGATACACTTAAACTTACAAACAGTACTTTGGGTTCGTACGGAATTTGATATAATAATATTAGTGTCGAGTAACAGCATTTTTTTTTTTTTTTTTGTTTTCGGTGGATACAATTTCAACCCGTTCGTTTGATAATTGACGAAAAACATACCACTTAAACGGATCGAACCGATTACACATCGGAAGCCAACCATCTCAGTACTGCGTCCCGAAATCAAAAACAACGTTTCAAAGGTTACGTTTTGGGTAAGAAATTAGTTATCAGTTTGGTGGAAAACGAAAAGCGAAAATTTTGATTTCGAGTAGCTGAGCTGACGGAGCTCATACCGGAAGCGGCAAGAATATATTATTGTACACGCCCGCGCACCGTGTACCGCCGTCGGTTTTTTAATATTCTACATTATATATCGTTCGAAAATGATTTATTCGCGGGAGCTACGCCATTTCCCCGTGTCTTCTTAATAATCCGAAGACGTTAATAGCGAATATTATGATGACGTCTTAATTAAAACACGCGCACGCATAATGTCTTCGCCGAGTGGCTCGACCGTACCGCTGTGACGTCTTGTGAGCGTTGTCTGCGGTTCGTTAAACAAAATATAATGCATTATTATTGTTGCCATCGCCTTTCGAAACGCATCCGCACCAGATACGGTTTACGATTAAACGGTCGTCGAACTGAAAATCTTATTGGCGAAGACGTTTGGTCTTCCTCGTCGCCGTGCGGATAAGAACGATACATTTTATTGTTAGCCGTCACGTGTGACATACATTACCGTATGGGTATAGCTGTAACGCGAGTGGGCGGTACTGGATTTTACTTAAAAATCGAGCAAGCGAAATACGTGTACAACTTCGTAAGACCGATAGCGATTTGAATACATTTACGTGTTATGCACTCCATCATCACTAAACATCTTATTTTTGCTGTACGAATATTATGAACATGTTTTTATTTTTTTATTTTTATAAGTACAACAACGCGAGAATAAAAAATAAATAAACAAAAGATAATGAGTAAGGGATTTCTAAAAAGTTAGTACTCACAAAAACGCTGTGATCGGATTTCGGTTTGTTCGAAAACAGTTAACACGTTGTTAAGCTTATTTGTTTTTTTGTTTTTTTTTTTTAAATAACTAACCAACGCGCATGCGTAAAAACAATAATAATAACCTATAATCTCATTGCTCCTATTTTAATTGATTAATATAGATTGAAAAAGATCTCTATATAGCTTTTAGAACCGTCCTGCCATTAAGCTTTCGCTCGTCCATATATATGATATTTTTATTTTTCTTTCATTTTGATGTGATGCTTTTCTTAAATCTGATTTATAATCAATGGTCGTACATACATATTGTTAATACATTTTTGTTTTGATGTCAAATTATGATATTATAAAACGAAAAAATTGTAATGCATCATTTATATATATTGAATAATACATCTACCGTGTTTTTCGTTCATCGCCCTTCCAAATGACTCTAGAGACTTGTGTTAGATGCAAAATTGCTTCCGGCCCGTAAAGTTTGAATACTCCTTCGTTCTAGGAAATAATTTTACTCAGGTGCCCAAGTCACAGAAAAATCTCACCCCCGGCTAGGTGCATATAATTTGACATACTGCACCGAGGATAATTGGCATACATCATGTAACATTACATGGTAATAGAACATCAGATGTCGTTATTATTATTGTTATTATATTTATCGTGAGTTTTGCGATTGACGGTAAGGGAGGAAAACTCGTGTTTGGAAAATAATAATAACGATGATGATGATGATGATGATGATGATGATAATAATGTCTCTATTATCTGCGTTTGCGTTTACGATTCATTAAACCGGGCGGGCGCGTTATTCGGGGCGAACGAATTTTTGTTGTTTCAGTGCGCGGGCGTACAGAATAAATATTGCACGCGCGGGGGTGGGTTTGATGCGATGATTCCGCGAGCGACGGGGGTAGACGCAGAGCACCGAAACACTGGTGGAGGGGGCGCGATGCGATAAATTTCGAAACAGTCGTGGCGCGAAATCGCTGGCAAACACAGGCGATCCGTCCGTCGCCGCTCAATTAATTAATCATAAACCGAGAGTTTTATACACATATTACAATAATTAAATGCAAACAATGAATCATTTATGGTCCAAGGGGCTCTGCCGGGGACCGGGCGCGGCGGGCGAGTGGAATAATCAAACGCCACGCGCAGAGCAGGGCAAGACGCGTACGCGCGCACACACGCGATATGCCAGCAACACCCGAGCTCGGTTGCTGATCTATGCGCGCGGCGTGTGGGCCGGCGGGCGCGGGTGTGTGTTTGCCCTCTTTCCCACCACCGACCGATGCCAACCCCCGCGACGCCGGTCCTGTTCGCGT
Organism: Sipha flava; assembly: GCF_003268045.1. Classification (NCBI taxonomy): domain Eukaryota; kingdom Metazoa; phylum Arthropoda; class Insecta; order Hemiptera; family Aphididae; genus Sipha; species Sipha flava. The sequence continues at coordinate 466,524 of NW_020273087.1, forward strand.
ATACAATTTACCCCCATCTGCGGTGTTGTAGGCACGTAAAACCTTTCGGAAATCGCCGGTAACGCTGACGCTGTGCGTTCGTCGCCCGAAGGGGTTGGTGCGCGCGGCGATGACGCGTACGCGTTATCAGAAGAATAAACTTTTTAATTTTTTCATTACATTGTTTTCGTTCCTGGAAGTTTTCCAGATGATACGGAACGCGCGTACCTCGAACCGTCCTACACCACGGTACGTTTTTTTTCGGGATTTTCACCGGCCGACTAACCGTTTTCCTCTCGAAACAGTCATCGCATGTGCGCGGCATTATACGTATCACACGGTATCAACACGTAAAAGATCGATCAAACGTTCTACTATGTGCACGAGCTACGGGTTTTCCGTTACCGAAGTAATCGATATTCCGTACGTTCCGTTCTAACCTGTCCGAAATCGGTTAGTAGAAGGACTACACGTGTCCCCGTCGTTCACCTTCAAACTCGACGTCAACACAAAAACGTTTTTTTTTTTTTTTTTTTTTAAAAACCTGAGCAGGAAATGTTCACCGACAATCGGTGCTTCTCGAACTGGTCGTACTGCGAACGAACACCGTCTTGTCGACACCGAAACGTACACGATGGTATATTTTCGTCTTCACCGGTCGCCGAAAACGCATTCAGTCGACGGCGCGGTCCTAGACCCCGACCTGCTGCTGGTGACACATCCGCCGTCCATGGCGAACGGTCGAAACTCGTCGGCCGCACAACATACCGTAAAAACGTATAGGCCGCGCGGCACAGCTTATCGTTTCCGATTTGTTGTTGCACGCGTACGAACGCGACATCGCAACAGGGCACGTGCGCACCGCCGACCGACGTTATCGCGTGCGATTTACGTGTGATCTACGGCGTACGCGCGGACGAACGCATTGGAAACGGTAAATGTACCGACCGGTCGATTAAACGCGCTCGACGTTATCCGCCGCGGGGCTGCTTTTCAATATCCTCCGGTCCGTCCGGTGCAACTGTTTTACGCGCAATGTACGCCGTGCACACGGATGGTACGTGCACGTTAATGGGCTGTGAACGTCCGTTCGACGGTAATCGTATCGCCGCGATCGACGTCGGCTTAAAATAACACGCGAATCGTGCGCGCAAATCGACACTGACGCGGTCGTGTGCGCGAAACCAATAAACATAATACGAACGCGATGGAACGCGCCGCGATAAGGCGAAGATCGATTTAATTATAAGCCGAAAACGATGAAATACGAATCGGTGTTCGTGAACGCGGCCGGTAAACGTTGTGCGACGACGTGGTGGTGACCATCCCTTTCAAACGGTACCGCACGGACCGCAGAGAGCCGACGGCTCGAATAACGAATCACTACGGTGCTCGAAAAATAAAAATAAAACGTGGAAACAAATACAGTTCCGCCTCATTCGTCACCATAGCGTTCGACGGATGATGAGGATTTATTGTGAAATCATCGAAACCGCCCCGGCGATCGTTTTCCTCGTTTCGAACGACCAATTAAACGAACGAATAGAGAATATCCGTCCGATCGCGTTCAAACACATCGGAGAAATCTAGGTTCGAAACTCAAGTATAACTCTCAGTACAAAAATGCGTGATGGTGTTCACCACGAGACGAAACGCGAATTCACTAGCGTTCTCCGTTCTCGCCCGAGAAACCCTTTGTCTCGGGCATGAAACACCGACACGACGAACGGGGAACAGACGAGATTGAGAACGAGACGACAAGAGACTATTCACGTTTCTCGCCGTTAACGTGGATTGATTGCATTGTACGCGTCTTATATAATTTCAACGACGAGTGCATTATTTCTTTGGCGAGGGGTTGGGCCGGGGGGATGGTTGTTGTTTCGTTTTCGGATCCTATGCAACAATAATACTATAAAACGTATACATATGTATACGCGCGCTCACTAATTTGTCGGTGCTGACGACGGACGGGATGGTGTGCGGGGGGCAGGAAAAAGCCCCGCGCTCAAATGCCATCAATAACCCTGCAGACAACTGCTCCTACCTCCTGTTGGGAAACATAAACAATTTATTATAGACGTTTTACAAGAAAGCATTATTTATTATACACACGGTTATCCGGCAGAAACGAAAATACTGTTACCTACGTTTTCAACTCAAACAAATAAGGCGCCGGTTCTTTTTCTTTTTTTTTTTTTAATTTATTAAGTACTCCGCGTCAAATACGCTTTGTATGCCGGCGACGTTCGAACCGTTTCTTCGTATAAAAACGCTTTCGGTACTATACAAATACGTGTGCTACGATATATTATGATATCGTGTACCTACCCACACGGTGATTTGGATCAAGTTTTCATCACGTCCAAAAGGACTGATTGAAAATAAATTACCATCTACTTACCACGAACAAGCATTCGGTGATATGTAATTTTTCAACGACATTCTTAAAACCATAAATTGTTTGTTTTCACAAATCTAACCTTTAACTATAATTATGGTCACTAACAATGTGTGGAATATGTTAAATACTTCTCTGTATTACCCACGTACTGTTTTTTGTTAGCAAATAATTAAAAACCATACTTAAGCCGTATTACATAAGATAAAATTCTGTGTTTAACTTTAAGTGTAACTTTCTTTTAATGAGACTTTTGAACGTCTAGAATTACTGTAATAATTAAATTATACTTATTATATCACTTAACATTTAATTTATACTACGTAACCGAATTTAAGTTTTTTACCTACACACACATGTATATTTTATGAAATTTATAGATACATAAATGTACATTCGATGATCAAAATAAAATTACATGTTCATCTAAGTAACAGTATGTGAAAACTTAAAAATAAATATATGTTTGATGTAATTATGTTATTATTCATATTTTACGAAATTATAGTATTAATTTAGTCCGTTTTAATAAACGGATAAGAGCTATTTCTAGTTTTTTGTCAGAAATTAAAACACGTGAATTTTATCATATGCAGGTTCTCACGCTTAATATTGACCAGTTAAATTTAACATTTTACTAATGATGGATGAAATTCAAGTATTTAATAATTTCATTGTTCCGTCGCTCACGTATTATTATTTCGAAACCTTCAATTGTTTCTATTTTGACGACGGAAATTGAAATTTTTGAAAATAAAAATGCCTAATCAAATAAATTTTATCTAGTGAGATCCAACGTCAACAATGAGATTCAACAAAAAAAAGAAAACTATTGCTGCTCATTATTATTTCACTCGTCGACTTCTTAACGCATACAATCGTTGTATTGTAATCCTATCGCATAGAAATTGCTATGCGATAGGATTACAATACATCATTTTACATCATTAATGATGTTAAACCTTGTTAAAGTGAACAGTTGAGCCATAATTCTGTTAATGCGTTCAAAGTAACAAAATTATTAACAGCGATTGAAAATTCATAATGTACACAAATTCGAACGCGTCTCAAGTTTTTTCGGTACAGTAAATGTTTTGATCCCGTGTTTCACGAGACCTTTTACACTCCACTTTGGCGATGTTATCGTGTGTATAAAAAAATTCTGTCTTCGAACACGTATCCGAAACACATACGTGAAAGAAAAGCCACGTCGATTGAATTTTCCGTTTAAAAAATAATTTTTAGGGAAATCGGTAAGCGCGAGCGTACTACTATTGTTTTGTTCTTCGTGAGTTCAAACGAATACGGTAACTGCGCGACACGAGAGCAGTACGTTCCGTTCAACGAGAATCACATTGAAAATCCGACTTAAGATCGGAATTCAAAGGGTCTCCGGGAAACGACGTCCGCACGTAAATATAATACGTACGATACGCGCGCGCGGTACGGAGGGGGGGGCGATGTTCGTCATAGCCGTACCGCCTGTGTTTATTGATTATTTATTTATTTATTTTTTTTTTTTTTTTCATTTTTATCGTCCGCTATTAAGTACGGCGGGAAAAAAACGAAAGCGAAAACGAGAGGAGAGCGGGAAAAAAAGATACTCTCTACGGCGGAGGGCTACGGCGAAAAGTGGTACGCCTAGACCGGTGCGACGGGGAACGGAGCAAAGGGGTCGGGAAACTTTTGTCGTCCGGTCGGCCGCGTCGAGGAAATGAAAATCGCATCCTAGGCCATAAATTATGCACGCGTTTTCCCCGGCAATTTCGAACCCGGAACACGAGCGCGCGCGCGGGTCGCATTAAACGTCAGTTAAAACTTCCATAACCGGTGCGAGAGCGTCGGAGAAACACTGTCCGCGATTACACGAGCACACCGTACATCGAGACTCGCATAGGTCCGATAGCCAGGACCGTTCCGAAGATGAAAATCAATGAGGGAGGATGAATAATATGAAAAATGCCGACTACAATTTTTTTTACTCAATGTAGACGTATTTTTACTTTTTAACGTGTATTTACGTGTCAGTGTCGCACGTTATTAAAATTGACGGTTTAATTATATATATATATATTATATTATATAATCAGTATTTATATAAATTTTATTCGTGTATACACTGTGTTACGAAAAATGTAATGTTTGTTTTCCGTAAGTAAAATTAGGTCCTTTTAGGCTATAATGAAACAAGTCCGACTGTCAACTGGTGTTTTTGTTAGGTAGGAGTGAGGCCCCCCCCCCCCCAAGACCCCCATTCGGAACGGCTAGCCGATAGCGGCACCTCATTCCTCCGCGTCGACGTGTACTACCTGCCACTTGCGCGCACGCACCACCGCCAACCCGCTCGTAAATTCCTACCCGGTCGCGCGCGAACTTCCCGTGCCCGATGGCGAGATCGTACCTAACCGTTAATGATCGCGCGACGGTCACGATGTGCAAGAACAATAATTAACGACGTTTTTATCCGTCCGTTTTCAGGTGATGTCCAACCTACCGGTGGGCCACCAATAAAAATACGAGTAATATCGATATTCATCTGTTAAAGTTATTCTGTTGCGTATAGCAGGTAGTAATCATTAAATTTGTTTTCAAATATATTATAGACTACTAAAAATATTATGGATCGTGGTGGACAGTAAACTTTTTTTTTTATTAATTTTTTTCGAGTTCTATACGTTTTATTTTGTTTTCAGTTGAAACAAAAAGTGTTCACGTCGTATATGACGTATGCAATCGACGTCGTACGAAAAACCCTTTTCCCTTTAAACGATGTAGTTATATATGAAAAACAAACTTGCACGTTAAAAATACATTTTTTTGTTTGTAATGATTTGACAAACATCCTAGACGTATATGCTGTATTTACTGTGTCTCCCGATACACAACCGTTTCTTGATGGCGATACACGCATACTTTTTTACTTTTAATCGTCAAAACAACAACGTAACACGTATAACACTAGCGCGCATGTATTTCGAATAATCTCGTACTATTCAAAAGTGAAAAAATAAAATAATACGTTCGAACCACCGACGTTTTTTATGCGCACTAATGAAAATACTGAATAACCATTTTTTTTTTTTTATTTTTTATTCCCATTGTTATTATCATTACAGTTATTGTTTACCAGAAATTATACGAGAAAAATATACAATTAAAACGTGGTATTGATCGTAGAGAAAATTATAAAAACCATTTCGTGAAATTGAAGAGCCGTATAACTTTTCGGGTACGCATACCCATAAATACATCGAAACTGAACGGAGTTGCTAAATGAAAAATAATACTTTCTCTTCGTGATTAAATACCCTTAAAGGAAAAAGCTTTTATCGGTGTAAATATTAGGATTTATCAAAAATATAAAATAAAGAAAACGATATACTACGGTATTCGATACAATTTTATATGATTTACTTAAGTTGATATTTAGGAACAATAACTATATAGCGATAACCAGTCTTGTAAAATATACTTTTTAAAAGTATTCAAATCAAAATACAGATACCCATTTTCAAAAGTATTTAAAATATGTACTTGAATAATTGATAAGAAAAGTATTCAATTACAAAATTTTTATGTGCCACACAAAAATATTGATTTTATTTATATAGCTTGGATAAATAATTAATTAATCTTATTAATATAATCTATATATATATATATATATATATATATGAAAATCTCGTGTCACAGTGTTTGTGAACATACTCCTCCGAAACGGATTGACCGATTTTAATGAAATTTTGTATATACATTTGGTAGGTCTATGAATAGGTTCTTATATATTTTTTAAACTTCTAAGTGCTATTGTTTAATACATCGTAGTTTAATTTAATAATTTTTGATCCGGTCGATAACTGCGTAATTGAAAATGAATTATTAAATAATACTATTAAAAACTATTTTATTATTGGTATTAAATGACAGGTTTTGCATAAATATTAAACAAAATAGATCCCGCAACAGGGCCAAAACAGACGAGAATGTTAGTTCAAAGGATTATTATGCATATTAGTTGATAATTAGATGCGATCAGCACAACGTTATCTACGATGTTGTGAGTTCTGTCAACAGTTCATGGTCGACATGTATGTAAAGATAGAGAGCGAACGATTACGATATTTGCGATCCAATTAAAAAAAGCTGCGTGCGGAAGATTCTCAAAACAATTTTTAAATATCGTTGATGGGAAAATTACTACAGATGAAACGGGATGCGAGATGGTCTCATTGACCAGATATTTCCCAATGTACACAGACAATACACAAATCATGAGTGGCTGGCAGAAAGAGCAATTTTAGCAGCAAAATATGTGGACGTCAAAGAATTGAATCTCAAGATACAACATTTGTAACCAGGAGACTTGGTGTCATACAAATCAATTGATACAGTTTGCAATGCTATTAAAGCTGTAAATTATCCAACAGAGTTTTTAAAGTCATTGGATTTACTAGGCGTGCCACTGCATAATTTACAACTGAAGGTTGGATCTCCGGTTATTTTGCTTCGTAATTTGAACTCACCACAATTGTATAACGTCAAGCGATTAGTCATTAAAAAATTAATGAAAAATGTTATCGAAACCATCATTTTATATGGAAAATTCCGAGATGAAAATATATTATTATCGCGAATCCCTATTATACCCACAGATGTGCCGATACAATTTAAATGCCTTTAATTTTCAATTAGATTAGCATTTGCAATGACTATCGATAAGTCTCAAGACCAAACGATGTCTGTCTGTGGCTTAGATTTGAGTACATCATGTTTTCACTCGGACAATTAAACGTGGCGTGCTCTCGAACCATCCAGTTTGTGTTGGCGAAAGATGGGATAACAAAAAATATTGTACACTCTGTTGTATTAAGGGATTGATATTGTTTTTTATTAATATTGTCATAATTAGGGATATATATAATTTTAAAGGATCAATTTTAATAAATTATTAAAAAATAAATGTTTGATGTTTTTTCATTTTATATTTCGTCACCGTTCACAATGATTTTCGTAAACGCAGTTATAAAGTGATATCGTTACACAAGACCCTTAACGATTACCGAGTATACGCCCCAATCCGCCATAAGTGAACACGTGCCAGAAGTTTTTCTTTTTACACACTGTGACGCTGACGATTTCAATTAAAGTTGATGATACATCAATGCACACTCTCCTACGCCCACGCAATACCCGTAGCGGGTTTGGTAAATTGAGTTCCATTTTATTAATTTTAGGTTAACTGAGTTCCATCCCCACCAAAAAAAAAAAAAAAGGTAAATTGAGTGCCTCGTATAAAAATTAAATCGGTAAATTGAGTCCCTTGTATAAAAATTAAAACGGTTATTTGAAATATGGTGAAATTCCGTTTTTTTTTATTTAACAAACTTTTAATTATAATAACACAATTTTATACTACGTACATTAAACTTACATTTATCAGTTATCACATATCACATCCGGCGGTGTTGTAGATAGTTAGGTACTTAAAAAAATTTCGCGTAATAATACGGAGCGAAATATTTAACGATGTAACGCTAAGATACACTTACCTATCGTACTCGGTAAATTTATAACCATATCAATGATTATATGTTATTTTTAATTTAAATATATTTAAATACATTTAATAAATTAAATATTTTAGACGGGATTCAATTTGCCGCTTTAGCTGTTATACGAGAGACTCAGTTTACCAATTTCGAAAAAAGATAAATTCGTTTGGGACTCAATTTACTTACACCCGTTCGTACATATTTGAATAATAAACTTTGAATATATTTTTAAAATCCATAACTTTACTGTCAAAGATACCCTTGCTGTCGACAAACATTTCTAGGATAGCAAAGATACTCCTCGATACCCCTTAGTGATTCCTATGGTCACATGAATGCGACAGAATTTCGACGTGCGATCACATTAATACTTTCGATTGCGTGACACCGTTCTTCGCCTGGTTTTTATCCGGACAATAGTTTTGAAAACGACTCACGGGCCGCACATATTTTCAACGGTTAAAAAATACTCTTATGTGTAAATCACGTGATTGACCGATCACTAATTAACGATTTGTGGTTGTAAAGTTGCAAGCGGTTCTTGGTTCGTAAAATAGTAATACCAAATTCGACTAAAACGGAACGGACAGATACGACGTGTTTTATTTGTATTCATTCGATTCGATTTGGAGTTTAAGAACTTGGACTCGGTGTTAACCGCTGGTCAATCCTCATACCACCGTCTTGCGGTCGTTGTGCGTTTGACTTTGGCGCTTCGCGGGGAGGTCGAGCAGGAAGGGGCTGACCCTTCGATATAATCTCGTACGACGCGACGCGACGATCCTGTACGTCTTTGTAAATGATTTTTCATCTCGTGGACAATGTGCTGGACGACGTAGCGGAGGAAGCTGCGCGCACATCACCGAGACCCATCGTCCCGGTATCGTACGTATATGTGTACGAATGTCACGAACCGATAAATCACGACCGGGCCGTCATTTTTCGGGAATCCGCTGGACCGTAAATCCACCGCCGGGTCCATCCCCGTGCACTTTATATATACACTTCGTCGTCGACTCGCCGATAGACTCGCACGCAGTATTAATGGTCCGCGTGGGGGCGAACGTAACGCGTGGAAAAAATAAACACAGTTCTCATCCCCCCTCCAAGGACGCTCGTCTCACCACCGCCCACGACGTTATCGGCTCGTTGGGTTTTGGTGTTTTGTGAGACACGCACGGCAAGTACGACGCGAACGGCTGCGTAACGAAATGAATTCTGATACAACCCCTTTCGTAACGAGTTGAGTCCCGGGTCGTTTTTAGACATATAACCGATTGAGTCGGATGAAATTAAAAAAAAAAAAAAAAAAAAAAAACATTTCCGTTCCTATTTTTACGGACTTGGAACTGTCTGTGTAACGGAAAAATGCTACAGGCATGGTTAACTATATTTTTTTTAATATTTTATAATCCAATAATGTAGGGGTATAATATAATACGAATAATTTAATCATTTAACGCGATTATCATGTACGCATCCGGGGACGGATTGGCGAAAAAAAATTCACCAGGAAATTATTTAATGGGGTGACGCTTGGGTATTGAATATTCTACAAACCGTATAGGTCAGGGGTGCCAAACCTCCGTGTACCGTATGCCATGTCGATAAATAGCAATTTTAGCACTTCAACGTTCAACTGGTTCACCCGATAACAACAATAACACAATTAAATAACTTTTAACATTTCCAGGGACGCTGAAAGTACCTACACATTTTAACATTCACTTTAAGCAAAATTTTTGATCGATATATTAAATGTATTTTATTTAGAATTGTCATAAAGCTTTCCAGAATATTGTTCCTAACAATTGTTTTACGTAATTTTAGTAAGCATTTTTAAGCTCGCCTGGAGTCGCTCGGATTTGAAATCGCACGAAATACTACAGTTGATTTTTTTTTTTAATTAACGATTTTTTTTTTTTTTTTGATTTTTTATAATGAGAGTATTTTCTTTTGTTCGTTCATGAAATTTTATAGTGTTTATATATCCACCCACCTACATCATAAAACTACAATGGGTTACATTAATTTATTATTATTATTATTTTTTTAATATTATGAATTCATTTTACCGTTTTAAAACTGCTGTGCCGAATGGGTAAAATGAAATAAAAAAAAGCGCTGTAGGTTTTTTTTCCCAACCAAAATGTATGTGTATAATTAATTATACGTATCTTACTCAGCCAATTTATAAATAAAGGCGTCGTAACATGTACATGACGACACAACATCATAATGTCTACCTTCACCACGATAAATTGTTAAAATTAATGTCTACATGGTTAGTGACTTATAATGCTTAGGTTGAGACGGTTTTAATAACGTTATAATGTACTCGTTAACAATTTATTAGCGCTTGACATCTGTACACAACTTTTTTTTTTATGATACTATTTATATACAAATCTAAATAATTCAACGCGTCCCAACGAAACGCCGAACAGTTTTCATTTAGCCTAGGATTTATAATATATTTAATTGCCAAACGATTTGTGTGTATAATATTTTTGTTTCACGTACTCTCGATGAATGTCAAAAAATGCTTTTACGTAAAACTTATAAGTTAAGAATATCAAAATATTAGTATTTTTGTTTAAATGATAACAATTATTACTAATCATTTACTACTTATAATGTATTATAATTATACGTAATTATAAACTCATAATGCCATTTCGATGGATTAAAATGTTCTATTCAATCACGTCCGTCGAATTAATTTTTACGCGCGTTTAGTAGTTATTCACTATATATATCACTAACCGTTCAGTAACTGCACAATAATAATAATAATAATAATAATAACGAGTACAATTATAAGCCAAATAAAAATTTTTTTGACATTCTGTCGAAATCCATCTAAAGTGCAGAGTTTAATGGTACCAAGAATGCAAATGGCTTTGCAAAGCCAAACCATGGTTTGAAGTTTGTTCGGAATTTTTCAAAGCTTTTGTTAAAAAGTCTAATTCATGAGAAAACTTTGCAGCATTTCAAAGAGGCTGAGCGGTGACGACATTGCATTGTTGGCAGATGAACCGATTTCTGGAACAGATAATTGTGTCGTTTTGAAGACGCGTTTGACAATTTCATTCTCTTTTCTTTCGCACCGTTTCTTCGAACAGAAATATTTGATAACGTTTGCGCGCGCCTGTACATATTTTGGTGTACACAAACTTTGGATAAAAATATTTTTTTTTAATTATTGAAATTATTTTGAAACAACAAGAGGGTCGAGAAAGGAGAGAGCGAAAAAAAAAGCAATTTTACATGCTTTCGGTTCCTCGATAATCGGAGTAGGTAGGCACGTCAATATGGGCTGAAGAGCTTTTTCATTTAGCGCAATCAGTAAATCCAAATGATTTGTTTGTTGAACGGTCCCGGGAGTTTTGTCGAAATTAATTCGGCAACATTTTTTTTATACAAACAAATTGGATTACACAAGTGAACAGTTATACGTTTACATTAATACAATATATATTATTTTTACTTTTGTGTGTTGTAACGAATAATAAGATAATCAGAATATACTGCTGGTATTTATTTATAAACGTTTGTTAATATCCGAGGGTAAGTCGTATATATGTTTACTGTTGTATTATGCAAACGTTATAAATGTATATGTATAAGGAATATCCCAGGTAATATTAAGGACTGCTATAATCAATAACTTTTATGTATAATTTCTGATAATCTGAATAACAAAATCAATAGGCATCTAATGAAAATTAAGTTAAATAAACGATCGCGTTACAGTTATACTATTGTGTATCTTAAAATCTTAAATAAATTACAATTGCAACTACCTACTTCTTAGTCGGACATCAGTAGGTAATATTATACGAATATCACGAATGCGGCAACATACGAATAAACTGAATAAACTGAAACGTAACGTCGAAACCAAAGGCGAATTAAAAATATAAAAAAAAAATAACGTTGAAACAATTTGACTGTTAGAAGAGACGGACGGGATGCGTAGGGAATAAAATGAATACAACATTGTACAACTGACATTTTCGTTGGCGCGAGGAAGGGGAGTTGAACAATGTGTGCGACCACAGTAATACGTAGTTGTAGCTGGTTATTGATTGCACGTCAATTAAAAGCAAATAATCGTGACGCCAGCGATAAGAGAGGTTGGACCAACAGGTTAATTACGTTAAATACGTGACGTATAATGCGATTAATTACGTCATAATGATCATAATTTGTCGAGATTGAAATGTGATTTGAAAAAACGATCTACACTTTGAGAACCGAGTCATTTCTGTTTAATGCGGAAATAAAAAAAGCAAATATAATACAACGCCGAATCGTTGTATAACTTGAACAAAAGCGAATTTTTTAACACCGCGATCGCGCTGTAAATATAACCGTATGTTCGTAGTGATTACAAATCGCCCGTAAAACTTGTAGGCGTCTCCAAAACCAACCACTCTGCAAAGTACCATCTGTGTTCGCGGTTTCCAATGGTTTGTCAGAGGTGAAGAAACCTCAGGAGCAATGTTTGCAACCCGAAAAATTGAGAACCCGAATAAAATTAGCAAACGGTCGTACAGACTTGTACCCGAGAGGTAGTCGTGTTAAATATAAATCGATCAAAAACTCATTCTCCGGCTTTCAGCGGGCACTCACGCCAATAATAGTGGAACTCGACAGTGGCGTACTTACGTTTTCCATCCGTAGTGCCGAATAATACGGTATTTTAACCAGATTATAAAATTATAACCCTGCACTTGTAAGAAATACTAAGACCCGTCAGCGCTATCAAATACAACGTACATAATCAAAGCACTTCATACGATTTTCGATTTTTACCGTCGTTATATAGTGTAACTGCCAACGTAAGATCTTGAGTAACATAGACGGTACGAATTGAAAAAGTTATCCAACATGGGCTATTCAAATAGAACTGAAAACTTTAAATAGCTGAAAAACTAACGATCTGCACCAGTTTTCGTTCGCATTCAGCGTTGAAAAATACGTGGGATCGAAAAAAACGTTTCCGAAATTAAGAGTGCCGATGACATAGAAATATGTCGTGATATAATATCATAAAGTACTATAAATAATTGATGACTTAATGGTTACGTATCCTTTTGATCGCGGTAATTGATTCCGTAAGACCGGCGTTTTTCAACCTATAATATTCCACGCATTAGTATACACACTTGTAGATTCAGAAAAAAAACGTACGCTCCTTTCCAAAATTAATTTCAATAAGGAGTTGTTGACTTCGTTCATAAATTTTTTTGAGTAATAAATTAAGTTGAAACCCTTAAACAGAACTAACACTGGTCGCTATCAATTTATTCCGTTTTTTTCGGTCATGTAAATCATTTCAAGAAAAAAAATAACACACACACCGTGATAACTTTTTGCGCTCGCCCAACGATGTTTTCACATGCCTACGTTGGAAACGATTGCATTTCTCCGAGCTAACGAACGCTAATCAACGTGTTATACAAACCATAATTTTACAAAACCGACGAAAAATCGTACGAATCCATCGATCCAGCCGAGGCGTACGCATTTTTACGAGCCCAAGCGAATAGCGTTCGTGATCCGCGCGTGTCATTAACCGCGTATGGCCCGTTCTATACCGTCGAACACTGCGTTTATTAAAAACCCATTATCCCGTACATACCTCGCGGAGTATTGTTATACTATCTATTTGCACCGTTATCGCTTATTACGTTTTACACATTTCCACGTCGATTACCAAACCAACTTCGTGATTACGGTCGGACCTGTACGCCCTATTTACGTTTATTAGTACACCGCGCGTCACCCAAATCCGCAGTGTACAGTAAATTGTTCGTTATTACGTCGTGTAGATGCTGAATCGATACAGGAGAAAGGATTGGTTTTCAACGAGTTCGAACTCGCTGGATCGCGTACACCGCGCAAAAGTTATTTTTTCATTTTTTTTTTTTTTTTTTAGACGATCGGTAACGCGTGGCTTATAGTTTTTATTTATATAGTAGTTAGTAGTTATAGTAGTTTTTTTTTATTTCGGTAGGTATTCAGTCCGCGAGTCGAGTGGACGTATACCACTACGTTAGTATAAATACGTTAAGTATAAAAGTCCAAGTTTAATCCTGCCCACCCTTTAGGGAATTCTTAACCGGAGAATATTTGAAGATGAACCCTCGGCTAACCCTGCGAAATAATCTTGTTATTAACATATATTATATTGAATGGACCTACGCATTTCGAGTGCTGCAAAAAAAAACGGTATACCTCTGCTCGAAACATTTTTATGCTCTCAAACGAAGCTACGGTCGACCAAAGGAAAAAAATACAGTTATAATTAATGTTTAAATATTTTTAATTTTTTTATAGTTTTCGACGATCAATATTTTTTTTTTTTAAAAAAAAAAAAAAAAAAAAAAAAAAAAAACATAATATATTATATCTTTAATATAGTTTTCACTTAATTTTAAAAGCAATGGCGCCACAGAGGATGTTATCAATCTTTAAAAAATATCAGACATCGGACTTCCTTTTTTTTTATTGTTTTATTTTTATTTTTTTATTTTTCTCCTTACTAACTAAATTGCTGCGTATCGCAAATTATTTGCTGATGCGCTGTTCGCACTTATACTAAGTATAATTGTATTTTCTTCGTTTTCTCGAAAAAACATTTTAACAATACATTAATAAAAATAAAAAAAACTCACGTTTGTTTTATAAAGTTAAAATGGTTATAATTTTCACATATTTTAATAGCGGTTTTAAACATTTATATAGAATAACTTTTCATTAATTTCGAAATGTTAACTTAAATACTGCGTGTAATATTTAACAGCGTTTATGGGAAAATGTTACATTTGTCAACCCTCATATATAATTACCACTTTTTACAATACACGCACATTTAATAACAACCCTTACCATCGTTATTAAAAAACGAAAACCCGACTGCTATAACGATCCAATGTTTCATATTCACGAAAAGCAAAAAACGAAAAAAAAATAATAGGTATAGAAGGAGGAAAAATACATTTACAATTTGCTTTACCACCGATCTAGTGTATCTGCGCGCGATATCTAAGACCATATATTATGGACCGTTAATTATTATTTTGTTGTTAATAACCTTAAAGTTGGCGCAAGTGCAAGATAAATGTTTTGTAAACGAACACATCGAAGTTTTCAAAACAAAAGTTTTCTCTTTATCCGCAACAGCGTTTATACGAGAGTCACGTTACCAGCAATTAGTTCAGCGCAGCATGTGCACTATGATTTTATCGTTATCTTATTTATATCATCATTGATCTGCCCCGTACACGACCAAATTCGTGTTTTTCGCGTTGGCCGCCGGTGAAAAAGGTGATCGAGATAAATGTTGTGCGGAGTACGTTCAAGCACGACTGTGATCGTGTCTGCTGTTGAATAATTAAATCGTAAGCGATATGCATCCGATGGATATTTGAAAACCGAAAGTTTGTTTTTCGGTGCGTTGCGAATGATAAACGAATGTGGGCCCTGTAAATGCGAATGATCGCGGCCAGAAAAACGTTTCATAAACGGCTTGTAATCGAGCTGAACGATGTTTATGAGAGTATGTGAACTTGATACGATCTCGGTGCGCGCGACCGTTGATATTTTCTTTCAAAATTTTATTACAATGCGCGTAGTCGGTGCGGGATTTCAGTCTTGGTCAAAGGATCCGTCCGGCGAAAGAGCTTCGAGTCAGCGGACGATTTTTAATATTCAAAAAGGTTTCGAACTTTTAAAAAAAAATCTACCACACGATGGCGGAACACAATATCGGGACTTTGGCTCGAAATCGCATGACTCAATCGTGTCCAACCGCGAGACCAAAGTGCTTCCCGGGAGCTGACCGACGCGCACGCATAAAAAGCCGTCCCATCTGCTCGTACCTTGATCCCCCGCGGTCACCCCACAGCTATCGTAGAGGTTCATTAGGAAGCGTTCGAGTAATCGTCCTCATCCCCAACATTACGGTTTGACGCGTGTGCATGCGTGTTTGTGTGCACACAAATGTATTGACTTTTTCTCTTTTTTTTTCCCCACCAGCAAAAACCGTTGAACTTCCATCCCTTTGCCCTTGTTTCTCCCCTGGAGACCGTCCACTTTGTGACAATTGTCGCGGCGTGTGTGCGCGCGCGTCGAGTCTTGAGTGCGGCAGGAGCCAAAAGTTCGGATCTCCGTCATAAATACAATCCCTCGACATGACGGTGTGGCGACGACCGCGGTCGGGTCCCCTTTAAACGTCCCTTCTGCCATTACTCGCGACGTAAACGTCCATTGCAAGACTTGTTTCGTTGTCGTCGCTGTCGTTACGGCCACTGTGTATTTCCCCGGAAACGATTCACCCGATAATTGCTTTTCTTATTATGATCGTTACTCCTTTTTTCTCCCTTTCTTCTTTATTCCTTTCACTCTCTCTCTCTCTCTCTCTCTCTCTCTCTCGACGCATAACCGTATCTGTTCGACCGCAGCCACATCGATTTAGGATGGTGGCGTCTGGCCGCCGCTGTCGTCTCAGTTACATTGTCGATTATTCGTGTGTATTATGTTATCATGTGTGTACGCATTTTGTTATTGGGCCGTGTTCTGCTCGACGTACGGGACACGAAACTTTTTTCTTTTCTCTTGATTATCGTTCCACTGTCGAACATTTAATAGCAACATGATACTATCCAAGACAATAAATATAATAAATCCTCGTGTTTTCTTCGCATTTCAAAATTACTTCGTGTACATTGAGTTTTCTACGACTCTCGGAATAACTATCGAATAACCCGCTAAAAATGTGTACGAACGTAACGTGTATTGTTTTGAATTCTGAAAAATAAAAACTTTAGCTGAACAAGCGCTATCCAATAAATACGCTTGAAGGTGATTTTTTTTTTTTATTATACAAATAAGAAACGATAATAATACGCATCAAAATATAACTAGACATTATACAGCGTATATATTTTGACTTTTGTCGTTATCATACTTATATTTCCATCTACTCGGTGTGTAGTTTATGGCGACCGTTTTTTTTTTTATTTTTTTTTTTTACATATATTTTCGAAAGAAAAACGTATGGAATAAATCAGATAATATTGTATCCACTTCAGCGTCGCCCCATACCCTGCATCTAATTTGTTTAATATTACATACGGTTTATACCTATCAAAATTCTTGTACCCTTTTCATCGCGAAAAGTAATATTTTATGAGGAAATATTTCAGTGCAAAACGTGTATTCACGTTGAAACGATGTACGTACATACATATGCAACTCAGATTTTCCCGGGCATACGTATTATTATTATATGATATATTCATGTATTATATTATATAATAAGGACCAATTTTTTGCACCGTAAAACTGTATCGACGACAATATCGTTTCAGAAAATATCCGAGGGGTAAATCGTAGATTGGTTTAAAAATAAATAAACCGATCTAACCCCATAAATCCAATATTTATCGTTCGATAAAAATTCATAGAACCCAATTTTGCCATGTTCGATTAAACTTTTTTCCATTCAACAACCGATTAGGTCTTAGTGTTTTACGATTAGTATAAGTACGTTGTACCGAAGTAAAATGTTGTAACAACGTGTCACGAGAAATGAGAGGATTTATCTTAAGTCGGATAGTATTAAATTAATACCATATTTATATATACAAACAGTGGTGAATTTTTATTTTTTAGCTATTTTATAATTATTGTTTAATATTCAAATTGCAGACTTTTGTTTCTACCGGGTAAAAAAAAAAAACATATGTAGGTACATGTACAAATCTGAGATGATATTCGAATGAGAATGTATTACGGGCTTACATTGATCACATTATCAAGTGGGTACACGATTTCAATAGTCCTGCCTAATTTTTCATTTATAGGAAAGTACAACCGTACTTTAATATTTTTAAAAATCAAGTTTTTCAATAATTCTATCGTGAATTCGTTACGTGGTGCGGTGATGTATATTTACATTTTAAATAAATTAAACATAAAATTCGATTCGCGGTCAATGCAACAACCCGACATTTCCGACGGTACTCCGGCCAGCGGTGACGGTGCGAAAGGGTTATATTTGAATCACGTGATTCATGAAAAAATGGAAGTGAGTGACAATTTGTAAAAAAAAATCCAAGAACAAAACTATTACGGTACGTACCCGTTTACGTTATATATTAATAATTGTAGAACGTGAGATACTTACAAGTCATGAACGATAAACGTTCATACGCGCGGTGACTTCTCGCGATCGATATCGACGGGTGGGCGATCCTACGAACGTGATATGATTCGAGTAAAAACAAACTTCCCACAGTCGACCAGTGCACCGCTTGCATCAGTTATCACCTCTGTTTAACCTCGCCGGCTATGTGAATCGCTACGAGCGTTTCTGAACGATTGGAACACGAAATCGTTCGATCGCGTCGCAAAGCGGTTGGCCCGAGATCCCTGACACTCGAACCCGCAAGTTTCGTCTAGTTAGTGCTTTAAGAACCGCGTTTCGGGACAAGTCACGAGGAGCTTTTGTGCAGCAAGGGGCGGACGGCGGGTTGCACCCCGAAATCGTTTTCCGGTTCCTGGGCCCAAGTGTTTTTAATGTTTCATCCGACCAGAGTTTACAACGCACCCTCTACCACCTCCACCCCTTGGAGAATCGCACGCCGCCGCCACCGTCATTAGCTGAGCGGCGGTTTTATATGGCCCTACGCGCATTGTGCACCCGGCAGAGTGTAAGTCGTCTTTTGCGACGATTCACCCCTCTTCCCTTTTCCTTTTTTTTCCGCTATTCACATTCATACACGTCCATCATTAGCGGGTCCTTTTCGTTTCTCGTACACGTGGTGCACCGCAACGCATCGCGCGCGCAGAAAGTTGAACGGTTCCTCTCCCCATTTTGTGATCGATTTGTTCTTCGACGACCGCGCGTTTCAGCCAAAACAACTATTGTCGGGCTTGCTGCTCCTGCCATCGCTGTTAACAATGCGTACCAGTAAATGTAAAAATAATTACAAAAGTAAAGCAACAAGGCCGGGAATAAAGAGACAGGGGGAAGAGTGAAACAGTGCGATATGCGCATATCATTCGACTGCGAGAATGGGGAAAATTTTAATGGATTATTCGCGGAAAATATTACTTGCTTCGAACGTACACGTCAAGTATAGCTGCACAGTGGGAATGAGTTGGAGGACAAACGGAATAAAATAAAGAAAACTATTTTCTCTCTCTCTCTCTCTCTCTCTCTCTCTCTCTTGTAACGCACACGCACGTGTGTCACGCGCAGGAAAAGGACATCATTGTCGACGAGTAAAAAGGACATCATTGTCGTCGTCGTCGCTGTGCGAAGGGTATATGCCCAGCATCGTCGTGCGTCACGACTAGGACAATGTAGCGGAAACCCATTCATCCGTTCTATCCTCTGCAAGTTTTTCCGTTCACATACCTACATATATATATATAAACTAATACATACGTTTACACGTTCTTCTATATATACAGTTATATTGTTCGCGTCCAAATGAGTTTTTCTGAAAGACGTATATTTCGCCGAGTAGCGCAATTTTTCTCGTTCTGAATCCGTCGGTGAGGATTCCTTCCTCTTACTCCTGCAACTTCCGTCACACACACACATACACACACACACACACACACACACACACACACACACATCTGTATTTACCTACATACACGTACATCCCGCCTGACAATTCACTGAGCGTGTTTATTAATTTATCAAACTGCGTATTCGTAATGTATATTCTTATACGTAAAAAAAAAAACTGATTGCGTATGCGTCACCAGTTCGACGAATATCCGTACGAGCGTATACAATAGTTTTCCTTTGTCGGATTTGATCTATCTGTAAATAAGTACGTAATAAATAGCCTCTGCGTAGCATATCGTCATCGTTGTCGTTATATTATCATGTCTACTTGCTTCGTTTCACGTATCGACTATTTGCAGGTCATGTGACGATATGATTTCACTGTAACTAATTTTTAGTTTTAGTTCGTTTAACGTTTTCACAAGTATTGGAGATCGTTGTGTAGAAGACTATTTTTGACAATAATTCTAAACGTAATTCAGAAACACTAACATCACTCGACTGGCTCTTGGCCGACGACTTGCTTTTAGAACCGTCTCTTAGTCCCGACAGTGCCGGGGAAATGTTTGAAATATGATTTTCGTCTTTTGATTACATTTTATTAAATTGATCGCTGTTTAATTGTTAACTCATTAAATATCGCCGCACGACATTTGGTGTTAGTTTTATCAAAACCCTTCGCTATGAGACACGTTTTTAATTCAACGGAGAACGGTAACTTTACACCATGTTTTTTTTCAAGTGTCACCTTGGGAAGAAACCGTTGTAAACAATTAAATATTTAAATACAATTAAAGTTAATTATTTTTCTTGTAAGGCTGTTCTGTCAAGTTTTAAACTGTATAGTTGCTAACTTGGAGAAATTATTTAATTATTTAGCGTACATTTTTTAACACGCATTATCTTATATTTGACGCAACAAGCCTGAAAAGCTTTCAGTCGTAGCACTTTGTATACACATAAGATAATGAATACGAATCCAAGATCAAAATATATATTTAATCAGATTGGATGTGTATACGTACCAAATATAACGTGTTTCTAATTTATTAAGTATCATTAGAAAGCACTATAAATTAAACCGATCTATCCTTGAAACGAGATTATGTACGGTAGAGTATTATTAAACACTATACTAAAGCTTAATTTGCATATGGAATTCACTTACCCTATGAGTTAGCGATCCAGGTATGGGTGCTGGAAAAGAAAATATACTTGTGAGGGGAGGAGGGTATCCCTCAATTTTCGTTCCCAGCTCGCCGAAGTGCACGAACGAATGTTAATAGTATACCTACTAAAAGCTTCGGAACATCGACAATAATTGTTGAGCGTGTTGTTCGGACCGAATTACGTAAGTCGTTCATTAAGAATAAAACGAGCAACACACGTCCAAGTGCGAAATCCAAAAATTCAATAATTATTCCTTCTATTAGTTTATACTTAAATGATTTATTATTTTTCTATTTTCCAAATCCGGTCGAACGAACACACAGAGTTGTTTCGAAAACGCAATGTTGTCGCGTATGTTTGTTTGATATTGATCGGTACAATAATAAAATGATTGGTATTGAACTATTTTCTTCTTTTCTTCTGCTAACGCGATTACAAGCGAAAAATTCCATTGTTGCGTTACGCGCCGAACACACAATATGTACGGACACAGCTCTGTCGGTTGCGCAGCAGTACAACAAGATTTTCAATTGAACGTCCAACTGCTCTGTAGATGAATACAATAGGCTTTTGAAGCGCGATAACTAAGATAAAAAATAAAAACGTCCGACTGAATTTCCAAAAATGTTGTGAAAAACAGGTTTTCTTGTTTTTTGCTCACACGAAATGCAAAATTTTCAAAACTGTAAGATATGCTTTACACACAAATTCATAACTGAAATTTAAAACAGTTATTTTAATTATTTTGTTTTTCACTATTTTGTTTAACGTGATTCGTTACATTTCAATCATTCCACTTTGTAATCTGTTATTGTTCGGTAATTTTTCGTTTGCCGGCTTCTTACAGTATGATGTTTTGGATAACTGGATACATTAGTACGTTTTGTTTATACATCCATCCAAAAATTCGGTTATCATGATTGTTAGGCGTTTCATCAATCGGAGGACTTTCTTTGAAAATCATTGATCGAACCTCGGACGAAATAGCTCGTATACGATTGGTTAATCGTGAAATAAATGGACAAGAACTGGTGAAAAAGGAAAAAGTACGGTTTTTATGGAAACACCCGTGTAACTACACGTCTTGCAGGACGTCTGTTTTCTCGAAACTCGTTTCGAATTGTATTACGAACATTAATTAAAACGGCGAGCACAACAAGAAGACTCCGCGCGATACTTTAATACATAACACAGTATAATATAATGTATGATAAACGTCGGCGTACAATGAACGCCAAGACGTTGGTGCACGGTTTTCTTCGGACATTTTTCATCGTTCGCTGGCGCTACACACCGTAATTTATAGGAAACCCCCGGTGGGGAGGTTACTCGTAGAATATTAAAATTATATCAGGACGCGATTGTCTTTTGACTCGAATTTAAGACGGTTAGGGTTAAGACGGTTAGCATCGGGGTGGTTATCACCGTCGTTTGTTTTCGCAGCTTCGCAGCACACGTGTAGTAGAAACCGATTACGATGATAAAATTCCGCGAACACAAGACGTGCAAACAGTGCTCTGGAGTAGAGAGTCGACAAAAGTATATAATAACGCTGAAATCAGTAAAATATGTAAAAACGGTGAATTAGGATACATATTTTCGCTTAAAATCAACAAAAGATTGCATATCTTTCTGTACGTGTATCTAAATATTTGAGCGCGTATCCAATTACGATTGTGCGCGCACACTGCAGACGTCGCGATATGATGTATTGCGGTACAACTCTCTGTGCGCGTATTAAGTAATCAACTGTGTTTTCGCATTACTTTAAACATTCATAACCTTTAGGAAATGTCAAAAAAAACTCGAAAACAAGTCTTCCGCTGATATAATTTTGTTTGTCCTACTTTTTTCGCGTGTCAGTTCAACTTGATGTTATTGCAGAATTCCACTGCCGTTCGGATCCATACAAAAGCTCGCAGGACGAGTGGGGGAAAAGCAATTTTTCATATTATGCGACAGAGGGCGTACGCACAAATGTATAGATTTCGTTTTATTCGCAATGAACCGTTGAAATGTAAATCGTTTCAAAAATCGAATTTGTTCACAGACTTACATGTTGTATTTTCAATTTTGAACTTAAAAAACATCAGAAGCACGTGAACACGTGATCGACGAATATTTGAAGATTAATGAGAGTTCGCTCATCACAATTTATTGTAATAATACAATACTAAAATTCGTAATACGGTGAGGAGGGAACAAGTTTTATTTTTCAAAATACAAATCGGACCGCCTGTCGCACAGGTTGCCCATAGTGACGCGGTATACTTATCAGACGATACATTGTTATAAATTTATATTTTTTTTCCCCACTGAAAAGATTCGCAGCAGATGAGTTCATCCGGTGAATGATATTCAACTACTTCAAACTACGTGACCCCTAGCGTCGGATTGCTCAAATATTTCTATTCAAATTTACGCGCCATCTAAATGCCTACGCTTATGGCACATTTTTTCACGTATTCACCTTTACCGGTGCATCCGTACGCGGTAAATCTCGTGTGAATAAAAAACTTTGGCCGTGATTTCCGGTGAATCGAGATCGCACTAAGCACCAGTCGTAACATCGTGTATTCGCGCGGCCGCGTTATTATCATTCGAAATCGCGTAATTAAATCAATCCGTCGTGTATTTCGGTCTCGGAACAGGACTCGACAGCAACCTGACGGCGTTGTGATAATATATTGTCCGCCGAGTACGTTCCTCGTGCGTTGAATTAGCTGCGTCGTCGACCGGAGCGGAAACGCGAAGAAAAAAAATAAATAAAAATAAAGAGGCATAAATTTCGGTTCAACGAACGAAATGACTACGGAGAGGCCGGGTGCGGGCACGCTCGTCACCAGATACGATTCCCTCGGCCATCGTAAACACGTCATCTCGTCCGCCGTTCACGCGCGCGGCAATAATTTCACACTCAAGTGCCGTCTTTCCGTCAACGTAAGTCGTCGTTCGCCCGATTTTACCCCGATTTTTTCCCCGCGTCCCTTCGCCGACCGATTTCAATCCGTCCGACGAGGGCGACTACGACCCTAAGACTGGGTGCACAGCTGTCGAGTGACGATTCGAGTCCTACGCGCGCGTGTCCAATTAAAAAGACGGTCGGAACGATGCGTAAAGGTACTGTTTTCTTGACGCGGTCGGTCTCTCTCCCTCTGTTTACATGTATTTTTTATCGACTGGTTTCTCGAACGCGACCGTCCCGGTTCCGGCTAACTTTTTTCGGCACGACCAGCGATAGCACCGGTCCGAAAGCTATGTATCGCAACCGTCGACTGCGACAGTATGGCAAAATTAACTTTTTCTGCCGCAAAAGAAGAGAAACTTATTGAAATAATTCAAATAAACACAATTCATTACGACCTCGCACGCACCCAAATATAAAGATACAAATTACGAGGATGAAATCAGGATCGATATAAATAATAAAATAAAAATAATAAAACGCAAAATACGTATTCAAAGCGAAAAAGCTGAGACGATACAAAATGTAATGTGGACTGAAGTTTTTGAAGTTCCATAATTATTGATGTCTAATGTATTTTGCACTTAGGAAACCAGGTGATCATCAGCTAAATATCTAACAGGAGGGTGGAGGGTGTCCAAATTAAATAAAACTAAACAGACATTGAACAAACGCAGTGAAGAGTAAAAAATATCTTGCGTAATTATTTCAGTCACTTCCATCCCACATCATCCGTCAGAGAATCACGTACTTCAATCCGGTCGTGCCTTTTGATGCAAACGCACGTGCCATGTACTATATGGAACCTGTGTATTGCATAAGTGCTCGTGCACAGAAGTTCGATACTGTCCGTGTTATTCGCGATATGTGAGCTTATTTTAAACGAAAGAGACCTCGTTCGTAATATGATTAGAGCGGACGACGAAAACGTCGAGCTGTGATAATGCCATTGGCACCGATTGCGTATAGCAGCTGAAACTCTATTACGGGATTCGTCGCAGTGATATTATTATTATTCGCTATTGAGTTCACAAAAGGATTTTCTTTTCTTTTCTTTCTTTCATTTTTTACACGTAGCTCATACCGGACTATCGTGGCCTGATTATGTTATAGTTATGAGCTCGCCGCATCTCCGTGCACGTACAGTATAGGTATAGTAAAAAAAAAAAAAAAAACACACATAGGTATAATAATCTAAAGGACGGTAAAAAGATCTCTGGTTCAGCTTTTTGACGGACGGCGGAAAATTGAAAAAGTTTTTCTCGTCTATCTGTGCGAAACATGTACATGTACTCGTACATGTTTGCTGCGCAAAAGTCTATTATTTCCCGTGCAAGTGATGGACGTCGCGTTGTCGCAATGCTGTATACATGTTTATATTTTATTAAAACGTTCCGTATTTTATTTCGTTCTATTTCATTTTTCGTCCACCGTGCTGTCGGAAACCGAAAGCGTACGCTTCCGAAACGTATGTTTTTAGTTTTCCCTTTTTTCGAGTTCCTTCGCAGCATGCGTACTCATAAACACCTTAATAGAACATTTCTTATTATCATTTCCTTATTGTTATTAGCTTTTCTTTCTCGCGCACCGCTGTCGCTCGTGCAGCACAATTTGCGTTGTACACCGTTTGTACGCAATATTTGAACGCAACACGTCGAACTTAATACCGCGTTGTTATGTACTCGTGTACGCACGATATAATACTGCCCGCACGCGAAACCGTTTTGAATTTATTAGCCCTCGTTAATTCCCGGGCCACGCGGCCAATTAAGTATAATCTCCGGTGGTGGAGGGGTGTGTGTGTTTTTTTCTTCCCCCGTTGCTGTTATTATTTTTAATACGCGGCCGTCTCCCGTGGGACCGGGTAGCGCAATGTAATCTGGTTCTGCGTGCCGTGCTCGTACACGAAACACTGGATGTTTGTTGTACGTGGACACACACCCGCCGCACAAATACGTACGCGTATTACCCACGCTACAGGATTCGTTCGTACCGACCCTCTTGACGGTAGCGCAGCCGCGACACGTGGCGCAGGAAATCTCTCAGATTCGAGCGGACTTCTGGTTTCGACGGCCATACATTCGGCCAGGGATTCCGTCGTTTCCGTTTCGAGTGGAACACGTGCGCGACGGAAAGCGAAATAACTTCGGATCGAAACGTATTCCGGTCAAACCGAATCGATTTAAACACGTAATCGATTTTAGTTTATTATTACGTATTGCCAACTCGTTAGTAAAAAAAAAAAAAAAAAAAAACCATTAACCTTTTTCTTTTTTTTTTAATTTTTCTTTTCCAGAAAATCATCCGACAGTCACACATACATCGACGGTAGTATACACCGTAGACGTGAACGAAACCCCGCTGGGGTCCCTTTTTGGCCACGTCGAGACCGTCGGCTGCACCGGGCAGCCGACGCGTTGTCCAGCGATTTATGTACGGTCGCATTGTTGTCTTCCGGCTCCGAGCTCGTTGTTTACGGCCAAGATTCGGGTTCACGAGGCCGGGAAACGTGCCAGAACACGTCGTCGACCGGAAACGCGTCCGCCCGCTACGCCACCGTCGTCCCGGGATGTCCGTGTCGCGTTCACGGACCCTGCCGACAATCCCGCCGTTCTCTCCTGCACCCTTCCACTCCCCTAACCCGTTCGTTTTCACCCGCACTAGTCCGCACGACTAACGTCTCCCGACCGCTGCAGCAACGGGATCATGCCTTCCCGGCAATGAGCAACCGATTTCGTTGGACGGATTTTCCAATCGAACGCCATTTTCGTAGTTCGTTCCGTAGGAAATATAATATTCGAAAAGTACGAGAAGTCCTCTATCGTCGTACATTACAACGGGTCGAATTATTTTTTTTCCGACCCGACGAGTTCGTTTACGATGTTTATCTTGGAAAATAAATTACTTTTCTTGTCGAGACGCGATAGTAATCGGCGCTGTAATAATCACTTCGCAGTTCGGGAACTTGTAAGCAACTTCCATATACACACACACACACACACACACACACACACACACATATATAATACTATACTAGGATATGGTCAATACTCGTATACAATTGTTGCAAATCAAGAGTTCTCACAATGTACAACGAGAACAGATCGATAGGAAACAAAAAAAAAAAAAAAAAACACATACGGAACGATAAAAAAATCTCGTGGAAAATAATAAAAAAAAAATGCATGCACACGATTGTAGTACTGCTTTTGAACGAGTTCCGAGTGTTACGTTTCAAACGCAAGTTAGAAAATCAATAAATCGTAACTGCGAAAAGTATACCTGCACACGCCGTATGTGATGGTGATGTACAATGTTGTGGGAATCAACAATCAAATGAACAATAATAATATTTATTTATGTATATATCTTGTACAATTGTGATAGAGGGACTAAGATTTTTTTTTTCAGAATCTTAACGTATCACGCGCTGTACAGTTGTATCGTATCCGTATTATAAAAGTCTATTTATTTCCGGAACATTACTTTTTGATTTTCTGCAGCGCACAAGACCCGAGACATACTTATCTTCTAATTTTCTTTTCGCGGGGTCCATGTTAAATCTCTCATGATTTTTTTCCGCCACATATACATACACACACACTTTGTGTTCAAAAACAGTATATATAAACAGTAAAACCGTCACTGCTGCAGGAGGTCACATCCCCATGCGCATGGTTAGCGGGGTGGTCGTATATAGTTACAATGATATATGGGACGCGCGCTAATGTCTTTTTTTTTTTTACTTTTTTTTTCACTTTTCTTTTTTCCTACTCGATCGACCACATGATGTTGTCTTCCGAAGAGGGAGTCAGTCGTGTCAGTAATATTACGAAGGGACTCTGCTTCAATCGTATAGCTTCTCACTCTCCTACGAACGATATTCTTCCCGACCTCATGTTAAGACTGTAAATTGATCGAGTGTTAGTATTTTTCGGCAGTGCTCCGTTCTCACTCGCCTCTATCTCCCGTTCACTCCCTTGCCACCGAATTTCTCCGCGGGTGTTTCATAATTGTTTATATTATTTTTTTATGTACATTGAATAATACACAAGGCGATTTATAAGCTCATGGTTTAACGCATTGCCCCTTATATCCCCCTGTTTCTGCGAACTTCGCAAATGCAGTATATATGAATACACATTTCCAATCGCATTTAAATTAAATATCTTCGAAAAAAAGATAAATAGCTACGGACCGTGGAAAAATAATAAACAAAATAGATTCGTAATATTTAATCCTTTACTCTGTTTACTCACTCGAAACGTCTTCCGATAAAATAATCGAATACTCAGTGCAAATATTTATGTTGGATTACGTAAAGTTGCGATACAAATCCTTAATTGTTTGTTTCGGGTTGTTAGAGAAATCCCTAATAAGTACCGCCTTATTGACTTTGGCAATATTATATTATACGTCCCGTAAAACGCGGACAGTATAGGCAATATTAAAGTTCAAATAAATATTTCGGTTTGCACTCTCATACTTTCGTAGAGGAAAAAGAAATTAACTTGATAAAATACGAGGAATCCGTTTTTTGTATCCAAAATAAATATATATATATTCTTTTAAATTTTGCTACACGTTATGGATATTCATCGAGACTTTTATATAAATGTTTTGAAATTAAATAAATATAACTAAAAATTACGCTAAGAAATAAAATTCCTTGAACAAAAAATGTAATGGTCTTTTAATTAAAATGTTAAACAATACTCATCTTATACGATAGATTAGAACTTAGATCAATTTTTTTTAATAATATTTTATTATAAGTTGATAATTTATAATGTTTGTAGATCATTATTATTATTATAATATAATACAATAATTTACGTATTTTATTATTAGGTACCATAAAACTGTTGAGGAACGGCAAATTCATGACTTATTTTCCTGTATAAAATATATGTTATACAGTCGACTCTCAGTAACTCGAAGTTCAAGGGGGAAAAAAAAAATTCGACTTACTAAAAATTTCGAGTTATCAAAAACTTTTAAAAAGTATGTTTTTATTTTTATATAATATGTATTTACATTAACGAAATAAAAAAGAAAATTTACATGTTATTATTTTTAAAGAATTGGTGTAAAGTTAATTGTTTTTGTTTATTTAACACTATATTGTTCTCAATTCTATTTTCTAAAACACCGAGTGGCTTAAATAAATCTTCCATACCTTCATTGCCTTCAATATATTTACGTAATGTTTCTAATGCAAGTGTTGCTTCTTTATTTGTAATGGTGGATTGTACTTGTTGGTCTTCGAATTCTTCTTGGTTATCTTCGTCCAATATATCGGAGATAATATCGTTCTCAGTCCATTCTCCACAAATATCCAAATTTTCATCGACATCCACTGCTGGCTTTAAAATGTACATGCCCCAACTTATACCCAAACTCTTCAGCTTTTTCTCGTAGAATGGGTCCATTTATTGGAATTTTTTTTGTCAAGACATTGTTGAAACCATTTTAATAAACAGGATTCTATATCAGAGTATTCTCCTGGTTTCATTTTTTTTCGAGTTGCCGAGTTTTCATTAAAGTTTTTCAAAATTACCTCTTTACTTTTTATTATTGTAGATAATGTACTCGCTGGAATTCCAAAATCTTTGGCTATTTCTTGTTTTTTCTTTTCACCTTTTTCAATAATTCTAAGTAAGTTCACTTTTTCTGCAAGTGATAATATTGTTAATTTTCTTTTTTGAGCCATAATAACCACTGATTTAACACTGTTACACTCGCTCAATAAACGGTTAAACGAACAAACGGCATAGAACTAAAAATGAAATCTATTGTATGAAATTATCAAGGTTTAAGTTACAAACATTTAGTTGATTATAATGGTCGGGTTTTACAAAACAAGTGATAGGCGAAAAATAATCGCCTTGATAAACTACTTTTAGTACTAAATTTGGATAAGAAAATTCGAGATATCGAAAATTTGTCAAATTAATTTTCGAGTTACCAAGATTATTTAAACATTAAGTGTAATTGTTATTTGAAGGGGAATTTTAATTATTCGAGACATCGAGAATTTCGAGTTATCAAGGTTCGAGTTACCGAGAGTCGACTGTATATGGTATATTTACGTATCTTTAGAGTATGTTTATTTTAACGTTAAAGGTTACATGGAAAATTCAAATTCCGAAAAATATGCCATATACTTTTACAAATGTTAGTCGGTGGGCAATAACGTCGCCAGGTGAAAGGCTTTACGTCATCGATCTACGATGGCTACCTGAAAAATTATTTAAAATATTGTAAAAACAAAACAATAGTCCGTTAACAATAAATCTCAATATAACTCAGAAACCTCCTTGATATATTTTGAAATAGTAAAAAATGAACTCAGAAGCCCTCTTTTATTACTATTACTACAATTTTTTACGAAGAAGCTACTTGTTAACCTATGGGTGAATAGAACGAAAAAAACTAGTAATGCTTGATAAACGTGCCCCATACATAGAGAAAATAATCGTCATCAGATGTCGCGAGAGCTTGCACCGGTACGTGACATAAAATTGTACAAGTGTGCTTTAACTTTGACTTTTTGCGGACGT